>NC_080082.1:11013923-11338663 GCF_949987535.1 Balaenoptera acutorostrata | reverse complement strand
AATTTCAGCTTCCTTTATCTCTAAAATAGTAGAGTTAAAGTATAACCATAGTTTATGAAAAGAAATATAATATCACTTGGATAGAGATAACCTAAACAGTTGTATTATTTACCCTAAACAATCCTTAAAATAACAAATCATGTAGCTAGTAAAACAACAAAGTAACATGGAATAAAGAAATACACCATCCAAAAGAAGTTACAAAAAGAGGGAAAAATCAGCAAATACCCAATGAGATTGATTTTAAAAAAGAGCAAGACGGTGAATTTAAACCCAACCATAAAAATAACCACATTAAATGGAGACAGTCTAAACATGCTATTTAAAACAGAGACTGTGCAATTGGACAAAAGGCAACACCCAACTTTAGGCTGCCTATAAGGAACTCACACTAAATATAAAGATACAAATAATTTAAAATTAAAAGTACAGAAAAGGATATCAGACAATGTAAATCTTAGAGAAAAGAGTACACCAGGAACAAAGAGGGTCATTTCATGATGATAAAGCAGTCATAATGAAAAATTCACCAAGAGTACATAACCCTAAACCTTTATCTAACTGATAAAAGAGCTTGAAAATGCATGAAGATGAAACTAATAGAACCACAAAGGAAACAGACAAACCCAAATGATAGTCAAATATTTAAACACTCCTCTCTCAGTAATACATAGAAAAAGTACACAGAAAATCAGGAGATATAAAAGACTTGAACAACATTATTAACCAACTTGACCTAAGTGACATTTATAGTACTTTGCACCAAAAATAGCACAATACACATTATCTCAAAGGCACATGTCTATATAGGGAAATCTATAAAATCCAAAAATCTCTTAAAACTCTAAATTTAGCAAAGTTCATACAAGATTGACATATAGAAATAAATTATATTTCTGTGTCCCTAGGAACTAACAATACTACCCAAGGCAATCTACAGATTCAATGCAATCCCAATCAAAATACCAAGGGCATTTTTCACAGCAAAAGAATAAATGATTTTAAAATTTGTATGGAAACAGAAAAGCCCCAAATAGCCAAAACAATCTTGAGAAGGAACAACAGAGCTGGAGGAATCATGCTCCCTGACTTTAGACTATACTACAAAGCTACAGTAATCAAAACAGTATGGTACTGGCACAAAAACAGACACATAGATTAAATGAACAGAAGAGAGCGCCCAGAAATAAACACACACACTTATGACATAGAATTTAAACATAAAAACAATATCATTTATAATAACATCAAACATATGAAATACCTAGGGACAAAACTGACACAGATGTCATTAGTCATCAAGGAAAAAGCGGGAAGAGCAAGTGCAAAGGCCCTGAGGCAGAAGCATTATCAGCCTCAAGGAGGTAACTGGAGCCAAGTGGACAGAGGGAGAGAGGTTGGAAAAGGAGTTTAAGAGGCAGGAATGGATCATATGTTGTTGCAGGGTCATTGAGGTCTGAGGTAAGGACTTAGATTTCATTTTTAGTAATTGTTTTTCTAAGTGACCTAGTGTCCCTTTGCAAAAATTGTAGCATTTTCTTGGCCAATAATAATCTTCTCCAGATGCTAGCTGTTAACATCCTCCTGCTCTCTAAGGCTCTCCCAGACTACATATTCCTACAGACTTTTGCTTCTTCCCCCATCTCCAGTTCCACTCCCAACCCCAATCCTTCAAGCTATATGTGTACACATGCTTTTGTTTGTCTAGGATGGCTCCTGACAGCTGTACTGCATTCAAACCGTAAGTGCAGCTGTTTCTGATAAGCTCCTTCCTGAAGCTGCTTGCTGTGTAGAAAGAACCTGTTCCCTACAATTTTGATTTGAGAACATATCATGAATCTTAACTGCACTGTTAGTGGTTAAAAGACTTTGAACGAGTTACTTAATTTCCCTACATCCTATCTTCACCATGTGTCAAACCAGGGAGTGCTACAAATAGCTTCCCTTGACGTTATGGAGATGAAAGGAGGGTGAGGCACAGATTCTGACATGAGCTTCAGAATAACAAACAACAGATCAACATTAATGGCTGCCGCAGTTAGGAATATACTTAGAATATTAGTAATATATTGACCTATATTGTTTTAAATTTTAATTTGACATTCTTTAACTTGCCTCTAGAATCCAAAAAAACTCAAAACTCAAAATCAAAAAGCTTTGATTTGTATTATTTGTACGGAAGAATCACTTTTTCATTTGTTATGTCCTAGTTTAATTCAGTCCATTAAAAACACATGCATATAATACGTTTAATATGAATTTTGCATTTTATCTCACTCGGGTATATTGATAACAATAATCATTTCAAACATACATGCTCCAGCACATCCCTGCATTTGCAATACTGTGATAACAAATAAGATAAATAATAATTCCCTAATATTACCTAATACCAATCCATACGAAAATTTTCTAACTGATCCAATGTGTCTGTTAAAACTGGCTGTGAATTGTGTTTAACTATGGGGAAATGCCTTCAAATATTAATAACATTAAGTTATGGATATGGGATTTGGGAACTGGAGCTATTTTGTTTTCATTTCTAATGCAGTTTTAACCAATCGCACATTCTCCATTTCTTTGAAAAGTGCGTGAGAGTTAACTTTAGAATAATTTTGCAACCCTTCGTTAGAAACCAGAGACTCTAACCACTCAGTCCATGGGTCTCACATGAGCATGTGCATCACGTAACGCACTAAACACACAGGTGGCTGGGCCACACCCCCCCAAGCCCTTCTGGTTCTGTGAGGAGGAGGGGGAACACGAAACACGTATTTCTAACGAGTCGCCAGATAACTCTGATGCTGCCACACTTGAAGAACTACTACACTGGATTATTATGTTTTCACAACTCTTTTATTTTTTTTGGCCGCCATGCAGCTTGTGGGATCTTAGTTCTCCGACCAGGGATTGAACCCCGGGCCCATGGCAGTGAAAGTGCGGAGTCCTAACCGCTGGACCGCCAGGGAATTCTCCATGTTTTCACAACTCTTACACATATTTTTAGCTATCCTAATTTATGTACCTGATCACCTAAGCTAGTCAAACAGGGTATTTAAATTTCTTTCTTACAAACTAATTTTTGAGGACCTACTGTGTGCAAGCCAGATGCCATGTTAACACCAGAAGCAAGAGTTGTGGGTCATGAGATGTTTCCCAACGTTTCTCTGAAGCGCTGAGCCTACCCTGAGCACAGAAAGTCCATGTGAAAGCAGCCTTTCATCCACGGGTGAACGACATGCCGGGGGCACAAGGCCGGACCACACTCTCACCAAATCAGTTTGGCTGGGCTGCTCTGCGTGCACACACATACGCCTTCTGTCGAGCTAATCGGTCCTGAGGGAGCAATCTGGACCGCCTGGGATTTCACTGCTTCTTGATGTAGTGATGAGAACCACTGCTATTCCGTTGTGAAGGGGAAATTTGGAAAGGTCAAAATTCACCCCCAGGCCCAGGGCACCTAATGGGCTTGCTCCGAAGAGGCCCTGGAGAGAATTTATTTGACTCGGCAATGTTTCCCTCCAAGCAGATGCAAACCAGCCTACCTTTGCTTAAAAAAGGCTATGAGACTCAGCCACGCGCTGTAGCTTGTGAGGGGTCAGAGGGCGGAGCCAGGGCAGATGGGATCACTGTCGCTCTCTCCCCCGTGTCACAGCCGCGTGCTCCCTCCAACACACCTGATGACGCCACTGACACATTAATTACCGCCATCGCCCATCGGGCTTCGTGCCGCAGGCCTGACTGCCCTCCTCTGCCTGTGACCCTGGTCAGCTCCCGCCTCCCAGCCCAGGTCGTCAGAGGAAGCTGCGGCTGCCTTGAGAAAGAATCTGATCACAGATGCGGTAATTAGGAAAAGAGGCGTGGAGGCGGCTAGTTAAATACATGGAGGGTATAAAGCCAGGTTGGGAACACAGGGTGATTCAGAGAATGGGCAATGGAAGCCCCTGCATACGTCTTTACGGACGAATGCGTATACAGCTGGGTCTGCTGCTCACTAAAGCTCTGGACCCTAAATGGCCTCCTATGTAAGTTAACGCCCTACAACAAACTACTCCCAATCTTAGCGGGCGAAGGGGGTAAATAGCAGCCGTGTGTTAATCCCCATGCGCCCAGGGGGCAGTGGCAGTTCTGCCGATCTGGGTGAGGCTTGCCTGCTGAGCTAGCTGCTCACGTGTCTGTAGAAGCCGGCTTGTTGGCTGGAAGCCCGTGGATGGAGGCTGGCCTGGGCGGGGATGAATGAGCTCTCCCGCAGGTTCCCTCCAAATCCCCACCAGGGAACCCTCTCACGGTGATCACACGTGAGACAGCACCGAAGTGCAAGCATCCAACGTGCTACTGTCCCATTGGCTAAAGCAAGTCATCTGAGGCCAGAATCACTGTGGGAGGGCACGAAGGAAAGGTCTGGGTCCAGGACCAGAGATGCACTCAATCTGCCACCCCTGATTTTTTTGTTGTTTTTTTAAATTCAGAAACCTTGGAAATTTGAAAAGGTATAAAGTCACCATATTTCACTATCTAGAGAAAAAATATCCTGCTATATCTCTGCCCTGTCTGTCTTTTTTTCTATGATTATATGCAATTTCATTTAAAAAACCGGAATCACATGATTTGTATCCTTTTTCCAGTTATTATATTGTGCCCATTTTCACAAATTTGAATTCTCCTTAAGCTCCACGATTTTTTAAGCCTGCCTAATAGTCTGACTTGCTGTTATGCTATATTAAACATTTTCAAATTTCTAAAACTTTATTATATATAATATTGCTTCTTGAGAAGAGTTAATTTGAGAAGAGTTGACTAAACTGAAAATGGGCCAATTATTCTTAAGTTTCTCAATGCCTATTACCAAAATGCTTTCCAACATGTTTGTTCTACTTCCATGACCAATAATGAATGAACTGTGCCCTCCGCAACCTGAGTGTTTTCTTGTTTTATTAAAGCATTGGTAAGAAGAAGAATAACTGCACCTACCTCTGGGGCCATAGTCAGGATTCAAATAGTTAATCCACATGAAGTCACAGAACAACGTTAGATGACCATTAAATAAATGGTAGTCAAATTATTACTCTTACTATAGTAATTTGAATGTATTTGATTATCATGATTAAGTTTAATTTCTAATTTTTTATCTTCTTTTGTGAATCATCTCTTCATTTTCCCTTCGCCTTTCCTGTTTTTCAGTCGATACTTTGTCATTTCTTGTTTTATTTCTGTGCTTCCCCTACCAGCTTCTATTTTCACTTTCTATTTTATATTAGAAGAATGCCGAATTTAAACTTCCCTCACAAAATTCTTTTGGGAATTGCACTATATGAAACAAATGAAATTACTAGTGTCCGTGTTGCCAGGTTTCCACAATAACACTGAGTAAAACAGTCAGAGAGAAACCAGCATCTGAGGACAGAGACAAGCCTGGATAGAGCCTCAACACTTTGAACTGTGTCCATGTTTCTCATGTTTCCCCCGAATAACTGGAATTTCTCTTTTCCTCAGTATCCAACAATGAAGTCGGCCCAGGCCGATGGGAAGACGCTCTCACCCAGGACTCTCAGGTTTCTATATTTTGTGCTCCTGTGCTGGCACCGTCAGGAATGGGTGGCTTCTCCTGGATTGATGATAAGCAATGATTGTTTCATCCATCAAAGACTCATGTACCACAATGTTCATTGTAGCTCTATTTACAACAGCCAGGAGATGGAAGCAACCTAAGTGTCCATCGACAGATGAACGGATAAAGAAGGTGTGGCACATATATACAATGGAATATTGCTCAGCCATAAAAAAGAAACGAAATTGCATTATTTGTAGTGAGGTGGATGGACCTAGAGTCTGTCATATAGGGTGAAGTAAGTCAGAAAGAGAAAAACAAATACCGTATGCTAACACACATATGTGGAATCTAAAATTAAAAAAAAAAAAAACGTTCTGAAGAACCTAGGGGCAGGGCAGGAATAAAGACGCAGACGTAGAGAATGGATTTGAGGACACGGGGAGGGGGAAGGGTAAGCTGGGATGAAGTGAGAAAGTGGCATGGACTTATATATACTACCAAATGTAAAATAGATAGCTAGTGGGAAGCAGCCGCATAGCACAGGGAGATCAGCTAGGTGCTTTGTGACCACCTAGAGGGGTGGGATAGGGAGGGTGGGAGGGAGACGCAAGAGGGAGGAGATATGGGGATATATGTATATGTAAAGCTGATTCACTTTGTTATAAAGCAGAAACTAACACACCATTGTAAAGCAATTATACTCCAATAAAGATGTTTAAAAAAAAAAAAAGAAATGACACAAAACACTAGAATTACTCTGTGTGTGGAAGATAAATGTCTTCTCTCCTCACTGCGTTTTATTGGTAACGATGAAGTTGATATAAATGTATATCCCTGCAGCCTCCTGTGTGCATTTCAGACTCAAACATTCATTATTGCTCCCCCAGTGTAATAGCCTAGATTTTAATTTTAGATAGCTGAAATGGCAAGTGATAGATTTTTAAATCACTGAGTAATTTTTAATTAATGTCTATTTGTTTTCATTTTGAAGCTCTGCTGAAATAATCAATAATGGAAGTTGAAAGTTCAGGCCATGGCAAGTGTTATATGAATTCATATTGGCTGTAAATTATTTGTAGAATCTATAATTTTTTGATAAGAAAATAGTTTGTTAAATTGGCCTCTGGTTAAATTGGTCTGTTAAATTGGTCTTTGCATAGATGCCTAAAGTTACAGTTTCACTTGAGTTTTCTGTAAAAGTAATGGACAGAGGAAATTTGAGAAAGTCAAATAAAAGGTGAAATGTATCACCGAAGAGTCTGAAGTTCCACTTGAGGTCAGTGGTCATTAATTAAAGTGAGACGTATCAGGATGGCCCAGGGCTTTTATTCAACTGTAATGAGATACTTGGTTACAGACACAGAGTAGGTAGAACATCGGATTTAACCAAGAAGAGGTACTGCCCAGTGACTACAACAGAGTTAGACAGGGCAAGGGAGTTGAGAGTGTCCAAGATCAGAACTGTGACAATGGACTGTGGAAGTGAACCAGAGGAAAGGAATGGGAACGGGAGGAGAGTGTGGACAGGGAGAGGATGGTGAGCTCCCCAGAGGAGATGCCCGAGTGGGGAGTCCGGAAGGAACGGAGGGACCAGAAAGAGCAGCTGGAGACAGACAGGTGACCAGGGAGATGTGAGACACAGCACAGCCCTTGATGAAAACAAAACCTAGGCTGTTATTCTGGGTTGAGATAAGATGAAAACAAGGAAGACAGAACACTGGATGCAACATCTACAAAGATGGTAAGATCACCATGAAAAAATGTCACATTCAGTGGTGGGGAGAAAAATCACTGAGCCAAGTGCTAAAATGCTCAATAAATTAGGGGAGTCAAAAACAGTGTCTTGCAAGTCAGAGGTGAGTATTTTAAAAGAGCTGGCAGGATGGAGATTTGAACAGTTCCATCAAAGCAAAAAAAAATATGATTTCACAAACTCAAAACTCCTTTTCCAGGTCTCTGAGGGCCCTTGAGCAGATGTGTACCCTGCCAAAGTAAATGTGATAAAAGAAGGAAAATATCCTTTCTGAGATTAACCAAAAAAAAAAAAAAAAACAGAAACAAAACTCATTACCTTCTCTTAACAAAACTAGCAAACAAAATTAAAGGTTGAAAAGTTGAAAAATGATTCCAAGTACTGGTTTGCCGAATACAGTGTGGCAGGAAATGTGGGGTAAAAAAAAGCAGGACACAATCAAGTTTTCTGTGACATTGGCTCCGTGGGGAAGTGGTCTCCCGGCTACCCCTGTGGTCCAGCCAGGCAACTGCAGAATCAGTGATACCCACCTGCTTACTCTGTTCACTGTACACTCACTTGCTACCACCTCGGAGAAATCCCCCAGACTCGAAGAACTCAGAACTGCGCAAATACCGTACTGTCCCATGAGGAAACAGACACCTGACAATTTGAAAAAGCGCTTAACCTTTTTTTAAATAAAAATTTTTAGTAAGATCATATTGAAAAATATATTTTTGAGAAAAATACCAGTGATATTTATTAGAGGCATATTCAGCTAAGAAACGCAGAATAATTATTCTTGATACATATTCATATATTTTAATCCATTTCAGAGCTGAAGCTGCCTCTTTAAAAAAGCCTTTAACTTTTAAAATTTTTATCAGGGTATAGTTGATTTACAATGTTGTGTTATTTTCCAGTGTAAAAAGGCTTTAACTTTTTTTTTTTTTTAATATCTTTATTGGAGTATAATTGCTTTACAATGGTGTGTTAGTTTCTGCTGTGTAACAAAGTGAATCAGCTATACATATACATATATCCCCATATCTCTTCACTCTTGTATGGGCTTTAACTTTTGAATGGAGTGGCTGCCTGAGGGATTCCAGGATCCTCAGCGCCCCCTCTTGAATTCCCAATAGCTCCTTGCCTCCTGCTCCTCCCCCATAGAGAGGAGTGGGATCATTTTTTTTAATTAATTTTTATTGGAGTATAGTTGATTTACAATGTTGTGTTAGTTTCAGGTGTAGAACAAAGTGAATCTTTTATACATATACATATATCTACTCTTTTTTAGATTCTTTTCCCACATAGGCCATTACAGAGTATTGAGTAGAGTTCCCTGTGCTATACAGTAGGTTCTTATTAGTTATCTATTTTATATATAGTAGTGTGTATATGTCAAAGAGTAGGATCTTGATGATGGTGAGAAGGTGTGTCTTACGCTTGGGTCATGAGAGATGCTCTAATACGAAGTGTGAAGTAGGAAAAGGAGAAACTGTACAGTAGTGCACTCTGGTGCATGGTCTGTTCAGGCTGCTATAACAAAATACCACAGACTAGCTGGCTTTATACACAACAGAAACGTCTTTCTCACAGTTCTGCAGGCTGGAAGGGTGTCAGCACGGTCAGGTTCTAGTAAAGGCCCGCTTCCAGGTTACGGAGAGCCGACTTCTTCACCCGCGTCCTCACAGGGTGAAGGGGCAAGGGAGCTCCGTTGGCCCTCTTTTATAGGGGCACTTATCCCATTCATGAGGTTTCCACCCCTATGACCTAATCACTTCCCCAAAGCCCCACCTCCTAATCATCACCTTGGGGATTATGTTTCAACATATGGATTTGGAACAGAATAAACCACCACCACCACCACAAAAACCTAACAGAGAACTAAATTCTCAAAAGTAATTAAATTACTATCGAAAATCTGTCTAATTCTTACATTCCTAAGAGACAAAATACTGCTTATATGATGTTTATTATTATCTAACATTGATACCTTCCTGCGAAATTTGCCTTTTCTTCTCATTAAATGATTAAATAAATCATGCTTTTCTGAGTTACCAACATTTATAGCATCATCAAGAATTATTTAGTAGACTGCACTTCCTTTCTAGATGGGAAATTTTAAAACTGGCTAATTCATGCCACGTCATATATATCAAGATGTGATTGCTTTGTTAAAATCCGATTGATGTAAAAATCTGCTTCCAGTTCTTTTGATTGCAAGAAATGGCACACGTTAGGAATGGTAAAAATATCACACAGTTAGATGTCACTGAAAGACTGAGAGAATAGATATTCTTTGACAGAAATATAAGCAAATGGGTGCTGTGATTAAAGACAAAACTAACAACCAAAAGAACCAACAATATGTCAGAATGACCCTTCCACAAAGAAAAATACACGCCTACATTACCATTAAGTGACAGCTGAAAAGAAAAGCTAAAAATGGTTCACATGTGGTTGAGATAGGAAATAAAGAACTCAGTATTTATCAAGAAAAATATTACTGTATCAATGATTTCTTTTTTTTTTTTTAGCAGAACAGTATCTTTGAATGAAATCTTCGATGGCAATCAGTTGAAATGAACAGAAATGCCTAGATTGATTGTGGGGAGGGCTAGTGGTGGGTGAAGGAACGGGATTTCTTGATACCAGACTTCCCCCTTATCATTCTAAGGTTGCCCCCAAAACAATTCCAGTTTTTAAACAATATTAAATGATAAGGATACTAAATGGAATAATTAACACTGACTATTCACCACAAACAACCCTGAGAAAAAAATACAAGGTAGGAAACTCATCTTCAACGTCCTTCCACATCAATTTCCATATTCTTCTCTCTTGTTCTCTCTCACCACTCCCATCTACAAAGGCGCTTACACGCTGCCCATGTCCACCAGTAAAATCTACCATACACCTGCTGATTCCACAAGCCAGGTATTATGGAGGAGGCCGTAGTGATACCTTTCAATTCAGTTGAAGCCTACTGGACAGCTACTTGCTGTAAGGTAATATATTCAACACCATGGAAGCAAAATATAAAACCAGACACCATATAACCACTTCTTTTGACCAGAGACCAATGCCACTACTTTTTACAGCCCTCGATCACCTCCCTAGGAGGGAAGGATACTCTCTAACAATAACACCTATTATTTACTTAGAATGTACTATGAACTCTCATATGTTGCTGGTAGAAGTGCAAAGTGGTACAATCACTTAGGGAAACTGTTAGGCAGCATCTACTAAAGCAGAAGATAGGCATAACCTCTGATCCAGAAACTCCACTCCTGGGCGGGATGTGTGTGTGTGTCTGGTAAAGGAATGCACGGATACAGTCATGAGAGACCAGTTCAAGAATGTTGTTATATGTACTAATCATAACAGCCTCCTCCCAAAAGATGCAAAACATCCATGGACAGTAGGATGGGTAACTATATTGTCGTGTATTCATATAATGGAACACTCTCCACCAATGAGAACAGGCAAACTACAACTACTTACAGTAACAAAGATTAATCACACAAACACAATTTTGAATGAAGGGAGCCAGATGCCCACCCCACCCCAAGATAAGGCAAAACCGACCTATGGCATTAGAAGTCAAGATTCTAGTTACCCAGTCTCTACACTGAAAGGGATCCTAGAGTATTTCTGGTGCCCTAGTAATGGCTTGTTTCTTCGTGTGACAGTTGATCACTCTAATTTCATTTGTCAAAATTCACTGCATTATACATTTATGATTTTTGCACTTTTCTGTATGCATGTTCTACTTCAATAACATTTTCCCCAAAAGAGAAGAAAATCAACTTAATTCACCACATTAACAAAACAATGGAGAAAACAATATTCACATTGATGCAGAAAAATAAAGAAAAATAACATTCACATTGATGCAGAAAAAGCAATCCATAAAATTCAGCTTTCATTAATGAAAACTTTCTTAGCAAACTTGGAATAAAAGGGAACTTCATAAATCTGATAGAGTGTATCTGAAAGAATCTTCCAGCAAACCTCACATTTCAGTGTGAAATATTGAAAGCTTTCCCTTGAGATCAGAAATAAAACAAGGATGTCTGCTATCACCAATTCTCTCTGACATTTTACTGGAAGGTCTATGTAATGCATTAAGGCAAACTTAGGAAATGAAGAAATAAAACTGCCATTATTCACAGATGACTGGTGCACATAGAAAATCCAAATGAATACAGAGATAAGCTGTCACAATTAAGATGTGAGTTTAGCACAGTCATGGGATAGAAGGGAAATATAGCAAAAATCAACTTATAGGTATGCACAAAAAATAGAAAATAAAATATAGAAATACAAAATCAAAATACATCTCAATTAGGCATTGATCCATTTTACAAAGCCACTCAAGGGCTCTACACAGAACATTTCAAACCACTATTTTAAGAAATTAGAAAGCATTTAAGAAATACTCTACTGAAAGACTATCAGAACTTCCTAAGTAGTAAACTTTGGAGGCTGGGTTCTTATTTTATTAGTGGTGACCAACGCATTGGACTCTTTTCCTAATGTCATTTAGAAGTAGAATGATTCATTGCCATATAGTTCCACCTTACAGCTAATAAAATATAGTCTCCTTTTTTTCATTTTAGTCACCAAATGACTTTTAGCCTCAAACAAAATACTAAACTTTCCATTTTAGGAAGGATTAAAAGGTAATGTCATAATTAGAACTATTCAAAACCATGGATCTCAGACTCCAAAATGAATTTAAGAATTTCAACAAGGTCTGTGATTGTGCATCATCTTTGGAGCATTTGGAGGAACTGGGACTCGTCTGGCCAGTCCTCTGGCTAATTAGGAACATCCAGCCCTCATTTACAGTCACTCTTGATCAATGATTTTCCCTTGAACTTCATCATCTTTTAATCATGCACTTATTCAACACAAACTGTGCATGCTTATCTGTGACAGGCACTGCTTTAGGAATTAAAGATACAATGGAGAGCCCAGTCTTCTCTAGAATCCCTTCTCTCTGTTCCTCCCTTTCAACTTATTCTTTTTCCCTCTCACATATATTTCAATTACCATAAAAGACTCTGTGGTCACATAGCAGTGTTGTTTAGCTACTGACATCCCTCATCAGTTTCCATGTTTTGCTTCCAGATCAAATAGATATTCAAATTTAGGTTTTTAGAGAGCTGAAGGAATTATCAAAAAGACATGAAGAGACATCTTAAAAAATTAAAATTGTGATAGTGATAATTGTGATAAGCCACTTTAATGGATTATTTGGTATACAAACAGCTCATGCAGCTCTATGTCAAAAAACAAACAACCCAATCAAAAAATGGGCAGAAGACCTAAATAGACATTTCTCCAAAGAAGACATACAGACTGCCAAAAGGCACATGAAAAGATGTTCAACATCACTAATTATTAGAGAAATGCAAATTAAAACTACAATGAGGTATCACCTCACAGAGGTTAGAATGCCCATCATCAAAAAATCTACAAACAGTAAATGCTGGAGAGGGTGTGGAGAAAAGGCAACCCTCTTGCACTGTTGGTGGGAACGTAAATTGACACAACCACTATGGAGGTTCCTATTAAAACCAATAATAGGGCTTCCCTGGTGGCGCAGTGGTTAAGAATCCAATCCGCCTGCCAGTGCAAGGGACATGGGTTGGATTCCTGGTCTGGAAAGATCCCTCATGCCACAGAGCAACTAAGCCCGTGCTCCACAACTACTGAGCCTGTGCTCTAGAGCCCGAGTGCCACAACTACTGAAGCCCGCGCAGCTAGAGCCCATGCTCCACAACAAGAGAAGCCACCACAATGAGAAGCCCACACACAGCAATGAAGAGTAACCCCAGTTGTCCACAACTAGAGAAAGCCTGTGCACAGCAGTGGAGACCCAGTGCAGCCAAAAATAAATAAATTAAAAGAAAAAAAAACTAACAATAGAACTACCATATGACCCAGCAATCCCACTCCTGGGCATATATCTGGAGGAAACCATAATTCGAAAAGATACATGCACCCCGATGTTCACTGCAGCACTATTTACAATAGCCAAGACATGGAGGCAACCTAAATGTCCACCAACAGAGGAATGGATAAAGAAGATGTGATACATATATACAATGGAATATTACTCAGCCATAAAAAAATAATGCCATTTGCAGCAACTTGGATGGACCTAGAGCTCATTCTAAGTGAAGTAAGTCAGATGAAGAAAGACAAATATCACAGGATATCACTCATATGTGGAATCTAATTTTAAAAAATGACACAAATGAACTTATTTACACAACAGAAACAGACTCATAGACATAGAAAAGAAACTTATGGTTACCAAAGGGGAAACGTGGAGGGGAGAGATAAATCAGGAGCTTGGGATGAACAAACACACACTACTATATATAAGACAGATAACCAACAAGGACCTACTGTATAGCACAGGGAATTCTACTCAATATTCTGTGATAACCTATATAAGAAAAGAATCTGAATCACTTTGCGGTGCACCTGAAACTAACACAACATTGTAAATCAACTATACTCCAATAAAATTAAAATATTTTAAAAATGGATTATTTTGTGGCAAACCACATACCATCACGACATACATTATGACTGGTTACTATAGATCACTTAGACATAGAAGTTTTCCAAGATGAAATTTTCTTATACTGAACATTACTGATTATCAAAATATAATTTGATCAGACCTGTAGTTTTTGATTTAAAACAGTGAATTTGAAGGCATTACAAAGCAATGAATTGGGGGTATACCACATACCAAGTTTCAGGTTATGGTATTAAATACATTTTTTAAAAATATGTCTTCCCATATGTAATACCATTCCTATATACAGAAGATAATGCTTTGACACATGGTTTAAAATATATCTCAGCCTCCCTTAAATTTCCTTTAGATATTTACATACAAACTTTATAAACATAAAAAGGGGGAAAAGATAGTATCTTGAAAATAAACTTTCTTCTGTTTTCCTGACTTTAGATAAAACTTTTTCCCAGTTTTGTTTGTTTCTATCATGGTCTTGCTGGTGTTTTGTAGGATTGCTATCACCACAGAGGCTACTGATTTTTTTTTCCTTCAGAATATCTGTCCATGTTTTTGCTGTTCTTTCTTAAGTATTTTTAGTGCATACTAAAATTCTCTATTGATTCTAAAGTAAAAAATGTATAATTTGACTTAATTCCTCATTTCTGAGATGAGATGTAATAAGCTGTGGATGATATTAAAATAGCATAATATTGTAACATAGATTATAACTGATGAACTTGGAAATCTCCAATGTATGTATGTTTTAGGATCTCTGAGGAGGACAGATGATCGTACTTCACTGTCCGTAAGTAAGCTTTGGAATACTGACTTAAAATCATCAAGTGTTCTGAAGAGTTGAGCAACCTGTGGATATTTATCTCTTTACAATATTTGTAATAAAAATAATTTACCATCTGCTTCAATGGTCCCCAACAATGCCTGAACTAGCCTTACAGATTTGAAGACATGCTTAAATTTTTAAAAACTTAGTGTTCTAAAATGGTGAAACAATTTGAAAGAGGAAGGAATTGAGCCAATGAGAGGAAACAAAAACAAGTAAAAAGGTGTACAAGTATTTGCATAACTTGTGACTAAGTGGGGCAGAGGAGGAAGATGTGGTACTATGACTGCATGTGCTAACTGAGCAGACCTGGTCAGAGAAGTGATCCAGAGTTTATGCATTTGATCTGGGATCTCCCAGAAAGGTGGGGATAAAATGAGGAGGAAAAGGTATTCCTGGAATAAGGAATAGTTTCTTCAAAAGCCCTTTGCCAAAATAAGCACTCAGTGAATAATATGTTGAAATAATTCCAGTCTGTTCGAAGACAAGAGAACAGAGAGGAGGTGGAAAGCAAGATAAGAATGCAGGTATATGTAGGGTCCAAATACTGATCGTCCTAGAGGCTGTGTCAATGTTGTACTTCTTCTGAGACCAATGGGAATCATAGAAGGGTTTCGGTCGGGTGGTTGATATGACCACTGACTGCAAGAAATCCTGATTCAAACAAAAAATTGTATGAGGAAAAAAACAAGATGATTGGAAAAGTTTCAATACTTGCTGAATACTCAACATTGTTAAGAAATTATTATCTCAGTTGTGACAATGAAACTGAAGGGATGACTTTTAAAAGATTCTTTGTCTTTTATAGGTGTATAGAAATATATAGAGATGAAACGGTATGGTGATTAGAATGTTTTCAAAGTCATCCAGGGGGCAGTGTACGTGGGGATACAGATAAGTCAAGATTGGCCATGAGTTCATAATCATTAAAACTACCCTAGTTTGCTGATGGAAATTAAGGTAAGTGAAAGGGACGAAGGGCCATGTAGAGTTAAGAGGGGCAGAAACTGATGACTCAGGGCATATGGAGGCTACTGGGAGATGGAAGCATCAAGGCTGACACACAGGCTTCCAGGCTGCATACTTGAATGGACAGCTGTGCTATTCACTGCAATGGGAAACCACTTAAAAGACCAGGTTTTATGGTGGGTTTAAGAAAAGAGTGGGTCCAAGAACACCATTCTCTGCCTAGAAAAGTTGTGAATTTGAGACATCTTTCAGACATCAAAGAGAAGATGCTGAATACATAGTTGGATGTGTGTCTGGAGCTCACAGAAAAGGCTGGACAGGACGTAAGAGTCTGGCAGCCACATATCCATCAATATATGTGGTACTGGAGCCATGTTAATGGAGGGAGGAGCCCAGGGAAAGACTCAGAGAAGCATCCTTCAGTTAAATTATCATGGCAGTGGGGTGGGGGAAACCAGTGGGTGAATTTGCAAATAACAGAGAAATATCATATAATCCAACAATCTTTTCTTTTCCATGAAACCTTCTTCCCCAAGTTTCTGGAAAGGATTATGACTGACTGACTTGGATTTCATGAGTGATCTTTCTCTGACGGTATCAATGATTATGAAAATCAGCAAAGAGCAAACTAGAAAACAGCTACTGAAAACTTAAGTTTTATATAAATATGCAAAATTGTTTTCCTAAAATCTTTCCCTGATAAGAAGCATGTCCAGTAGTTTTTGAAACTGATCAATGTAGAACAGAGAAGGAAAAAAGTAAATAATGGTAAAATTAAGCTCACTGTGCGTTGAAATAGTATTTTATGCTTGTCAACAAATTTTAAAATTAGTATTTCATTCAAAGGTCACAACCATGTTTTTGATAGATAGATCAAAGTTATTCATATTTTACAGATGAAGAAATCCAGACATAGGATTCTGCAAGATTGGTTTATTAATCAAGGTCATATTTCCAATTAGGCAACAAGCCAGAATTTGTAGTAAAAACCTTGCTTGTGCCTCATTTAGCTCTTTTTCTAAGATAATTAATTTAGAGAGTCCATCTGTAGTGGGTTCAACAGTATCCCCCCAAATTCATTTCTACTCAGAACATCTGAATGTGACCTTACTTGGAAATAGGGTCTTTGCAAATTTAATTAGTTAAGGATTGAAATTGGATCATACTGAATTAGGGTGTGTTCTAAATCTAATGAGAGTGTCCTTAGAAGAGAAAAGCATGCACAGAGGCACAGGGAAGAGGACGATGGAGATGGAGGTGGAGATTGCAGTGATGTGTCCACAAGCCAAGACACTCCAAGGATTTGTTACAACCGCCAGAAGCGAGGAGAGAGGCACGAGACACTTTCTCCCCAAGAGCCCCCAGAAGACGCTAGCCATGCCAACACCTTGATTTCCCACGTCCACCTGCCAGAACTGTGAATGAAGACATTTCTACTGATTTAAACCACCCAGTTTGTGATATTTTGTTACAGCAGCCCTAGGAAGTCAGTCTACCATCACTTACAGAAAAGAATTTATTTACTAATGAAACTCATTTTCTTCATGAAGCCAAATGCCCTTTGATTCCAGTGTCTCTTGAAGTATGCAATGTAGATTTTTCTGTGGTTAATCTGGAATTGTGAGAGAGCAGAACAACTGACAGCGTTTAATTTACTTCTTTCCATTTGCAGTTGCAAATGAAATTTGCTTACGTTACGGCTGATTCTATCTGAAGTGTAGAGGTTCCTTCTAAATCTCTCTCCAGACCTCGATTTATCTTCTATTTTTATTCAAGTGTTCTTCCATTTTTAAAAATAATTGAATTACAGTCTCATTAAGGGTGAAAATCATGTCTGCTTGCATTTAGTTGATTACCTCGTGGATAGAACAATTGAAATACCACTCACTGCCTTTTTACCAAACCAAACCCCAGAAGTGATTGATATTGTTCCACTTATCTCTTTCTCAACATTACATAACAAAACCTGGAAGAGAAACTTCTCTAGGACTAAGAAAAACAACAACACCTTATTTGTTAAACACTTTGTTAAATACTGTGAATGCAGTGCAACTTGCTGTCAGACCACATCACCCCACCTCCTAAACGTTTTCTTTTTCAGAAAAAGCTTACCCTTCATCTTGTCAATCATACAGCTATTACACTGTAGAGGATGGAATGCATTCCTGGTAATCTTTTTATCTTGTTACCTTGTCTCTCCAATTTCACTCATCCCTTTTTACTCAAAATCATATCACTTT
This sequence comes from Balaenoptera acutorostrata, assembly GCF_949987535.1. Classification (NCBI taxonomy): domain Eukaryota; kingdom Metazoa; phylum Chordata; class Mammalia; order Artiodactyla; family Balaenopteridae; genus Balaenoptera; species Balaenoptera acutorostrata. Next base: position 11,320,783 of record NC_080082.1, on the reverse strand, counting down.
TTCTTAAAGCTCATTTTTAGCAAAAATCCAGAACTTACCTCTCCAGAGAAATAAAAAAAAAAAAAAAGATGAGATTACAATCACAGCTTCAATATTTAGAATTAGCCCCAATTAGGGCACACCTGAAGTCTTTGGTCATAAGCCCCTCCTTCTCTAATGCCTGCCTTAGAGACTGCCAAACCCAGGTGATGGTGGCCGACTCCCTTGCTGTACCAACTCTGAGTTAACAGTTTCTGCTCGCTCTCATTTGGGGGATCTTGACTGATTTCACAAGAGAGTAAGAAACAAATGTTTCTGCTTGGTTGGCACTTGAGAAGGAGATTTTGGTGTGACTGTTTCATAAGCAGAAACACAGATAAGGCTATTGCTGTTTTCACTGGCTGATTCTTCTCAGTAACTTGAGCCTACACAATTTGTCCTGTTTTCCAACATGTACTCTGCACTCAGAATCCAACTTTATAAATATCTGTACAGGGGCAACTCAAGTCCTCTGATCTGTGATTACCACACAATTCATTTGATTAGGTTCTCTCTCATAAAGCTTGTATTTTTATTTCTACTCTTCCATGTGGATTCCAACTTATCATCAAGGCCAATATGCAATGAATTGAACTGTCATCCCATAAGGATTGACTTCTTATTTTTAGTTTGTGCCACGTTCACAAGGAAAACTAAGGAATTTTTTCGAATGACCATCTGTTATCTTTGCCTTACAAGAGACAAATCGATGCTTTAAATAAATAAATAAGAAAGTGTTAATGTTTTAAGAGGAGATGTAATTCCCAGGGAAAAGAGCAGAGAGGCAGGGAATATTTGGAAGCAGAAATGAAGTTGTGCATTACTCAGGTGGCCACTGCTTCACAAAGAGAAACAGCTGGCCCAGCCACACAGGACATCTCTGGACTGTGTATAGCATTAGAGGACAAAGAGAGAACAAGTATCTCCAGCTCCCTGTCACCTCCTGTCTCTCACTGGTCAAAGTCCGGCCCACTAGGCGTTAACTCCTCATTGCCAGCTTTCATCACCCGAGCATTTCAGACATTCACAGGTGAAGCCACATGGCATACTCTGGACCACGGCAGACTGGTAGGAGGAATCAAAGCCTCTGGGGGTCCATCAGGTCAGGACCGCCTACTGGAGCTTGTGTGTCTCCATCCAGTGGTGACACAAGAGTCCTTCCAGATGCCAGCACTTACCCCGGGGGGAGGACGAGAAAGCCTGTGCTATTAGATGATGGGGCAGTGGCCATGGTTTGGAGGTGGCAGCAAAGGCTGGGACTCGCTCCATCAACAAGTAGCCAAAAGCCCAAGACCCAGTGAAGCCAAGAGAAACGTGACCCACACAGGTTTAACCTGGGAAGACTCTGACAAACGAAGTGTCAACACAATAAAGCTCTGAAGTAAATAAATTCTCCTAAAAGGGGAAATAGAAAGCTGTAGGATGCCAGAATGTATGTTACTGGAATATACAGCCACCTGCCCTTCCAACAGAGTGAGCAGAACACAATCATACTAATGGATTCCCATTTAATAATGGGAATCCTGAAACCACTTGTCTTCAGCTAGTGTTAGTTTAGAGAAGCAACAGTGAAAATAATCTACCCTGAGATTAAGAATTAATTTAGGCTGACCAAAACAAAATATAAAGAGAACATAAGACATTTTTAATGTCTGAAGAAAGTTATTTTGAGGAAAAAGATTGCCTTTGTTGTATAAACATAGTCCGACACATGTAACAAGGAAAGAGAATTCATTCACGGAAAAGCCATGCTAAATGAGACGTCACAATGCTTTTGACTGTTTAATTGCTTACGAAACTACTAATAATATTTTAGTATGTATTTGTTTTACAAGAACTCAGAAAATTTCAATTCAAAAATGATTACAAAGCATATTTATTTTCAGTGTCTGATCTACGAATGAATCAGGTCCTGGGGCACACGTGGTCTTGAAAGACTACTGTCATCAAAAGTGGTCCTGAAGCATGTTAGTAAAAGGACATTAAAGCTAATACGTGTGGGATATGCCAATATTTGGATACTAGATTCCTTTTCCCTCTATTTCTCTAATCCCTGTAACATGCAGCACAGGAACAAGTTCTTTGTTTGTGTTCAATAAAGCTTCGGATATGAGAGGGCACTGCTGCCATCTCTGTCCTCCTCCCCAACTGCCCAGGCTGGGGGTCCTGCTCTCACCCCTTCATGGGGCACCTTCTCCAAACTACACCACTTACTAGTAAAAGAGTTCCAGAGACAAGACCGCTAGTCAGTCAAGAGCAGCCTTGTGTCTGTTAAATCCCCAGCTGGAGGCCTGCCCGGACTAATGACTGATTGACTGATTTCATCTGCCAACACGATGTCATGGAAACCACAGTGAACTTGGAGTTAAAAGATGTGGTTTAAATGCTGAGTAAGAGACTTTCAGCCCTCTGATGTCGGGAATGTAATTTTACCTAAGCATCAGTTTCCTCACTCAAACAAGGGAATTCTAACATCTAGTTAGAATATAGAGCCGATGCTTGTAACAAACCCAAAACAGGAGAAGCTTAAACAAGGTAGAAGTGATTTCCCCTGTGCCTCATAGTAGGCTCCTGAGACACCCACGCCTGACGTGGCAGCTCCACGGGGCTAGGAACTCGGGCTGCTTTCTTATTCTCCCATCACTGATGATGTAGCTGTGTCTGCAGGGTGAAAGGAGGCCCATAATCACACCGGCTGGGGTCACATCCCAGCTGACAAGGGGGAAACGGGGGAAACACAGACCTCCCTCTCCTAAGGGCACAAGCCGTGCTGCGCTGGGGATGGCCAGAACCAGCCTATGAGAGCCAGCTGTCTACTTTTCAGGAACCAGAGGAGCTGGTTGTTAAACACAGCCTTTGTTAAAAATTATAGAAATTCACAAATTATGTAAAAAAAAACAAGGGCAGCAGATGCTCAGATCTCAACCCTTCCTAATTACAGCACAACATTTCACTGTTACCCCTGTTCTCTGGTTATTTACTCGTAGCGTCTCTGTGTGGGAAACCACATGACCACGGGCCCCTGCAGGCCTGCAGACAGTGAAGAGCCTTCATGCTGCATCTTGAAATCCATCATGGTTGGTGTGTTTACACTACAGAATTGGCAAACATACCAATTCAGGCCTAAATTTATTGTTCTGCTGATTGTCTAAGATCAGGAGCTAACAAACCACGGAGAACCTGCTTTCACTCAGTCCTTACACTAAGAAGGATTTTTTTTTTTTTTTTTACATTTTAAAGTATAGAAGGAAGGAAGGAAAAGCGGGAGGGAGAGAGAGAGAGAGCAAAAGCATGAGAGAAAGAGAGAAAACATGTGACAGAGGCAGACTATTATGTGTTATGAGGTTGCAAGAAATGTTCTTGAACCTGATGGAGACTATTAATAATGCAAATGAAGCTGAGAGGCCTCCTTGCTGGCTGTCCCCCTCAGGGGATGGAAGCAGCCTCATTCCTTGTCATGTGGCCCCTCAGCTTCTAAGCCAGTGAGGAAGAATATCCCTTGTGTTGAACCCCTTTCAGGATATGACTCTTTCACCAGGAAGCACTCAGTGCCTTCCAAGTGCTCACCTGAATAGCCCAGGGGACACACGCCCTCCTGCAAGTCAGCTGTGCCGCATCCCACACTCTCACCACCACGGGAAGGCCCCGCCCCGCATGTCTCTATAGTTACAGGTCCCGCCCCCAATCAAGAGGATGGATTCCACATGGCCTTAGATCACTGGCTCATCCTGGAAGTCTTCCTACTACAAGTGGAACCTCATCGTTTGTGCCACATCTACCTCTTTTATTTACATTATTATTTTGAGAATTTAATGAGATCATGGATACATAAAAGCACTTTATTAAAATAGAAAGTCTATAGTGTTAAAAAGTGCTCTGTAAAAAGTTACAAGTGCTATGAAGTCTAAAGTTATTCTTCCTGACCTCTACTCTTCCTCAAATTCATGTATCTGAATGTTTGATAACAGAGCTCCTTTCCAATTCCTAGTTCAGAACCCAGGATGCAGGTACATCTCTGGCCCTGCTCTGGTTTTGTAACTTCTTCCAAGTCCCCCTGAAGAGCTTATTGAGCCCAGGCGTAGGACGGGGTCTGAGAACATGAGGAATACGAGACCCCTTCATGGTCAATCTAGCAGGTTCACTGTTTACTGAATAATCCTTCCTTTAATAATGAGAACCCAAGATATTCCACTCTTCTTTCCCTCTCCCTCCCCCCTCCCCCTCCTCCTTTCACTCTCTCCACCCCTCCCCTCCCCCTCTCTCCTTTTATTTCTTTCACTAACACACTTTAAAAAGTGTATAAAAAAACAAAGCCGTCCAGAGTTTGACAAGAGGAAGTTAACTTGCACCTCTAGTCAGCTCCCAGACACTGCTTCTTTGGCCAGAAGCCAGAAGATAATTAGGACAGTTTTTTGAAGTCATCTTTATAACATGCTGCCCATCCTATAAGCTACTCCTAAATATTCTAAGGAAATGAGGAGGCAGATGTAACAGATTCTCCCCCCAGAGGGGCCCAGCCTTTCAGTGAGATGTTATGCGCCCAGGCACACGAGAATCTTTGAGGCTTCTTTCAAGAGAAAGAGTTACAACATTTGATTTGAGCTTCTTTTTAACTGAAAGCAGTATTTTCAGTATTGATGGTTAACAAGAACTTACTTCAGGTGCGGAAATAAAGCAAAAACCAACCAGCTGTATTTCTCACAAGGTCTGCAGAAACACTGGGAACCCACGCGCACACGATGACATGTAAACAAAAGTTGCATCTGCCATTTCAAGTGCCCACGATGTCACCTCCACCCCATCTTTTTAACAAAGATAAAGATAATGCCCCCAGCCGTTGTTAAAAACAAGACAGCGGGCCCAAAATGGAGTCACTCAGTCTAAGCCCCGCATCACCAAACCGAGACAAACAGTTTCAGCTCTCCCAGAAATGGAACCTTAAATAAATCCACCAGAAAGCCCCTGACTGGCGCTAGTCAGGTAATCTGTCTGATGGGCCCCTGCCACCCCTGAAGGAAAGTAACTTTGCAATAACCAACCGGCTTTTTTGACTAATAAAACTTCCTTCTTCTCACTCCCTTCTGCCTATAAAATTCTTTCATTCTGTACAGCTTCTTGGAGCTTCTTTCCATCTGCTACACTGGATGCTGCCTGATTCGAATCAACTTTTGCTCTTAAAATTTTTAATATGCCTCGGTTTATCTTTTAAATAAATAGGCGTCAGAGAGGGAACCTAAGGAGACCCCGTCCCCCGACAGCCCCCAGGAGCACTGAGCAACCAAGGAAGGTACCTGCTGAGTCCCTGAAGCTGGCTGTTTTCTCGCTGCCTCTGGAGGTGCTGGGCAAGTCCTCTCGGTCCCGGATCCTGGACCCGCAGCTCTTGCCTCATGAGCTTTCCGACCATCTGAGCATTTCTTTTTCTGGCCTGGGTCCGGAAACCTGCTGGAGGCTGACTGGTCTGACGTAGAAACGCTCACGCCTGGGGTGGGAGTGGATCTGACTTGAGCCGGAGCGGAGCCAGCGTGAGGCCTCAGGTGAATAAAATTGTGTTTTAAGGCTGAACTAGCAGGTTAAACTTATCAAAGATAATCTTGAATTAGAGGGGCCATAGTGGAGAACTTTTTAACCTAGGTAAGTGTGAAATAAATACATATGTATATATATAAATTGGTCTCTGCCCCTGGTTCCCGGCACAGAGCTCCTAAAACCCTTATAAATTCCTACGTGATAAGAACACTAGGAACAACTCCTGTTCTAATTTGTCTTTGACGCAGGACTCAAACTCTTGTAATACAATTCCTAAATGATAAGAGCACCAGGGGCACCTTTTTTTCTAATGAGGCAACCCTGGGTGGACCCCTGGTGAGATACTGGATGGGGGCTGGTCACCAGAAACACCACGCCATGGTTAATAACTTGGAATTTTCAGCCCTACCCCTCATCCTTCAGGGAGGGGCTAAAAACAGAGTTAATCATTGGTCATGCCTACATGAGGAAGTCTCCGTAAAAATCCAATAGTAAGGGATTCAGAGAGTTTCCAGGTGGGTGAACCATCTCTACCAGGAGGGTGGGGCACCCCTACTCCAGGGAGACAGAACATCCTGCACTTGGGACCCTCCCAGACCTTGCTCTGTGTATCTCTTCAGCTGGCTGCTCATCTGTATCCTTTATCATACCCTTGAATAAATTGATAAATGTAAGCCAACATTTGCCTGAGTTTATGAGCTGCTCTAGCAGGTTAATATCATCAAACATAAGGAGGGGCTGTTGGAACCTCCCGTCTATAGCCAGTTGGTCGTTAGCACAGGTGGTAACCTAGCTGCCACTGGCATCTGAAGTGTGTTTGGGGGTGCAGAGTGGGGAGCAGTCTTGTGGGACTGAGCCTTCAATCTGTGGGATCTGACACTCTCTCTGGGTAGACAGTGGCAGTTATAAATTGTAGGACACCCAGCTGCTGGCTCAGAGAATTGCTTGGTGTGGGGAAGAACCTCCACACATTTGGTGACCAGAAGTTTTAGAAGTAAAGTGCTCTTTAGAGACTCACAGGAGAGAAACACACGGTGGGGAAGAACTGGGTTTTTCTCCAGTCAGGAGTAGGAAAACTGAGTTTTTTTCCTAAACAATAAGCTAATCCATTTATGAGATGCCCTAGAGAAAACGGGGTCTCAACCAAGCACTCACCCTAAGGGTGGAGGGAAAATTAACTTTCCTCCTTTACAGTTTCTGGTGACCAGGATGAGACCCCTGGGACAGTCCACTCACTCCAGAGCTGCAGACGGCGTCCTGGGAAAACTGGCAGAAGCCAGCAAAGGGTGACAATTGCTACAAAAATCACCTCTCCCGGATCTCTATCTGGGGTGGCTGGGTAAGATAAAGATAAAATCTCGTGTCGTCTTTCCCTTTGCAGATTCAGACTCTTATGAATTTGGTACCCACTGCTTGTTGATCTTTCTTACCCAGGACAGCTATTGCCTTCTTGTTTGTCTTGTTTTGTGTCCTGAGAACTTAGCTTGGCAACCATCAGGTTGGGGGCCCCAAGATGTGGCCAGACAGAAATGCAGGTTGCACTCCCTTGGCAGCTAGGGTTCTGCCAACTGCTGCCAGCTCTCAGGGGAACTGTCTACGTCTCTCTTCCTTTTGGCTGTCCTTGGGACTGGCTCTGGATCTTGGGAGAGTAGTGTCTTTTGCACCCTCTTTGGGAACATCTTTTGTATCCAAGCGGTTGTTCAATACTGCCAGGAGTATCTACTGTTTGTCCCGGCTGAAACCTGACAAGAGGTTTGTAAGGAATGTTTTAAAAGTAGCTCTATGGTCAGAATTGATCAAATCGGAAGCTGATATTCAGAGCCCAATAGTAACTTCTCTTTTTAGGTTTTCTCTGCTAAGCTAAAATGAAACGATGAACCTAGATGCAAGGAAAGAAAAATTGAAGCATTTGTGGAAAGATTTACTAAAACATTCAAAAAACACAAAGCTCTAAATGTAGAACATAAGAATATTTTGATTTCCATTTTAGTTGAAGATCTTCTCCCTAATATAAAGAAGCAAACTGAAAATAATGTAGTTGGAGGGGTGGGTCAGCCTCCATATCATTCAGGTGAGCCCCAACTCTTTGAGAAATTAAAAAGAATTGTACTAGTTTTATAACTCTAGCCTTTAGAACATCAGAAATGTGGCCCTAGAAATAATTCAAAGCCCACCTATCCTTCTTACCAAGCCCAAAACCTCCCCTACCCATCTCAACAGGGCTGCCAATATTGTAAAAAATTTGGATTTAGGAAACAGAAGTCCTTCATGGTAGAATTTGTATTGTTTTTCGGTGCCTTTTGAGATGTAACTATTCTACATGGTTTTCTCCAGTAGCCAAGGTAATTCTTAATCAGAAAGAAAAAACAACATAGAGGCTATTTTGAAAACTAGGCCTATAAGAAAATCTTAAAAGTCTCTTCCACAAATATTTGTAAAAAGCTTTAGCCATCTGAGCAAGTAATCTTAACTTATTCCATCTGCCAGAAAAGCAATTTGAATCCAACTGCTCTTTTATAAATTAGTGAGTTTTGCATTAGTGTATCTATCCTGTGGCTAAAATCAGGATAGTGACTTTTTTCTACCTTCAGATAATATTGCCAAAGTTAATTTGTGAAGAGTTCTGTTTAACTGACTTAAAGACAGATGAATCTAAAAATTAAAAAATGGTTCTGAAAAACCTAGTGGCAGGACAGGAATAAATATGCAGACGTAGAGAATGGACTTGAGGACACGGGGAGGGGGAAGGGTAAGCTGGGACGAAGTGAGAGAGTGGCATGGACATATATACACTACCAAATGTAAAATAGATAGCTAGTGGGAAGCAGCCGCATAGCACAGGGAGATCAGCTCGGTGCTTTGTGACCACCTAGAGGGGTGGGATAGGGAGGGTAGGAGGGAGGGAGATGCAAGAGGGAAGAGATATGGGGGTATATGTATACGTATAGCTGATTCACTTTGTTATACAGCAGAAACTAACACACCATTGTAAAGCAATTATACTCCAATAAAGATGTTAAAAAAAAAGACAGAGGAGTGTTTATATAAGTATACTCTCAGAAATATAGAAACTAACTATATTCAATATCCTATAATAAACCATAATGGAAAAGAATATGAAAAAAGATATATATATATGAATCACTTTGCTGTACACCAGAAACTAACATAACATTGTAAATCAGCTATACTTCAATTAAAAAAATAGACATACATATATATAGAAACTAACCCAGGTGTTTTACAAGTTTACATGATCTAGGGTAATCTTTGGTAAATAAAAGCTATCTTAAGTTTGTTGGTTTAATTAAAACAGGCATGTCTTTAGAGTTATCTGCGTTAAATATAATATTTTCATTCTACCTAGGTTTACTAAAAGTTAAATAAGCTCATGTTATCTCTGTTACAGAATTTGTCAGCAAAAAAAAAGATAACTTATGATGGTGGTTAGCTGTGTAATGTCTCATGAAAATTTCAAGACTAATCTAAATATAATTGTTGAGAACAATTGAATTAACTAAATGTAAATATGATAAAAGTTTATAAATGAACTTTTCAACAATAATTATGCTTTATAATATGTCTACTTAAAAATGGTTTCCATAATTTTTTTGGTAACTTTAAACCTTAAAGTTATACTGAGGTAAGTTAAATCATGGATATTCACTATCTACATCATTTCCAAATAAGACAAAATACTGAAACATTAATTACTGAACATAGGTTTATCCATTTTTGTTCCTTTTACAGAGGCACCAAAGATTTTTGGGTCTATTAGTAAACACGTCTTATGCCACATTGAAAATTTTACTATGAGGAAGAATATACTTCCAGAAAATGTGAAATGTACATATTTATAAATTTTCCAATCCACAGAATGCTAGTGTAACAGACAGTCCACAATTGCTGACTTCTTAGTTTTCACTAGAAACGAAGGATTCTAAGGGTTAATAATTCTAATTAATATACGTAATTAAAACTACTTAGAAATAATAAAGGTGAAAGGAAACAACTGTGTATGAAAAGTAAGAAAAGTAAAATGACTGACAGGTCCAGAATGAGAAAGAGGAAAAAAACCAAAGGCAAAATCTAAATGGATATAAAAAAGTTGTAGAAGGCTTGTGGAAAAAGAATCTTGGGAAAGGAATTTTATGTGTGGCCACACTAGCTAAGATTGGAATGGATTTATTTAAGTCTTTAAAAGAGTGAGTTTTAATATTAAATGTATACTGGAGCAAAGTTGGAATTTAGTTTTCTATTAAAATGACAAAGTTTTATGGACTATTGGTCTGCTCTTGATAAGTGATTGTTAAAGGTTCGGGATGGGGGGGTTATTTTGTTTTGTTTTTAACTTTTGAGTAATCTACCTGGAAAACAAAGATTTTTGTGGCTTACCAAATAATTTACTCTGCTTCACATTGTCTTAATATATCTTTAATTACTTAAGAAAACCCAGGCTTCTCAACATTAAAACAGCTAAGTTTTGTTCACACTATGTAACCTTCTGTATTTGCCTTTAAAATCTTCTATTGGTTACATAGATAATTAAATATTATTTCATAATGATCTATGCTCCTATTTAATCAAATGTTCAAACATTTGACCTTTTCCCAAAATCAAATTCTAAATGGAGTCATTTGGACCTCAAACTAACTGCAAAATTTCCCAGAGGACCCCTGGAAAGTCTCAAAGGTTTTGTCTCTCACCTTGTAAAACAGAGATGTTAAACTAAGTAGATAAATAACCTACAACTTTAAGCCTTTCAACAAGTAAGCTCCACATTCTCTGTGTAATGAATATTGTGTTGGCAACCAGTGTTTATTTGATTCTTTTATTTTGTCTTCCCAGCATCACTTGACATCTGCATTTCTCACATTCCTTTGATGCCAAGGTTGTGGATTCTATTTATGTTCTGCCATTGAGATTCATTTCCACGAGATTTTGAAAACGCAAAGACGACAGATGCCATATTATTCTTTAGAACTGGTGAGCAAAGGCTCACAGTGCCAGATGTGAGGTTGCACTCCCACAGGTTCTTACCCTGATTCATTCACCTCAGTGATCATTAGCACTGGTTTCCCACAATTTCCTTATTAGGGCAGCACCAGTATATTCCTGACCCTCTGGACCAGAACTGTAGTGATAAGCCTGAAAACAAGCTTCAGCCTCTGATGCCTTCTGCAGCCTTTCCAGCATTGTTTAACACCAAATTCCCTATATAAATCACTTTCTGCTACAAATGTCTAAAGTGGTATTATATACTAGTGAATATTTACTCTTAATCTTATGACTCAGATAATGAGCAAAGGCGCATCCGTGTTTCATCCCCCAAACTACATTTTTATTGGGAAAAGTGCAACTGTCCAAATAAGCCAGGTAATTTAGGTCAAGACTAATAGCACTTCTTACCAGTCTTTGAAACACTCTTAAAGGAAATATATCTACAGAAACCTACTTCATTCCAAATTTGAATTCTCATTATGATACAGCAGCTTACTGAATACTGAATGAGTATATTTCTATAAAACTTTAACAATGTGTAAAAAGTCAATTATGTCTCATGTAAAATAGTCTTAATTATAGCTGTGTGGTAAATTTCTTTAAATTCTGCATGTGATCACCAAACCTTGAGAAATAAGGAAGGAGAATGAATTCTTGACCTATAATTTTATAAGACAAACACTATCACAAGAAAGTAATATTGAGGGAGGAGCTTCAAGATGGCAGAAGAGTAAGACGTGGAGATCACCTTCCTCCCCACAAATACATCAGAAGTACATCTACATGTGGAGCAGCTCCTATAGAACACCTACTGAACGCTGGCAGAAGACCTCAGACCTCCCAAAAGGCAAGAAACTCCCCACGCACCTGGGTAGGGCAAAAGAAAAAAGAAATAACAGAGACAAAAGAATAGGGACGGGACCTGCACCAGTGGGAGGGAGCTGTGAAGCAGGAAAGGTTTCCACACACTAGGAAGCCCCTTCGCGGGCAGAGACTGTGGGTGGCAGAGGGGGGAAGCTTCGGAGCCACGGAGGAGAGCGCAGCCACAGGGGTGCGGAGGGCAAAGCGGAGAGATCCTCGCACAGAGGATCGGTGCCGAGCAGCACTCACCAGCCCGAGAGGCTTGTCTGCTCCCCCGCCGGAGGGGGCGGGGCTGGGAGCTGAGGCTCAGGCTTCGGTCGGATCGCAGGGAGAGGACTGGGGTTGGCTGTGTGAACACAGCCTGAAGGAGTTAGCGCACCAAAGCTAGCCGGGAGGAAGTCCGGGAAAAAGTCTGCAGCTGCCGAAGAGACAAGAGACTTTTTCTTGCCTCTTTGTTTCCTGGTGCGCGAGGAGAGGGGATTCAGAGCACCGCCTAAACGAACTCCAGAGACGGGCGCGAGCCGGGGCTATCAGCGCGGACCCCAGAGACGGGCATGAGACGCTAAGGCTGCTGCTGCCGCCACCAAGAAGCCTGTGTGCGAGCACAGGTCACTCTCCACACCGCCCCTCCCGGGAGCCTGTGCAGCCCACCACTGCCAGGGTCCCGTGATCCAGGGACAACTTCCCCGGGAGAACGCACGGTGCGCCGCACGCTGCTGCAACGTCACGCCGGCCTCTGCCGCCGCAGGCTCACCCCGCCTCCTCCGTACCGCTCCCTCCCCTGGCCTGAGTGAGCCAGAGCCCCCAAAGCAGCTGCTCCTTTATCCCCGTCCTGTGTGAGAGAAGAACAGATGCCCTCAGGCAACCTACACGCAGAGGCGGGTCCAAATCCAAAGCTGAACCCCAGGAGCTGTGCGAACAAAGAAAAGGGAAATCTCTCCCAGCAGCCTCAAGAGCAGTGGATTAAATCACCACAATCAACGTGATGTTTGTACCCTGCATCTGTGGAATACCTGAATAGACAATGAGTCATCCCAAATTGAGGAGGTGGACTTTGGGAGCAACGATATATTTTTTTTTCCCCTATTTCTCTTTTTGTGAGTGTGTATGTGTATGCTTCTGTGTGTGATTCTGTCTCTATAGCTTTCTTTTACCACTTGTCCTAGGGTTCTGTCTGTCCGGTTTTTTTTTTTTTTAGTATAGTTTTTAGCACTTGTTATCATTGCTGGATTTGTTTTTTGGTTTCGTTGCCCTCTTTTTTCTTTCTTTTTTTTTTATTACTTAAAAAAATTTTCTTTAATAATTATTTTTTATTTTAATAACTTTTAAATTTTATTTTATTTTATTTTATTTTGTTTTGTCTTCTTCTTTCTTTCTTTCTTTCTTTTTTTCTCCCTTTTATTCTGAGCCGTGGGGATGACAGGCTCTTGGTGCTCCAGCCAGGCGTCAGGGCTGTACCTCTGAGGTGGGAGAGCCAACTTCAGGACACTGGTCCACAAGAGACCTCCCAGCTCCATGTAATATCAAACAGCAAAAATCTCACAGAGATCTCCATCTCAATGCCAAGGTCCAGCTTCACTCAACGACCAGCAAGCTACAGTGCTGGACACCCTATGCCAAACAACTAGCAAGACAGGAACACAACCTCACCCATTAGCAGAGAGGCTGCCTAAAATCATAATAAAGCCACAGACACCCCAAAACACACCACCAGACGTGGACCTGGTCACCAGAAAGACAAGATCCAGCCTCATCCACCAAAACACAGGCACTAGTCCCCTCCACCAGGAAGCCTACACAACCCACTGAACCAACCTTAGCCACTGGGGACAGACACCAAAAACAACGGGAACTACGAACCTGCAGCCTGCAAAAAGGAGACAACAAACACAGTAAGTTAGGCAAAATGAGAAGACAGAGAAACACACAGCAGATGAAGGAGCAAGGTAAAAACCCACCAGAACTAACAAATGAAGAGGAAAAAGGCAGTCTACCTGAAAAAGAATTCAGAATAATGATAGTAAAGATGATCCAAAATCTTGGAAATAGAATGGAGAAAATACAAGGAACGTTTAACAAGGACCTAGAAGAACTAAAGAGCAAACAAACAGTGATGAACAACACAATAAATGAAATTAAAAATTCTCTAGAAGGGATCAATAGCACAATAACTGAGGCAGAAGAACGGATAAGTGAGCTGGAAGATAAAATAGTGGAAATAACTACTGCAGAGCAGAATAAAGAAAAAAGAATGAAAAGAATTGAGGACAGTCTCAGAGACCTCTGGGACTACATTAAATCCACCAACATTCGAAATATAGGGGTTCCAGAAGAAGAAGAGAAAAAGAAAAGGACTGAGAAAATATTTGAAGAGATTACAGTTGAAAACCTCCTTAATATGGGAAAGGAAATAATTAATCAAGTCAAGCAAGCACAGAGAGTCCCATACAGGATAAATCCAAGGAGAAACACGCCAAGACACATATTAATCAAACTATCAAAAATAAAATAATAAGAACAAATACTAAAAGCAGCAAGGGAAAAACAACAAATATCACACAAGGGAATCCCCAAAAGGTTAACAGCTGATCTTTCAGCAGAAACTCTGCAAGCCAGAAGGGAGTGGCAGGACATATTTAAAGTGATGAAAGGGAAAAACCTACAACCAAGATCACTCTACCCAGCAAGGATCTCATTCAGATTTGATGGAGGAATTAAAAGCTTTACAGACAAGCAAAAGTTAGGAGAATTCAGCACCACCAAACCAGCTTTACAACAAATGCTAAAGGAACTTCTCTAGGCAGGAAACACAAGAGAAGGAAAACACCTACAATAATAAACCCCAAACAATTAAGAAAATGGTAATAGGAACATACATATCAATAATTACCTTAAATGTAAATGGATTAAGTGCTCCAACCAAAAGACATAGACTGCCTGAATGGATACAAAAACAAGACCCGTATATCTGCTGTCTACAAGAGACCCACTTCAGACCTAGGGACACATACAGACTGAAAGTGAGGGGATGGAAAAAGATATTCCATGCAAATGGAAATCAAAAGAAAGCTGGAGTAGCAATTCTCACATCACACAAAATAGACTTTAAAACAAAGACTATTACAAGAGACAAAGAAGGACACTACATAATGATCAAGGGATCAATCAAAGAAGAAGATATAACAATTGTAAATATTTATGAACCCAACATAGGAGCACCTCAATACATAAGGCAAATGCTAACAGCCATAAAAGGGGAAATCGACAGTAACACAATCATAGTAGGGGACTTTAACACCCCACTTTCACCAATGGACAGATCATGCAAAATGAAAATAAATAAGGAAACACAAGCTTTAAATGATACATTAAACAAGATGGACTCAATTGATATGTATAGCACATTCCATCCAAAAATAACAGAATACACTTTCTTCTCAAGTGCTCATGGAATATTCTCCAGGACAGATCATATCTTGGGTCACAAATCAAGCCTTGGTAAATTTAAGAAAATTGAAATCATATCAAGTATCATTTCTGACCACAATGCTATGAAGCTAGATATCAATTACAGGAAAAAATCTGTAAAAAATACAAGCACATCGGGCTTCCCTGGTGGCGCAGTGGTTGAGAGTCTGCCTGCCAATGCAGTGGACACAGGTTCGAGCCCTGGTCTGGGATGATCCCACATGCCGCGGAGCAACTGGGCCCGTGAGCCACAACTACTGAGCCTGCGCGTCTGGAGCCTGTGCTTGGCAACAAGAGAGGCTGCGATAGTGAGAGGCTCGTGCACCATGATGAAGAGTGGCCCCCACTTGCCACAACTAGAGAAAGCCCTCGCACAGAAACGAACACCCAACACAGCCATAAATTTAAAAATATAAAATAAATTTAAAAAAATAAAAAAACAAAATACAAGCACATGGAGGCTAAACAATAGACTACTTAATAACCAAGAGATCACTGAAGAAATCAAAGAGGAAATCAAAAAATACCTACAAACAAATGACAATGAAAACATGACAACCCAAAACATATGGGATGCAGCAAAAGCAGTTCTAAGAGGGAAGTATATAGCAATACAATCCTACCTTAAGAAACAAGAAACATCTCAAATAAACAACCTAACCTTACACCTAAAGCAATTAGAGAAAGAAGAACAAAAAAACCCCAAAGTTAGCAGAAGGAAAGAAATCATAAAGATTAGATAAGAAATAAATGAAAAAGAAATGAAGGAAACGATAGCAAAGATCAATAAAACTTAAAGCTGGTTCTTTGAGAAGATAAACAAAATCGATAAACCATTAGCCAGACTCATCAAGAAGAAAAGGGAGAAGACTCAAATCAGTAGAATTAGAAATGAAAAAGGAGAAGTAATAACTGATATTGCAGAAATACAAAGGATCATGAGAGATTACCACAAACAACTCTATGCCAATAAAATGGACAACCAGGAAGAAATGGACAAATTCTTAGAAATGGACAATCTACTGAGACTGAACCGGGAAGAAATAGAAAATATGAACAGACCAATCACAAGTACTGAAATTGAAACTGTGATTAAAAATCTTCCAACAAACAAAAGCCCAGGACCAGATGGCTTCACAGGCGAATTCTATCAAACATTTAGAGAAGAGCTAACACCTATCCTTTTCAAACTCTTCCAAAATATAGCAGAGGGAGGAACACTCCCAAACTCATTCTATGAGGCCACCATCACCCTGATACCAAAACCAGACAAAGATGTCACAAAGAAAGAAAACTACACGCCAATATCACTGATGAACATAGATGCAAAAATCCTCAACAAAATACTAGCAAACAGAATCCAAAAGCACATTAAAAGGATCATACACCATGATCAAGTGGGGTTTATCCCAGGAATGCAAGGATCCTTCTTTATAGCAAATTAATCAATGTGATACACCATATTAACAAATTGAAGGAGAAAAACCATATGATCATCTCAATAGATGCAGAGGAATCTTTCGACAAAATTGAACACCCATTTACGATAAAAACCCTCCAGAAAGTAGGCACAGAGGGAACTTACCTCGACATAATAAAGCCATATATGACAACCCCACAGCCAACATCGTCCTCAATGGTGAAAAACTGAAACCATTTTCACTAAGATCAGGAACAAGACAAGTTTGCCCACCCTCACCACTATTATTCAACATAGTTTTGGAAGTTTTAGCCACAGCAATCAGAGAAGAAAAAGAAATAAAAGGAATCCATATCAGAAAAGAAGAAGTAAAAACGTCACTGTTTGCAGATGACATGATAATATACATAGAGAATCCTAAAGATGCTACCAGAAAACAACTAGAGCTAATCAATGAATTCGGTAAAGTAGCAGGATACAAAATTAATGCACAGAAATCTCTTGTATTCCTATACACTAATGATGAAAAATCTCAAAGTGAAATTAAGAAAACACTCCCATTTACCACTGCAACAAAAAGAATAAAATATCTAGGAATAAACCTACCTAAGGAGACAAAAGACCTGTATGCAGAAAATTATAAGACACTGATGAAAGATATTAAAGAGGCTACAAACAAATGGAGAGATATACCATGTTCTTGGATTGGAAGAATCAACATTGTGAAAATGGCTATACCACCCAAAGCAATCTACAGATTCAATGCAATCCCTATCAAACTACCAGTGGCATTTTTCACAGAACTAGAACAAAAAATTTCATAATTTATATGGAAACGCAAAAGACCCCAATTAGCCAAAGCAATCTTGAGAAAAACGGAGCTGGAGGAATCAGGCTCCCTGAGTTCAGACTATACTACAAAGCTACAGTAATCAAGACAGTATGGTACTGGCATTAAAACAGAAATATAGATCTATGGAACAGGATAGAAAGCCCAGAGATAAACCCACGCACATCTGGTCACCTTATCTTTGATAAAGGAGGCAAGACTATACAGTGGAGAAAAGACAGCCTCTTCAATTATTGGTGCTGGGAAAACTGGACAGCTACATGTAAAAGAATGAAATTAGAACACTCCCTAACACCATACACAAAAATAAACTCAAAATGGATTAGAGACCTAAATGTAAGGTCAGACACCATCAAACTCTTAGAGGAAAACATAGGAAGAATACTCTATGACATAAATCACAGGAAGATCCTTTTTGACCCACCTCCTAGAGAAATGGAAATAAAAACAAACATAAACAAATGGGACCTAATGAAACATAAAAGCTTTTGCACAGGAAAAGCTGTGCAAGGAAAACATAAACAAGATGAAAAGACAAACCTCAGAATGGGAGAAAATATTTGCAAATGAAGCAAATGACGAAGGATTAATCTCCAAGATTTACAAGCAGCTCATGCAGCTCAATAACAAAAAAACAACCCAATCCAAAAATGGGCAGAAGACCTAAACAGACATTTCTCCAAAGAAGATATACAGATTGCCAACAAACACATGAAGGAATGTTCAACATCATTAATCATTAGAGAAATGCAAATCAAAACTACAATGAGATATCATCTCACACCGGTCAGAATGGCCATCATCAAAAAATCTAGAAACAATAAATGCTGGAGAGGGTGTGGAGAAAAGGGAACCCTCTTGCACTGTTGGTGGGAATGTAAATTGATACAGCCACTATGGAGAACGGTATGGAAGTTCCTTAAAAAAACTAGAAATAGAACTACCATACGACTCAGCAATCCCGCTACTGGGCATATACCCTGAGAAAACCATAATTCAAAAAGAGTCGTGTACCACAATGTTCATTGCAGCGCTATGTACAATAGCCAGGACATGGAAGCAACCTAAGTGTCCATCGACAGATGAAAGGATAAAGAAGATGTGGCACATATATACAATGGAATATTACTCAGCCATAAAAAGAAACGAAATTGAGTTATTTGTAGTGAGGTGGATGGACCTAGAGTCTGTCATACAGAGTGAAGTAAGTCAGAAACAGAAAAACAAATACCATATGCTAACACATATATATGGAATCTAAAAAACAAAGAAAATAAAATGGTCATGAAGAACCTATGGGCAAGATGGGAGTAAAGACTCAGCCCTGGGCTTCCCTGGTGGCGCAGTGGTTGAGAATCTGCCTGCCAATGCAGGGGACACGGGTTCCAGCCCTGGTCTGGGAAGATCCCACATGCCACGGAGCGACTGGGCCCGTGAGCCACAATTACTGAGCCTGCGCGTCTGGAGCCTGTGCTCCGCAACAAGAGAGGCCGCAATGGTGAGAGGCCCGCGCACCGCGATGAAGAGTGGTCCCCACTTGCCGCAACTAGAGAAAGCCATCGCACAGAAACGAAGACTCAGCACAGTCATAAATAAATAAATAAATAAATAAAAGAACGTGAATTTCTAAAAAAAAAAAAAGACTCAGCCCTACTAGAGAATGGACTTTTGGATACGGGGAGGGGGAAGGGTAAGGTGAGACAAAGTGAGAGAGTGGCATGGACATATATACACCACCAAATGTAAAAGAGATAGCTAGTGGGAGGCAGCTGCATAGCACAGGGAGATCAGCTCCGTGTTTTGTGATCACCTAGAGGGGTGGGATAGGGAGGGTGGGAGGGAGGTAGACGCAAGAGGGAAGAGATATGGGGATATATGTATATGTATAACTGATTCACTTTGTTATAAAGCAGAAACTAAAACACCATTGTAAAGCAATTATACTCCAATAAAGATGTTAAAAAAAAGAGAAAGTAATATTAATCACCTTGTGCTGATTCTTAATTGTGGACTTCAAAACCGACAAGGGATTAATTTCCCAAATATACAACCAACTTATACAGCTTAATACCAAAAGAAACCCAATCAATAATGGGCCGAAGACCTAAATAGACATTTCTCCAAAAAAAGACATACAGATGGCCAAGAAGCACATGAAAAGATGCTCAACAGCATTAATTATTAGAGAAATGCAAATCAGAACTACAATGAGGCATCACCTGACACTGGCCATCATCAAAAAGTCTACAAATAATAAGTGCTGGAGAGGGTGTGGAGAAAAGGGAACCCTCCTACGCTGTTGGTGGGAATATAAGTTGGTGTAGTCACTATTGAAAACAGTATGAAGGTTCTTTAAAAAACTAAAAATAGAGTTACTATATGATCCAGCAATCCCACTTCTGTGCATGTATCAGGAGAAAACTCTTAATTTGAAAAGATACATGCACCCCAGTGTTCATTGCAGCAGTATTTACAATAGCCAAGACATGGAAGCAACCTAAATGTCCATCAACAGATGAATGGATAAAGAAGATGTGGTACATATACACAATGAAATACTATCCAGCCATAAAAAAATGAAATAACGACATTTGCTGCAACATGGATGGACCTAGAGATTATCATACTAAGTGAAGTAAGTCAGAAAGAGAAAGACAAATATTATATGATACCACTTATCTGTGGAATCTAAAAAAATGATGCAAATGAACTTATTTACAAAACAGAAACAGACTCAGAAACAGAGAAAACAAACTTATGGTTACCAAAGGGGAATAGGGGTGAGGGGTAAATTAGGAATTTGGTATTAAGAGATACACATTACTATACATAAAATAGATAAACAACAAGGACCTACTGTATAGCACAGGAATTATATTCAGTATCTTTCAATAACCTATAATGGAAAAGAATCTGAAAAAGAATATATATATGTACATGTATAACTGAATCAGTTTGCTGTACACCTGAAACATTGTAAATCAACTATACTTCAATTTTTAAAAATTGTGGACTGCAAAAATAACTTATTTCATGATATTACCAAATATAGTCTCATTAAACAAGATAAAGCAGTCCAGTCAGTAGGAAATGGATCCCTGTTTCTAGTGATCCATTTAGAAATAAACAAGTGCACAAATCTTGGTTTCCGGTACGGCAAGCTTGGGAGACAGAAACAGAAGAAGCAGGCCCTGCTTCTGATAACAGGAAGAGAATGACACTGTAAAATGTCAGAGTCCTGGTCATACAGCAGGTCTGCCATGAATCACATTCTGTTTGTGGATAAGATACCTTGAATTTTATTCAACTCTACCATGTTCTCCCCCTCAACCAAACAATCTAATCAGGTTGGACACCAAGAAGCAGCCAAATATAATCCAAGAAGAATCACCCTCAGAGCCTTGGGTACCCTATGTTAGGATAAACGGACCGTGAGGGCCCACCACCCTAAGAAGACCAGGAGACTGGGGAGTTCGTGCCACTAGTTTGCGTTAAAGAAAGAAAAATTAAAGCAATGCAAGAGCCTCTCACACCAGACTTACTGAATCAGAATCTGTCTTTTAACAAGATCCCAGGTGATTTATCTGCAAATTAAATTTCGAGAAGCATGGATCTATGATTCATTGGCAATTACCAGCTGTACTCTCAGAAGAACAAAGTAAAGAGAATAATACTCTTGGCTTTGTAACAGAGAAATGTATTCCTAGTCGCAGGAGAGAATGCTCTGAAAAATAAATACAAATACATGCCAAGGGTGTGGGAAACCAACCAACACATTTTGAATAAAATCAATGCTGGACTGAGGAGGATCCTGTTCTACGGAAGAGTCACGTCAGGATTATCAGTCCCACATCTTATAGTTTAATAGCCTTGAAATGTGTCCTGTGAGGGAGGAACGGCATTATTATGCTATGAGCCAATTCAGATACAGTTTAATTAAGTAATATGCAAGGTCATGAAGCACGGCTGGCAGAGTGATTTAGAACAGAATTAACTACTCCTTTCATTGTGGCCATTTCTGGTTGTCATCTAACACTGCAGCACATAAACTCTAAGAAAGGTTCTGGCATTGCAGATGTATTCCTGCAGTCAGGGGAACTGAATTCTCTCTCTCTCTCGGAAGCCATAGAAACCCATCCCATCTTTCTGTTTTTAGTCCTTTGCTGATTCTAGAGGCTTTCTACCAAATAATTTGTTGTCAAACAGTTGTTCCCCTTGCAGCTGACAAGCAGACCAGCATTTGCAGCCTCGGGTTGTGTCCTGTGTTGGCTCTCTCCCAAATGTCATTCCCTACCAGGCTTTCTTTCAACTGATGCATTAGGGTCTTGAATGGCTACATGAAATTAACTGGAAACTGACATGCATGAGAAAAGATGTTCCTTTCCAATACTGACTCTCCACCCATCTGTCATTGCTTCCTTCTCTGTCAGCTTCACAGTTTCCCACAAATCCCAAGCAGCTTGATACAAGTATGATCATCAGAGGGGTTTTGTACATTAATGCAAAGTATGCCCTGGCAACACTTAGGATATTCTGCCCAGACTAGACTAATTGATGCCCTCCCGTAGAAGAGTGTGTGTCAAGAGAGTGCAAAGCCAAGCCACGTTCCTTTGAATTAGCTCTCCACTAAAATTATTATAAAACATTTCCAATAAAATTATCCAAAAAAACCAAGGTCCTTTAATTAACTTTGATGACTTTTGTCAATTATAAAATTAAATCAAAACTTTCTTACCTACAGCAAAAATGTATCACCTGATAATATGAGAAAGAAAAGAGAAAGAGAGAGACAAGGATAAATGATTGACAGATAGATAGATAGATAGATAGATGATGGATGGATAGATAGATAGATAACGTATAAACAGATGCAACAAATTCTGAGACCCTAAAAGAGGGCCAAGAGATGTTAACAGTGCTAGTTACAATAGAAGATCCAGAAAAATGAGAAATCCTATTTTCAAGGAAAATTAAATTAATTAAAATTTGTTCCAAGAATAAGTATTTGAGCTCCATAAAAGATAAGTTTATATACAATAGAATATATGTGGCAGGAATTGGAGATAAGGACTTGCATAGGTATGAGTTGATAAGACGTAGTTAAAGATTAAGGAAGAATATTTGCTTTGCAGTGAGGAGAAGACAGCTGAATATTTAAAGCAAGCCACACAAAAGAAACCAAGGTGGTGAAGCAGAAAATAAGACCAGTATTTTTAGTCATTTATTAATTCAGTCAGTAAACAATCATTAATCCCCTTCTCCTGGAAGAAAGACCAAGACAGAGCCAGGTCACTCCATCCCTATTCTGTAACCACTTATGTTATTGCTGCTGGGAGAAATAAACTCATGAACTGATGAATGAAAGGAACACGCAATTCCACTGACTACCCTTTCAGGCTATTTTAAGTAGGAGGCCATAGATAAGATGCTGGCAAGTTGGTTTAAAGTTGGATCCAAAAAACTCTTTAAAAGTTAGGATGACTATTCATTTTGTCATTGAATTTTTCCTTTTACCAAATTATGTACCTTAAATTTACATTAAATTTCTAGTTTCAGCAGTGGACTCAAAATACATGATTAAAAATATGGTCTGTGCACCTAAGTATTTTCAAAATTATTTTAATTCATTTAAATGGCAAAGGCAAACATTATTTATAAAAGAGGTTATCAAAATAGGCCAAAAGTAATGTGGTAGGCTGAATAATGCACCCCCCTACTCCCCCCCCCGCCATAAAGATGTTTATGCCCTGTTCCCAGAAACTGTGAATATATTACTTTATGTGATAAAGGGACTTTGCAAATATAAATTACGGCTCTTAAAGCAGGGAGATTATGCTGGATTATCTGTTCAGGCCACGTGTAACCACAAGGTCCTTAAAAGATGGAAGAGGGAGAGTCAGAATCAGAGAAGGTGACGTGATGTTAGAAGCAGAGATCAGAAACAGAAAGAGAGAGAGATTGAAAGATATTATGTCATTGTCTTTGAAGATGGGAGACAGGACTAGGAGCCATGAAACACAGGCAGCCTCTAGAAGTTGGAAAAGGTAGGGAAATACATTCTTCCCTAGAGCCTCCAGAAGGAATTCAGTCCTGCTGGCACCTTAATTTTAGGACTTCTGACCTCCAGAACTGTAAGATAATAAATCTGTGTTGTTTGAAGACATTAAATTTCTGGTAATTTGTTACAACAGCAACAGCAAACAAATGCAAGTATACAAAACGTTGTTTAACATCATTCATTGACATTAAAATAAAAATTAAATCACAATGAGAAAACAGTTTATACAAACCAGACTCACTAAAAATGGTGTAACCACTAAAAATGGAAACTATTGCGTATTGGGGAGGCTGTGGCGTTACAGAAGCACTCATACTGTTGGTGGGAATGTAAGTTGGTGCAATCACTGTGGCAGACTGTTACCCTACTGGCTCCCATTTACTCTCCCATTTGTGTCGGGCATGGTCACGTGACTTGCTTGGCCAATGAAACGTCAGCTAATGGAAAGTAAACAGAGGCTTGGTAAGTGCCAGGACGTTGGAGCCCTCTTGGGACAAGGCTGTCACCATATGAGGAAGAACAGTGTAGTACCTCGGGGTATGGGAGAAGACCTGTAGACAGAGGGACACAGTCAGTTATTCTAGCTAAGCCCCTCCCTAGTCAACCTTCTGGGTGTATATGCAAAACTAGCAGAAGAACACAGCCTGCCCAGAGAACTGTGAGAAATAATACCTTGTTGTTATTTAAGCCACTGAGCATAGAAGACTAGTTTGTGCTTCAGATCCCATAAAGCTAGGGCAAGGGAAGCACCAGGAACTTCTAGAAGCTAAAGCATACAAGCATTAGAAACAGAAGGATCCGTTAGAGGCCCCAGGTTTCCTCCATAACACGCCCTGCATCTGGCTGTCTCCTTGACTCCCCTGCTCTCTGGACAGGCACTAGGACTCCAGGGCACAAGTCTCGTGCTGAAAACAAAGGGAACAGGTGAAAGTATCCACTGAAAAGCAAGACTCCGATGCATCAACCAAATTCACGTAATCAGTCTTAGAATTTCCAGCCACACTGGGAGGGACACCAAGCCAATTTGCAGACAGCTAGAGGTCCCTTGTGAGATAGCTCTGTTGGGTCACCACACAAGGAGGACCACTGGAGGACAATGCCCAAGCTACCCTCACTCCTGAGCTTCCAAAAAAGTTTTATGTAACGTTCTCAAAAACATGAGTAGACAGGCAAGTCCAACTGGCATTGAGCTAAAGCTCCTACTGTAACAGACACAAAACCAAAAAAGAGAGAACAAAGGGAAATTGGTGTTTGGAGCAGATTTTTTTTTAATGCTATAATTGATATCCTCAAAGAGATTTGAGAAGGTATTTTATTGGAGAAACAAGAACAGGAGAATATAAGAAAAGAACACCTGGAGGACACTAAAGAGCCCTTGGAAACTGCAATACAATAACCGAAATGAAATTTTTTTCTTTCAAAAAAAAGTCTGAAAGATAAACTTAAGGGACTCTCCAAGAACATAAGAAGACAACAGCAAAAAGCAAACAAACAACAACAACAAAACAGCAAAAAAAGGGAAACAGTAGAGGAAAGATAGGAAAAGTAAAGTATCTATCCAGGAGAGCCAAATCCAACAATAGGATTTCTGGAAAGATAAAATGGAAAAATTAAGGGGAAGAAATTGTCCCCAAAAAATCAGCCAACAAATTTCCCCAGAACTGAAAGTTCAGATTGAGATGGCTCCCGAAACCCAGCATGACGTAAAAAAACCACGTCAAACAGGTTTTCAGAATTTTTCAAAAAATAAAAATTTGAAAGTCTCCAGAGGGGCAGGCATTCAATCTTCAATTAGATGGAAAATCAACATGGCATCAGACTTCTCAGAAGAAACACCAGAAAGATGCTAGAAAAATCGCCTGAGAGTTCTGAGGGAAGATTATATTCAGTGGAATGGGATCCTGTTTTTAATATATGCAAGTGAAAGTTCTGACTTTAGTTTTTGCTCAACTAGCACTTGGGAGTATCAGAGACAACTGTCTACTTTGTGCTGTCAGTGAACAGGACATCGATAACCTGCACCATGTCTGAGAGAAAAGACTGGGCTTCCCTGGTGGCGCAGTGGTTGAGAATCTGCCTGCCAATGCAGCGGACATGGGTTCGAGCCCTGGTCTGGGAAGATCCCACATGCCGCGGAGCAACTGGGCCCGTGAGCCACAACTACTGAGCCTGCGCGTCTGGAGCCTGTGCTCCGCAACAAGAGAGGCCGCGATGGTGAGAGGCCCGCGCACCGCGATGAAGAGTGGCCCCCGCTCGCCGCAACTGGGGAAAGCCCTCGCACAGAAGCGAAGACCCAACACAACCATAAATAAATAAAAAATAAAAGGAATGTTCGTGTAAGTCCCCCAAGATGTGTATCAATTTCCTAATTAACATATTTGATTTGTATCTCATGCTTCCTAAATAACGGTAATAGCAATAATAATAATAAAGTTTTGCATCAAAAGGAGCAATGCTCTGCAACGAAATATCTAGAGAGTCTGTATTCTATATTCTAGAATACAATTCTTATTCTATATTCTAAAATAAAATATTCATTGAGGCTTTTAAATGGGTCTGAACTCATACCAATCAGAAGAAATGTTCAAATGAATCTCTTTCCTTTACACAGGAGAAATGGCATTAATTTATTGAACAGTATTTAGCAATTTATACACACCAACTCTTAAAGCTCAGCACATCTCTCCTCAGTAAGAAATTACAAAAGGGGTGGTAGATTTTTATCGTTTAATATGACATCTAGTTTTTCCTTTATCAAATTAAGTGGATTAAAAGTATATATTATCTTTCAGTTTTTTAGTGGAAGACATATGTGAGATGTATAGTTTGGACATTCTGGAGGCAACACTCGCACTTTATTTTTCCCTATATGACTTAGGGAAATAGACTTCTCTATTGTAGTTCAGTATGAGGAGAAAGTTTTCAATAAATACATAATAAGTAAGAGAATAAAATTTTAAAAAATATTTTTCAATATAAGATATTTGTAAAGTCTGATAATAGATACTAGACAAGAAGTTTAAATAGGATGAATTTTATTTAACTTTCTACTTAGTAAACTTAGTTTTAGAAATATTTCTACTCTGGTAGAATTCTATACAATTAAGTTCTTGGTATTACAGAAATATCTACATGATGCTTGTAATTCATAAGGTCCTGCAAGATATGGAGAAAAGCCTGGCCAGAAACAAAATTCACCCATCTACCAAAATTTGCCAATTCTACCATGAACTAAATGACAACATATACAACAACCTCTCTCTCTCTATCTCAGCATCTAGAAATATTATCTCAAAAAAAAAAAGAATTACAGTGTGCCACTATAGTGTTATAATTTGACATAAAAATTTTATGTTCTCATACATTCTGTACCAAGTTTCAATGTAACTGTTAGCAAGGGACCATAACCCCATGTCTGTCTGCGTGAAAAACTGGTCATGTGTCCTTTATAATGCATTCCAGAGCTCCCCCATCTATACGTTATTTCTTTATTACTAATTCTGAGTCTCCAGTTGCCAGTGAGGCAGTGAGAATGGGAGATAATAAGCCAGTGTGTCCTCTTGCCCTGAATGTCTTCTTCTATGTGTCACTCTTCTTGCACTCTTCTCCATCCCATCCCATTCTGGAGGATGCCACGTCGAAATAGAAAATATTTATTGCTTGTATTACACCTCCTCTAGTTTCCAGGCTCCTCTCCTAAGCTCCCAAAAGTTTTTGAGGCAGCTTAGAAACCATGAAAAGAAGTGAGAGGAAAAGATACACTATGACCCAGGTCCTATCGTAATGCAGGTGCTAATAAGCATGTTTACTTTGGCTCATACTCTCTAATATTAAGAGGATTATTACTTTATTGCAATTTTATAGATGAGTCGATTGTGACTCCGAATTTAAATAATTTCTGCAGTTCACGGAGCTAGCAAATGGCAAAGCCAGGATTCACAGCCCAGACCACTGGCCCCCGAGTGTTAGCCTTGCCAAGCTGCCCAGGTGCGTCTCATTCTCTGCTCTCTGCTTCTTCCTTGCTGTCCCCCAGTTAAATCAGTTAAGGGCTCCACTGCCCTTGTACAGTTTGCCATTTAGAATTACTGTTACTGAAGATGAACTGAAGTCCATTTGACGCAGCAGGTTTTGAACAATGACCTCCAAGCTCTGTGTCTCAGAACCTCAATATATCTAACCAGGATCAAAAAGAAAACTTTATAAATACCATAGGAAAAAATCAAAACACAATTATTTTTAATTTGCTGATTTCATCTCCCGAGAGTGCTTTTAGAAAAATAATGAGATAAATAATTACAAAGTCATAACTAGATGGTACTTAACATTTTACAAATGCAGTACACTCAGAACCATGTGAAATAATGACGGTATTCATTCCTATTCATCTTCTCTTACTTTCACTCAGGAATAAAAATGGAATGTTCTGGTTACATTTCATTTTTCCTCTTCTTCCATTCTGCTCTGCTCTATGCCCTGTGAGGCTGAAATCTACAGACTACGATTTCCAGGCTTCCCCACCTTCGGCTCCCCGTTAGATTCAGCCAGTGAGAGACACAGGAACATGAACTGTAGGAGAAGGAGAGAGTCAAGATCTTTTTATGCCTGTCCCCTCCCCGCCAGATTATGGCGTTGGCAGTGGCTGTGTTCTTTTCTCTGCAGTCACAGCTCCTGTCGTGTGGCTGTTCTCCCTCTGCTACAGCTTCCATCACATCCCAAGAATAGCTTCCTCTCCACAGCCCTGCAGACCGGATGGAGGTGACAGCTTTGAGAAGTTATCAGTTCCTTGGTGATTCAACAGTACATCAGTTAAACTCTCCTCAGTTGACTCTCTGGTTGTGACAACTGTCTCCTGACTGTGAGAGTAACGACTACTAGAGTTACCCCCAAAGTGTACCCTCAAAATAGGATCATGGGATAGGATTGCTCCCGTATTTCATCACGGCAGAAAATGCCTCCCTGATGGGGAAAATGGACCTTACAGCTCTGTGGCCTGCAGTGGCATTACTGTTACTCACACCAACACTCCTGGTGGCGTGGGACAAAGGTCGGGGGCAGGGTAAGGTTGGCACTTAGTTACCAAAGCAACAATACTATTTATCAAGATGTGAGGTGGGATAGCTATTCTTGACTGCTCTGGGGAGTGTAACCAAGGGAACAGATACATTTAAAGCGTTGACTTAACTCCAAGTACTGCGGATTGCAACCCTGCAAGCCTTACAGGGCGATGTTCAACCCTGCCTGCCCTACAGAGTTAAACATGCAACTTGCAGGTCTCCCAGGCTAAGGTAAAGCCTTGGTTGAAAAGAAGTGGGATTCTGCATGGCAGTGGCTGAAGCATACTTGAGGTTGAAAAATCAGAATCTCCAAATCTCTCTGTTACCATCAGAAGTATACGATTGAAGAAAAAAAAATATTAAATTTGGGCTAAATTTATTTATATGCGCCCATATAATCTGGGATTATATGGGTGCATATAATCCCAAACTTGGGATTTAATAAATTGATTTAAGCACCCGGGAATGGTATTAGCATTCTGCATGATGGATCAATTCTTTCATCAATAGGCATTTATAGTAAAAAAAAAAAAAAAGAAAGGTTCAAATGAGAACTCCTCAAGGTAAATCGTGAATGAATGGGGCCAATGACTTAGAAAATGGACCTAATCTATGCAAACTGCTCAGCTACCCCTAAACCTACCGCAGGAAGGGACAGGATGTGACTTTCACAAAACATGAAATACTTTGTTGTGGGGCTGGCACCACTGTGAAGAGTTTTTCTCAGGATGCCCTCAATGGTCAGCTGCCCAGATGACCCACCCCTGTGGATCCAAGGCACCCCCTTTTTCCGGTTACCCTGGGGCTTGTTCAATGGTCCCACATACAAAGCGGCCAAGGTAGCAAGAACGGAGGCTCCGTGTGAGCGCAATAGCAGGAACCCCCACATCTGACCTGGCTGCTGCTAGCGCTGTGTCCACTCTGCCAGCAGCGGAAGCCAGCGCTAAAGCCTGATATGGCCTCGTTCCCCTGATGGCCAGAACCACCATCACCCAGTAATTCACCAAAACGACCAACACAAAGGGACAGAGGAGAGGCCCCGCTCTCCACTCTCCGCTCTCCAGGCATTTTAGAAAGTATGGCGCTGTTCCTCTGGCCACGTATGTGCAAATCCTCCAGGAGAGCAATGTGGCAGACATCAAGGGAACGGCACTGTTCACAAAGGAGCCCCGAGTCAATGTTCCTAGGGCGAAACCGGAAGCGTCCACAGTGTCAGGCGGCAAGCTGTTGGCATTGCTGCAGCAATGAAACAAAGGTTCTTGCCAAGAGAATTAATTTACGAACTGAGCACATACACTCTGAGAGCAGAGACTGCTCCCTGAAGCATGTGAAGGGAATGATCAGAGAGAGAAAGAAGGAAGCTGAACAGAAAGTCACGTGGGCTGGGCTGAAGCGCCAGCCTGCTCTGCCCAGAAAAGCGCGCTTTGTGAGAACCACCGAGAAAGGGGCTGAGCTGCTGGAACCCACTCCCTACCAACTCATGGCGCAATAGGCATTAAAAAAAAAAAAAAGAGAAAAAAGACTGTGAAAAACACAAACAAAACAACAAACCAGTAAGTAGCACTCTTGCCACTGCTAAAGCTCTGACCAAGTTCCGGACCAGGTTCTTGCCCCTCGGGCCTCGGCAAAAGGACCACTGTCCGTGGTGACCAGACCCTGGTGACCTCCTGATGCCCCTGCCTGCTCTTCACTTACGCCTCCACCTGGCTCTTCGTTACACTCTCTTAGTTCACTCAGAGGGTGCCACCCGCTGCCTGCCAGGGCCCGACTCATCCACGGTTGTCATGTCTGTGAATATCAGGTCAGCTGTACACGGTGACTCAAGACTTCGCGAACAATACACCCTCACAAGGTATCATTACATAATGTCTTCTTTTGTGAGCTAAAAATTGTTTTTAGGTCTTTGTATAAGGGATCGCTTCATTTCTTCTAAGTAAAGACATTAATGTTTGATGATACTTGTGAATTATATACAGTTGACCCTTGAACAACAAGGGGATTAGGGGTTCTGACCCCTGTGCAGTTGAAAATCCACATATAACTTTACAGTCGGCTCTACTTATCCATGGTTCTCCATCCACAAATTCAACCCAACCACAGCTCCTGTACCCTGTAATACATGTTTATTGAAAAAACTCCCCATACGTGGACCCACCACCAGTTCAAACCTGTGTTGTTCAAGGGTCAACTGTAATTCCCTTTTTGTCATTATTTGTTCAGTAAACATATTTACTATTCATTTGTTCAGTAAACGTATTTACTATTTATCTCCACTGTGCTTAGTACTATGAATACAGCAGTGAACAAGGCCCCTACTCTTATGGAGTTTCAAGACATTAAAAAAAAAAATGAAATTAATAAAATAAGTAGAGATGAGTCCTGGCGTTAATAGGAAAGGAGTCAGTCAGGTGATGCCATGAAGGAGGTGACCTTCGATCTGAGGGACAGGACGAGTCGGGGGCGGGGATTGGTGTCCTCCTTATTCTCCATTGTCTACTTTAGTTCAGGTGTTTACATTCTCATGTACCCAAGAGAATGGCTCATCCCCAGCTCCAGGAGGTAAACGTTGGTGACTCCAAGCCAATCATGGTAATGCCACCCCCTTGACACTGAGTCATTCAAGCTTGGGCATGACACATGACCCCACTGAATGGGACATACAGGGATATCCGTGGGGCACCTTCCTGGAAGGATTTTTTTCTAAGAAAAAAAGACATAGATATAAAGGTTCCTTCCTTTTTGTGTGCATGTCACCATAAACACCTGTGATACTTGAAACTGCGACAGACAACTTCCAATCGTGAGGTGACAAGGCTGTGTCCAGCCATGTCCTGAGGATAGCAGAGCAGAAAGATGAACAGAGCTGGGTCCTGGATGGCACTGCTGAGCTGATAAACCTTGGACTCCCCAGCCCTTTAATTACTTACGCCATGCTTAGTTAGCTTAAGAGCATTCAGGTAGGCAAGAACTCAAGGGAGCCGTCACATTTAAGCCGAGACCTGGAAGTTGAGAAGAGGCCAGCAATTGAAAAAGTAGAGGGCAGCATGCCAGGGGGAGGGAAAAACAAGGATAAAGACCCGCTACCTGCAAAGGACAGGGCCACCAGCTGCTAAATAGCCCCAGCCTGTGTACACGCATTGTCAGTCAGCAGTGTCCCCAACTTTTTATTGTCTTCAAATTTCATTTTCTAGGATCTAATATTTATCCTGTATGTATTTCTGTAAGCAGTCTTAAATAATATTTGGAGAGTATAAAAAAGTACAGAAAGAAATCCCCCAAACTCCACAACTTTCCCAGGTTCAAATAATTTGTCTACTTTTTTCCACTATATTTTACAGAACTGGAATCCCAATTTTGAAGGGGAAAATATACTCACAATCATCATTATTCATGTTGGACACCAATCCCAATGTCTGAGTCTGATCTGACTCACTGAGACATAGTCCAATAGTTATCAGCCAGTTTATTCTGATAATAATTTAAGCCATTGTAAAAGATAAATGAATTTAGATACATCAGCTATGCTTCCTGTTTTGACCATCTTGAGTGTGCCCTTCTATACTTTTTCTTATTATTTATTTTTACAGGGCCCATGGGCTTGGCTGAGTCTGTGGAAAAAACCTTCCAGACAGGCATCAAATGTGCTTTAACATAATCCCTTCGTTAACTGCCAACATAATCTCTCTAATAACCGCTAAGCTTCAAAACGCATGACTTACTGTTTGTGGTTTGTGACATTCAAACATGTAGGGTCTTTAATAGTAAAACAAGAAACAAGCAGAAAGTTCTTTGAACTCTAACCTTGCAAGACTGAAACAGTTCCCTGATTTGGTTCAAGACCACTTTTTCAAAAATATCAGAAAAAAGTACAATGTACAATAAGTTGCACCATAATCGATTTTGAAGCAAGACTCATGGTCTTAAAAGCGTGACTTCTTTTATCCTGTGGTTCTCTTTGCTTCTCCCTCCTTTACTTTTCTCTTTATGTTTGTACCTGAATAATCCCAGGAAGGGTGCTTTGCCAATAGTCTGCAGTGACTCAAGTCTTCTCAAGTTTATTAGAAATCCAATACAGCTGTGCAGTTGCATTGTGGCTCTCTGATTTATGGATTTCAGCTAAAGAAATACACAAAATAAGTATTTCCACCTGTATGTACAGTAAAAATTTGGTAAGGCACAGTTTAAATCAGGTTTGGCAGAAAAAGAGCTATAAACACATTAGAACCGTTTTAAACAAACTATTCCAAAACATATGAAAGCCCTATAAGTGCTAAGTTATAGCACTGCTCAACATATTATGCAGTAAGAGCCTGTGGGTCTCATCATTAAAAATCCTATTTTCAGTGCTGTTTAGCACCCATATAAATATTATACCTGAACAAAGATTAAGGATATAATGCCTCAGTGAAAGAACAAGATATTTTGGGTTCTTAAAAGCTTTGGGTTTTTTTCTGTTATTGTTGTTCAGTTAATATAAACCAACAATCTACAGATCATATTCACTTCGATTTTGCCCTTTTATTTGTGAAAACACAAAGACATGTTTTGTTGATGCAAACTGACAAGATTCTAAATAATAAAACAGTGCCTTGCTTGTATGGTATTATTTCTTAGTCCAAATCACTAGCTATGAACTGGTTTGTCACTGATTAAAAGCAGACACTGCTTCTCAAAGTATCATCCCCAGCAGTTCAGAATATTTATCGAATATCCATTAAATAGATAATGGGTAATACATGCAATAGATGTCTTTTCCTACTTTTTTCCCGAGCCAAATAATAAACATCTCTCATTACTCATGTTCTCAAAGCTCTTAAAAGCCTACTGGGTAAGACCACGTGCATGCTTAGAGTTTTCATTTATCTAAATAATACATAACGTTATTCTTTTACTCACAAAGTGCTAACAATGGTGAATGGAAAGACTTAGGCTAAGGCCCATGTTTGAGAGGTTACACTGGCCGGCCCCTCATTATCTGTGAATAGGCACGTCACATATTATGGGGTTCCAGTAGTTGATGTCCTATAACAGCTGGTGTCCTTTGGTTTGTTGATAATGACATTTCTTCTCTCTCACTGGTTTCAATCAATTATTGCTCTGAGTATTATTATCCTCATTATGTATTTAAATCATGCATAATATTTTAATACCTAAAAATTGTAGAGGGGCAGGAAGGAAGTCACTATAAGCCATACCCAGGGTGAAGAGGCAGGATTCAGGCTTCCAGGTTACTCAAGAATCTTCTAGAATGTCTCTTCTGGCCAGAGCAGGAAAGAAGGGCAGTGCATGCAGTGCAGGCATCAAGGACAGTGCAGCCAGTGTAGGAGCCCCAGGAGACACCGAGGGGGAGTTCCAGATGGTATTCGGTCCAGGGAGAAATGTCCTGGGCATTTGGGCCAGATGACCCTGGAGATCCTCAGGGTATGCACTGGGAAGGCTATCTTCCCAGGCCTGACCAGAAACTCACTTTCTACACTAAGCTTGACCCAAGATCAAGAGCTGTGAACTTTCCCTCCCAGGTGAGCAAGACAGTGTTTGCTGCTGCCAAACCAAACATCAGTGCTTTGTCTCGACTAAGAACTGGACTTGCCCTACCCTCACCCACGCCCACCCATCTACGATTTTAATTCCTTCCAGCACCACTGCAAGAGACTGGAAGAAGACCCTCCTGATAACGTGCGGCAGTCCAATTTCCATCCTTGAGAAATGTCTACTTTTAAGAGGTAGGTCACGTTTGGTTCTCACAGAATTACCTGAGCCTCTGGCTCTCTTGCCAAAAGTCTAGATGCTGCCGCCAAACTTCTTGAGCAACCAGAACAGCAGATGCAGAGGATACAGAATGGACAAAGAGGCAGGATAGGTCCCGACAAGTCATCCGGCTCATCTCTGAACAGGGACTGTATGAGGCTTGGAGAGACCAAGAGAGCAAGACAGAGTCTGTCCCTGCCCTCAGAGACAGAAAACAAGACAGAAACTTCAATACTGCATGATCAAGTCTGCACTAGGGCATTAAAAGTAGTGCTATGGAAGATCAAAACAAGGACACCTAATGCAATCTCACGGAGGTGGGCAGGTGGGAAGGAAAGGACCCCTTGTAGGCGAAGCCAGGGAAGTCGGTCTGGAGAAAGATAAGCATTTAGGTGAAGACCGGAAGGACTCATCCACTTTAGAGCTTCCCCACCAAAAATAATTAGAAACAGATTTTCACTTCCAGCCGAATCCCATCACTTGGCTTACTTCCCTAGTTACTATGAAAAGTTGACTATAATTAATTAGTGCCCTAAATTGTTCTCAAATTTGTTTCTGGGTAAAAAACACTGTCTCCATGATTAATTGATACCTCCTTGCCGGCAATCACTGTCCTGGTCATTGTTTGCAGCCCCCAGTGTTTACCAATGCCGAAAACAGTGAATTTAATTAATAAAACCCTTGTTACATGAATGACTGGTTCACATACTTGAAAAAATAATGTTTGCCAATATTTTATAAATGTCAACTACTGTACTCTGTCATCTTGAGACGAGGGAATCTCTTGAAATGAGTGTAACTTGTATACTGCTTTCTGGGCCCATTTATCACTTTTATCTTTTCTTTAAAAGCATTAGAATTATTGATATTATCTTAGACACATAATTCTACACCATGACCTAAATCTACCAGAAATAGTCTTTTTTATAAGGGAGATTTTCAGACAACTGGATTCTCCACATGGCTGTTGTTAATGAGAATCGTCATGATTAATGTTAAAAGATAAAGCACACAGACCCTAGCTTGCGTTACCCATGTACCGGAAGGACTGTCGTCTCAAGTTCTCAGACAAACTGCCATGGAACACTATTCTCTTTAAACTCCCTCATTTCCAAACTAGCAAATATTTTTCAACAGACGATGTTAGTCGACAGCATAGACTAAAAAGAGTCCTAAAAATGGCCAAATCAATATAAACAAAATTCATTTAGTAGCAGAAAATTGCTTCTGTGCAAATACCTCGTACACTATGTTTTAACTTAAAGGGGATATTTTACAATGATAAGCACCTGGTGACAGATCCATAACTGTCAGCGACAGCGGATCTCTGGCTCCTAAATTACTGTCCTGTTTTGGAGTTTAATCATTTTTCTTAAACAAAGTAATTATAATTGTTAAAAATGTGGTCCTAAAATAAAATACAGACCCTTATGAAGAAGCATAATGTCTGAAAATAATGCAAAATAAAATATAAAATAAAAAGTATTTAGAATAAACAGAATTATTTGATTTGTTATTTCTTCCGAGAAAATTACTTTTGTGATTCAATGGTTGCAAGAGGTAAAATCTTTCAAGAAATATAAGGAAAAATTGTTTTCTGAGCTTTACAAAGATGCCTGAAAACCCCTCCTATAGTTTATGTGTACGTTTATAACACATATAGGATTGATAATGTAACACATGTAATGCTAATAATATCTTTTCCCACACTCATCCCCCAGACCATGTAATATGACTTACTGGGAAATGGTACTCATCTGGGCTTTTACTCTCCTATTCTCATAATTGTGTGAACTTGGAAAACAATGGACATGTGCAAGTTATTTAACTTCTCTCTGCCTTCGTATCTTACCTGTAAAACAAGGCAATGACACTTAGCTGGGCTGGGCCGGGACTCTGTCTAATACTTCCCCTCAGCCCGCCCCTCTCTGTTGGGCTTTGCCAATAGCAGGCGCCAGAGCTAGACCGCGAGGCTGGAGGAGGGACCAGCTCCTTCCTGACTGCTTCCTCTCACTCCCTCCAGCCTGCCTGTCTGCCCCCTGTTCCTGTCAGCACGACCCTGGCCTTGCTTCTCCACCCTGGCAGCAGCACTTCATTCCCATAACAGCCTCTGAACACAGGCTGGAACTGTCCCACTGCCGCAGGACCAGCCTCATCACGGCCTCTCCCCATCAGAGACACCTGCACAGTGGCAACACTCGATCTCAAAGCCCAGAACCCCAGTCCCCCATGGCTCCACCTGACACCAGAGACACCAGCATCAGCCAAGCAAGGCCTCCTCCTCTGAGGCTGCCCTCCAAGCTTCTAGTTGTAATCGTTCCAGCCTCAGGCTGAGTGGTGACAGCTGCTTTCTGAAACTGCTACCTGTGAGAGCTCAGTTTTCTCTGCTGGCTTTTTCAGTTGCCTAGCAAACAATGTGTTCCACCAAATGAACAATTCTTTAAAGCAACTTTCTTTCTCTATTAAAATAACTGATGTGACTCCTGTCTCCGTACCAGAGCAGGCCTGACCCAGCAGTATCTCTATACCACCACCCTGTCTCGAAGATCACATTCACTCTTTACTCTTTGGTATTATTTAGCACCTTTAGAGCAGAGACGAGTCTGGTACTGTCCTAGGCGGTGGATGCAGAATGTTGATCAAGACATACAAAATTATGCTGTAGAATAAAATTTAATTTCACAGTGCTGGACACCACAGAGAGCCCAGAAATTTAGAGAAGCTTCTGGCTCTATCAGCTCTGGCTAGAACACTTACAGTCAAGCCTACTGAAAACAAAGCATATTATACATGGTGGCAAATCCAGGAAATTAACAAATCCAGTATAAGTGAAGGAGTTTTCTAACAAATACACGCCACTAAGAAGTGCTGCTGCGAACTGGCCCTCCCTTCCAGGGCAGGGAAGTTCTTGCCTTTATTCGCAAAGGCTGCTCCTGGGTTTTAGTTTAGCTCCATGAAACGACACAGAGAAGACAAACTGGAAGGAGTTCCAAGAAGTTCACAAAAAAAAAAAAAAAAGAATGAGTCAGAGCAGTGGAAGGGCAGAGTAATGAGGCAAGATTGCAATGACTAGATGTATTTTGATCTAGTATTCAACTAAGTGCAATGGTGACGTCTAAAAATAAGTGAGGACCGCAGACGAGCCCGCGCCCGCGCCCGCGCCGCTCAGAGCTTTTATTGTACTTGGAGGAATGAGAAAAGTCACTAAATGTGTGATTTAAAAAAATATCCGGAGGAGGGAGAGAAGATGGCGGAAGAGTAAGACGCGGAGATCACATTCCTTCCCACAGATACAGTAGAAATACATCTACACGTGGAACTGCTCCTACAGAACACCCACTGAACGCTGGCAGAAAACGTCCGACCTCCAAAAAGGCAAGAAACTCCCCCCGTACTTGGGTAGGGCAAAAGAAAAAAGAAATAACAGAGACAAAAGAATAGGGACGGCACCTGCACCAGTGGGAGGGAGCCGTGAAGGAGGAAAGGTTTCCACGCACTAGGAGCCCCTTTGCGGGCGGAGACTGCGGGGGGCGGAGGGGGGAAGCTTCAGAGCCACGGAGGAGAGCGCAGCCACAGAGGTGCGGAGGGCAAAGCGGAGAGGTTCCCGCACAGAGGCTCGGCGCCGAGCAGCACTCACCAGCCCGAGAGGCTTGTCTGCTTAGCCGCCGGGGCGGGCGGGGCTGGGAGCTGAGGCTCGGCTTCAGTCGGATCGCAGGGAGAGGACTGGGGCTGGCAGCGTGAACACAGCCTGAAGGGGTTAGCGCACCACAGCTAGCCCGGAGGGAGTCCGGGGAAAAAGTCTGCAGCTGCCGAAGAGGCAAGAGACTTTTTCTTGCCTCTTTGTTTCGCTGCGCGCAAGGAGAGGGGATTCAGAGCGCCGCCTAAACGAGCTCCAGAGAAGGGCGCGAGCCACGGCGATCAGCGCGGATCCCACAGCAACAGGGGCGCAGAGGGAAAATCGGAGAGACTCCCGCACAGAGGCTCGGCGCCGAGCGGCGCTCACCAGCCCGAGAGGCTTCTCTGCTCCCCCGCCGGGGCGGGCAGGGCTGGGAGCTGAGGCTCGGGCTGCGGTCGGATTGCAGGGAGAGGACTGGGGCTGGCGGCGTGAACACAGCCTGAAGGGGTTGGCGCACCACAGCTAGCCGGGAGGGAGACCGGGAAAAGGTCTGCAGCTGCCGAAGAGGCAAGAGACTTTTTCTTGCCTCTTTGTTTCGCTGCGCGCAAGGAGAGGGGATTCAGAGCGCCGCCTAAACGAGCTCCAGAGAAGGGCGCGAGCCACGGCGATCAGCGCGGACCCCAGAGACGGGCGTGAGACGCTGGGGCTGCTGCTGCCGCCTCCAAAAAGCCTGTGTGTGAGCACAGGTCACTCTCCACACCTCCCGTCCCGGGAGCCTGTGCAGCCCGCCACTGCCGGGGTCCCGGGATCCGGGGACAACATCCCCGGGAGAACGCACTGCGCGCCTCGAGCTGGTGCAACGTCACGCCGGCCTCGGCCGCCGCAGGCTCGCCCCGCCTCCTCCGTACCGCTCCCTCCCCGCGGCCTGGGTGAGCCAGAGCCCCCGAAGCAGCTGCGCCTTTAACCCCGTCCTGTCTGGGCGGGGAACAGACGCCCTCAGGCGACCTACACGCAGAGGCGGGTCCAAATCCAAAGCTGAACCCCAGGAGCTGTGCGAACAGGGAAGAGAAGGGGAAATCTCTCCCAGCAGCCTCAGAAGCAGCGGATTAAAGCTCCACAAACAACTTGATGTGCCTGCATCTGTTGAATACCTGAATAGACAACGAATCAGCCCAAATGCAGGAGGTGGACTCTGGGAGCAGGAGATATTAATTTTTCCCCTTTTCCTTTTTTTTGTGAGTGTATATGTATATGCTTCTGGGTGAGATTTTGTCTGTATAGCTTTGCTTTACAATAGCTTTATTTTACTTCACTATATTATAGCCTCTTTCTTTCTTTCTTTCTACTTTTTCTCCCTTTTACTCTGAGCCGTGTGGACGAAAGGCTCTTGGTGCTCCAGCCAGGCATCAGGGCCGTGCCTCTGAGGTGGGAGAGCCAACTTCAGAACACTGGTCCACAAGAGACCTCCCAGCTCCACGTAATACCAAACGGCAAAAATCTCCCAGAGATCTCCATCTCAACATCAAGACCCAGCTTCACTCAACGACCAGCAAGCTACAGTGCTGGACATCCTATGCCAAACAACTAGCTAGACAGGAACACAACCCCATCCATTGGCAGAGAGGCTGCCTAAAATCATAATAAGGCCACAGACACCACAAAATACACCACCAGACGTGGACGTGCCCACCAGAAAGACAAGATCTAGCCTCATCCACCAGAACTCAGGCACTAGTTCCCTCCACCAGGAAGCCTACACAACCCACTGAACCAAACTTAGCCGCTGGGGACAGATACCAAAAACAACGGGAACTACGAACCTGCAGCCTGTGAAAAGGAGACCCCAAACACAGTAAGATAGGCAAAATGAGATGACAGAAAAACACACAGCAGATGAAGGAGCAGGCTCAAAACACACTGGACTTAACAAATGAAGAGGAAATAGGTAGTCTACCTGAAAAAGAATTCAGAATAATGATAGTAAGGATGATCCAAAATCTTGGAAATAGAATAGACAAAATGCAAGAAACATTTAACAAGGACGTAGAAGAACTAAAGAGGAACCAAGCAATGATGAAAAACACAATAAATGAAATTAAAAATACTCTAGATGGGATCAATAGTAGAATAACTGAGGCAGAAGAAAGGATAAGTGACCTGGAAGATAAAATGGTGGAAATAACTACTACAGAGCAGGATAAAGAAAAAAGAATGAAAAGAACTGAGGACAGTCTCAGGGACCTCTGGGACAACATTAAACGTGCCAACATTCGAATTATAGGGGTACCAGAAGAAGAAGAGAAAAAGAAAGGGACTGAGAAAATTTTTGAAGAGATTATAGTTGAAAACTTCCCTAATATAGGAAAGGAAATAGTTAATCAAGTCCTGGAAGCACAGAGAGTCCCATACAGGATAAACCCAAGGAGGAACACGCCAAGACACATATTAATCAAACTGTCAAAAATTAAATATAAGGAAAACATATTAAAGGCAGCAAGGGAAAAACAACAAATAACACACAAGGGAAT
Organism: Balaenoptera acutorostrata; assembly: GCF_949987535.1. Lineage (NCBI taxonomy): Eukaryota > Metazoa > Chordata > Mammalia > Artiodactyla > Balaenopteridae > Balaenoptera > Balaenoptera acutorostrata. The sequence continues at coordinate 11,280,635 of NC_080082.1, read as the reverse complement.
CCCCATAAGGTTAACATCTGATCTCTCAGCAGAAACTCTGCAAGCCAGAAGGGAGTGGCAGGATATACTTAAAGTCACGAAGGAGAAAAACCTACAACCAAGATTACTCTACCCAGCAAGGATCTCATTCAGATTCGATGGAGAAATTAAAACCTTTACAGACAAGCAAAAGCTGAGAGAGTTCAGCACCACCAAACCAGCTTTACAACAAATGCTAAAGGAAATTCTCTAGGCAAGAAACACAAGAGAAGGAAAACACCTACAATAACAAACCCAATACATTTAAGAAAATGGGAATAGGAACATACATATCGATAATTACCTTGAATGTAAATGGATTAAATGCTCCCACCAAAAGACACAGGCTGGCTGAATGGATACAAAAACAAGACCCATACATATGCTGTCTACAAGAGACCCACTTCAGACCTAGGGACACATACAGACTGAAAGTGAGGGGATGGAAAAAGATATTCCATGCAAATGGAAATCAAAAGAAAGCTGGAGTAGCAATTCTCATATCAGACAAAATAGACTTTAAAATAAAGACTATTACAAGAGACAAAGAAGGACACTATATAATGATCAAGGGATCGATCCAAGAGGAAGGTATAACAATTGTAAATATTTATGCACCCAACATAGGAGCACCTCAATACATAAGGCAAATACTAACAGCCATGAAAGGGGAAATTGACAGCAACACAATCATAGTAGGGGACTTTAACACCCCACTTTCACTAATGGACAGATCATCCAAAATGAAAATAAATAAGGAAACACAAGCTTTAAATGATACATTAAACAATATGGACTTAATTGATATTTATAGGACATTCCACCCAAAAACAACAGAATACACATTTTTCTCAAGTGCTCATGGAACATTCTCCAGGATAGATCATATCTTGGGTCACAAATCAAGCCTTGGTAAATTTAAGAAAATTGAAATCGTATCAAGTATCTCTGCCGACCACAATGCTATGAGACTAGATATCAATTACAGGAAAAGATCTGTAAAAAATACAAACACATGGAGGCTACACAATACATTACTTAATAACGAAGTGATTACTGAAGAAATCAAAGGGGAAATCAAAAAATACCTAGAAACAAATGACAATGGAGACACGACGACCCAAAACCTATGGGACACAGCAAAAGCAGTGCTAAGAGGGAAGTTTATAGCAATACAAGCCTACCTCAAGAAACAGGAAACATCTCGAATAAACAACCTAACCTTGCACCTAAAGCAATTAGAGAAAGAAGAACAAAAAAACCCCAAAGCCAGCAGAAGGAAAGAAATTATAAAGATCAGGTCAGAAATAAATGAAAAAGAAATGAAGGAAACAATAGCAAAAATCAATGAAACTAAAAGCTGGTTCTTTGAGAAGATAAACAAAATTGATAAACCATTAGCCAGACTCATCAAGAGAAAAAGGGAGGAGACTCAGATCAATAGAATTAGAAATGAAAAAGGAGAAGTAACCACTGACACTGCAGAAATACAAAAGATCATGAGAGATTACTACAAGCAACTATATGCCAATAAAATGGACAACCTGGAAGAAATGGACAGATTCTTAGAAATGCACAAACTGCCGAGACTGAACCAGGAAGAAATAGAAAATATGAACAGACCAATCACAAGCACTGAAATTGAAACTGTGATTAAAAACCTTCCAACAAACAAAAGCCCAGGACCAGATGGCTTCACAGGCGAATTCTATCAAACATTTAGAGAAGAGCTAACACCTATCCTTCTCAAACTCTTCCAAAATATTGCAGAGGGAGGAACACTCCCAAACTCATTCTACGAGGCCACCATCACCCTGATACCAAAACCAGACAAAGATGTCACAAAGAAAGAAAACTACAGGCCAATATCACTGATGAACATAGATGCAAAAATCCTCAACAAAATACTAGCAAACAGAATCCAACAGCACATTAAAAGGATCATACACCATGATCAAGTGGGGTTTATCCCAGGAATGCAAGGATTCTTCAATATACGCAAATCAATCAATGTGATACACCATATTAACAAATTGAAGGAGAAAAACCATATGATCATCTCAATAGATGCAGAGAAAGCTTTTGACAAAATTCAACACCCATTTATGATAAAAGCCCTGCAGAAAGTAGGCATAGAGGGAACTTTCCTCAACATAATAAAGGCCATATATGACAAACCCACAGCCAACATTGTCCTCAATGGTGAAAAACTGAAACCATTTCCACTAAGATCAGGAACAAGACAAGGTTGCCCACTCTCACCACTAGTATTCAACATAGTTCTGGAAGTCCTAGCCACAGCAATCAGAGAAGACAAAGAAATAAAAGGAATCCAAATCGGAAAAGAAGAAGTAAAGCTGTCACTATTTGCAGATGACATGATACTATACATAGAGAATCCTAAAGATGCTACCAGAAAACTCCTAGAGCTAATCAATGAATTTGGTAAAGTAGCAGGATACAAAATTAATGCACAGAAATCTCTTGCATTTCTATACACTAATGACGAAAAATCTGAAAGTGAAATTAAGAAAACACTCCCATTTACCATTGCAACAAAAAGAATAAAATATCTAGGAATAAACCTACCTAAGGAGACAAAAGACCTGTATGCAGAAAATTATAAGACACTGATGAAAGAAATTAAAGATGATACAAATAGATGGAGAGATATACCATGTTCCTGGATTGGAAGAATCAACATTGTGAAAATGTCTCTACTACCCAAAGCAATCTACAGATTCAGTGCAATCCCTATCAAACTACCACTGGCATTTTTCACAGAACTAGAACAAAAAATTTCACAATTTGTATGGAAACACAAAAGACCCCGAATAGCCAAAGCAATCTTGAGAACGAAAAATGGAGCTGGGGGAATCAGGCTCCCTGACTTCAGACTATATTACAAAGCTTCAGTAATCAAGACAGTTTGGTATTGGCACAAAAACAGAAATATAGATCAATGGAACAGGATAGAAAGCCCAGAGATAAACCCACACACATATGGTCAACTTATCTTTGATAAAGGAGGCAAGCATATACAGTGGAGAAAAGACAGCCTCTTCAATAAGTGGTGCTGGGAAAATTGGACAGGAACATGTAAAAGTATGAAATTAGAACACTCCCTAACACCATGCACAAAAATAAACTCAAAATGGATTAAAGACCTAAGTGTAAGGGCAGACACTATCAAACTCTTAGAGGAAAACATAGGCAGAACACTCTATGACATACATCACAGCAAGATTCTTTTTGACCCAGCTCCCAGAGAAATGGAAATAAGTACACAAATAAACAAATGGGACCTAATGAAACTGAAAAGCTTTTGCACAGCAAAGGAAACCATAAACAAGACCAAAAGACAACCCTCAGAATGGGAGAAAATATTTGCAAATGAAGCAACTGACAAAGGATTAATCTCCAAGATTTACAAGCAGCTCATGCAGCTCAATAACAAAAAAACGAACAACCCAATCCAAAAATGGGCAGAAGATCTAAATAGACATTTCTCCAAAGAAGATATACAGATGGCCTACAGACACATGAAAGAATGCTCAACATCATTAATCATTAGAGAAATGCAAATCAAAACTACAATGAGATATCATCTCACACCGGTCAGAATGGCCATCATCAAAAAATCTAGAAACAATAAATGCTGGAGAGGGTGTGGAGGAAAGGGAACACTCTTGCACTGTTGGTGGGAATGTAAATTGATACAGCCACTATGGAGAACAGTATGGAGGTTCCTTAAAAAACTACAAATAGAACTACCATACGACCCAGCAATCCCACTACTGTGCATATACCCTGAGAAAACCATAGGTCAAAAAGAGTCATGTACCAAAATGTTCATTGCAGCTCTATTTACAATAGCCAGGACATGGAAGCAACCTAAATGTCCATCGACAGATGAATGGATGAAGAAGATGTGGCACATATATACAATGGAATATTACTCAGCCATAAAAAGAAATGAAATGGAGGTATTTGTAATGAGGTGGATGGAGTTAGAGTCTGTCATACAGAGTGAAGTAAGTCAGAAAGAGAAAAACAAATACAGTATGCTAACACATATATATGGAATCTAAGGGAAAAAAAAAAAAGGCCATGAAGAACCTAGTGGCAAGACGGGAATAAAGACCTACTAGAGAATGGACTTGAGGATATGGGGAGGGGGTGGGGTGAGATGTGACAGGGTAAGAGAGTGTCATGGACATATATACACTACCAAATGTAAAATAGATAGCTAGTGGGAAGCAGCCGCATAGCACAGGGAGATCAGCTCGGTGCTTTGTGACCACCTAGAGGGGTGGGATGGGGAGGGTGGGAGGGAGGGAGATGCAAGAGGGAAGAGAAATGGGAACATATTGTATATGTATAACAGATTCACTTTGTTATAAAGCAGATGCTAACACACTATTGTAAGGCAATTATACTTCAATAAAGATGTTTGAAAAAAAAATAAAAAATAAAAAATAAAAAAATAAAAAAAATAAAAATAAAAATAAGTGAGGCAGAGAAAGAAAAAATAATTATAGGGAAGATAATATATAATAATTAACTACTGAAAAAGAGTATGCTTTAAATAATGAGATACAAGTAAAGCAGGAATAACCTGAGCTGATTATAGAGACTCAATTTCTCACACTGAGGTGAGAGGGGTGTTATCATTTGAAATTCACAGCCCTTAAAAAAAAGAACAGACAAAACATGTAATTATTATCTGCCAACAGCGCAGTCCAAAATGATGCAGTAGTGTTTGTCCGTTTCTAATTTATAAAGTTCTACATGTTTCTCAACTTATCCAACCCATTCATTTCTCTTTAATTAAAGTACTCAGAAAATTCTTGTAAATCTTAGAAATGCCTGTGATGTTCTCTTTCTGAAAGGCACTGGTAAGTGCCACAAAAAGCAACGCAGTCACAAAAAATTAAAGTTAGACATCTCTGTAGATACAGCTTTCACTGTGTATCATATAACAAACAAATCTCAAGAAAAACAAATGTATTTTATGTATGAAGTGAGAGTAAGCTCTGATTTTCAATAATAAACTTTATGGCGTTATGAAAGTTAATAGGGGTCTGCTCACAATCAGTTAGCAAAAGCGAATATTTTGTGGTAATTGGGCTGTAAATGATCAACATTAGAAGTGAGCAGAAAAGGTCTTTTACCCAGGTATTCTCAATCTCACCAACAAATCTGCTCTAAAACACTCTCTTATGTTACTCTTTAGTCAACCCTTCTCTCGTACTTAAGGGTCTAAACTTAAGTTAATCATCCTTGTTGGTCCTCAGTATAGACATTCATTGTCTTTATTTGTGCAATAACCTTTTAGAAGTATGTCTTCAGGGCTCCCTGTCATGTTCAGCATACAAAGTCCTCTTTATTACCAAGAGAAAGGAGTCGAGGACTGGTTTGAGTTAAATATCAGGTCACTGTAACTGACTGACAACACAACTTCTCAGAGGTTTGGTAGCATGTTTTTCTTTTTGTTCTTTGTACCTCTGCCATACTTTGTCCATTCTTCGGACGGCCTTGAAGCTGAGGTTGTGTATCTTCCCGATTACTGAAAGCTGAAAAAGAAACTTTTCTAGAGACACAGTAAAATACAAATGTGATGTCATTTTTTGATGTTTAAGTTTTATACTTATATTTTTAAAGAAAAACTTCTCCGCATAATTTATAAGTTGGTTGAGAAAATACATTTGAAAAACACAATTACCATGTAGAGCAAAAGTTAATCAAAGCTGACTCTAGATTACAATCTCATCAAAATGACTCACCTAAACATTTCTCAGAGATTTAGAAGGTAACTTACTTTTTTCTGGTTAGCCGGATGGCCCTCTGGCCCTGCTATAGTTGAGCTCAGACCATAAAGCTTTAACCCCATAAACTATAAAGGCCTATTTTCTAAGTGGTGACTCTTTGGCTCTGAGGGTGACTCGGATGCTATGGCTGAGTCAGTTGCTCTTGCTGCCCGAGCTGACGTCACTTTTCTCTCTGCTTGTTCCATATGAACCCTGAGCAAGCTCAGGACAGCACTGAGAATCACGCATGGACCCACCTGATCCAAAGGTTATAGAAGTATGAGGGAACTCAGTAAGCTAACTCTTCTACTTTACGGGAGATAAAATGAGCCTGGAGTCCTCAAACTAATTATTAAAGCCCTACAGCATGTTAGGAATGATGTGTAATAATAACGAGTGTGTACTGAGGATTTGATATACTTTAGTCAGTACATTAAGGGCTACCCGTATATTATGAGATTTAATCCTCACATGAGCCACGTGAGAAAGGCACTATTATTACCCTTATTTTACAGAAAAGATGAATGAGGCACAGATAAATGGTGTAATTCATTTTAGGTCTCACATGTAGAATGTGGAATGATTAGAACTCAGATGGCTGGACGTCAGATATAATTCTCTTAACCGCTGTATGTAATATACTTATCTGTAGCCAGTTTAACAAATAATTATGAGCTGAGGCAGCACAAAGCAAAATGTCAGGGACTCAGATGTGACTAAATCTTTGTCCTTGCCCTCCTGAAGGTCACAATCTAGTACAGGGGTTGAAAAAATTTTTCTGTCAGGGCCCAGATCGTAAATATTTTAAGTTTAGTGGGCCATTCAATCTCTGTTGCAACTACTCAGTGTTGCCACTGTGGCATGAAATCATCCAGAGACGGTACATAAATAAATGGACATGGCTGGGTGCCGATAAAACTTTATTGACAAAAACAGGATGAGGGCTGACTTAGTTTGCCCATCTCTGGAAAAATCAATTACATAAATGTATTACAATGCAACATATGTCCTGAGGGTGGCATATATAAGCCACTGCAGAATCACAGAGGGAGGAGTGATTTATCCTGTCTGAGGTATTCAGGGGAAGAAACATTTGAGAAATATATCTAAACATTAGTAAATTAATTAGGCAAGAAGGTAAGGATACTCCAGGCAGAGGTGACAGCATAAGTAAAATTTTAGAGACAGGACATTTGAGAAACAGTAGATAGTTTAGCAAGACTGAAGTAAGGGTATCTGCTAAGTAATATTGTAAGAGAAAAAAAAAAAGAGGTGGATGGAGTAAAGGTGGCATTTCATGACAGGTCTACAGTAGAGTGCTAAGGAATCTGAATTTTAGATGATAGAAGATGGGGAGATATTGAAAACTCTTTAACAGAGAAATATCATCATTAGATTTATGGGGTTTTTTAATGAATAATCTTGCAGGATTTTCTTCAAAGGGAAAAATGTGATAGACCATATTCCCAAAGCACCTTTTTTGTATTGGACATATCCAAGTTTTAAAATACAAGTCAACTTCAAGAAATATAGTAATACACCGTAAGAAGAAAAAATGGAAAGGAAAAAAGCCCATGTTGGCTTTTTAAACTTGTGATGCTATTACAGCTTTTTTTTAATTAATGCCCTCAAGCTATACTTTTTGTTTAATTAATCTTTTCATCTTGGATTCATATATTGTTTTATGTTGTTCATGAACAGGAAATCTGTTTAATAATTCTCCTCTGTTCCAGTCTAAATAAAAATGTTTAATAGAAATTTATATTTACAATAAGTCTATCCTGTGCTACCATTTAAAAATATATTTTATACCACCAAATTTATTTTGGCACATTATGCTTATGTTTTCTTCCAGGTCCACCTTAAATGCAATCCAAAAATACAACTCTGGTAGATAAAGGGCATGGGCAAAAGAGCAATGACCTAGAACTTAGGACATGAGAGACCTCTTTAGACCCTGCCACCAATTAGCCATTTCACCTTGAATTTACTAATTCTCAAACCAAAAAGCAGATTACCTGCTATAACAATGTATCAGAGTATTTCAAAAAGATAGGTTCTGTGAATATATGATATTTGGCAAAATGAATCATATTTTTAGGACTTCAGATTTTTAGTTTTCCTAAGTTTTCCTTTCACTAACAGGCAATCACACACACACGCACACTCTCTCTCTCTCTCTCTCACATCTCCAAATGAAACCTTGGAAATTAAAATAATAGGTATAAAAAGATTATGTCTTTTGAAATAAACTGTGAAATGGTCAATAGAAACTATGACAGAGTTATCTTAGATGACTCCCAATAACATGGAACAATACATGAATATTTTTAATATAACTAACATGAAATTACAGTGGGTTTTTTTACAGCTTCTGGTTAAAATTATTGTTCCCTCATATCATAACCTATGGCTTAAGTTACCTTCATTTTTAAGCCCAGCTCTGTCTTGGTGTCTAGGTCTTGGCATTGACAAAGACAGCATTGCTGAAAACTTAACAATACAATATGAATTAGGTATAGCCATTTTCACAACAGGATTACCAACCTGAACCAGAAACAGTTTATTAATTGTTCTGAAAAGATCTTTCTTCTCTCTTAGGACAGGTATGGTGAGATGAGGAAAAAGTCTCCTTTAGTCTGTTAAAATGGTGAATACACTAATTGATTTTTTTAATGTTACAGTCAAATTTCCATTCCAGAGATAAACTCTACTTTTCATCATGCATTATCCTTTTGATATATTCCTAGAATCAAACTGTTAATATTTCATCAAGGATGTTTGCAGCTATGTTTACAAGAGACAGCAGTCTGTAATTTTCTATTCTTGTAATGTCTTTGCTATCAGAGTACTGCTGGCCCCATGAATCAAGTTGGGAATTCTTCCCTCCTCCTCTAATTTCTGAAGGAGAATTTGTACGATTGGTGTTATTTCTTCCTTCAATGTTCTATAGAATTTAACCAGTGAAACTATCTCAGATTTGAGTGTGCTTATATGTATTTGAAGGTTTTTTGGAACAAATTCAATTGTGTGTGTGTGTGTGTTCAGTTTTCTATTTCATTTTGTGCCAGCTGGATAAATTCTGGCTTTCATGAATGTGTCTATTTAAGCTAGGTTTTCAGATTTATTGACATTAAAATGTTTGTAATATTCGCTTATCTTTTTAATATCTGTAGACTCTATGGAAATAGCTCTTCTTTTATCCCTGATACTGATTATTTATGGTCTTTCTTTTGTGTGCGATCTTTCTCAAATGAGTTTCCATGAGAAGATTAAGGCCCCAAAATATCCATTGAATGTAATGAACTACCTTATCTATGCACTAGAATGACAGCAACTATGGACCATTTGGGTGGCAATTGGGAAAATAGTCCCTACATTCATTTTATGTATTGTTTAATTCTCTCATGGAAATTTGTGTGGTTAAGACTCCTCTAGGAGTTATAGTATTTTCTCTTAACTTATCACTGTCTGTTCTTCATATAAAATACAAAGACACTGTAATAATGGAGTTCCATGTAGCCTCCGTAATTTGGGGTATGGTCACATATACTACTCCAAATGCATTATGATCACCATTGAGGTGGTATTATTTTGTTTAAACATTTATGTGTCTTTTAAAAAATTAAAAGAATGAAAATATTTGATATTTTCCCACATATTTACAATTTCTGGTGCTTTTTATTCTTTCCTGGAGTTTTTAGCTTTCATCTTCTGTCGCTTTCCTTTACCCAGAAGAACCTGAGCATTTCTTGTAGTGCTAATCTAAATGCAACAAATTCTCTCACTTTTATTTATCTGTAAATGTCTTTATTTCACCTTGATTTTTGAAGAAGATTGTTGATACATGTAAAATTTAGACTATTATTTTCTTGAAGCACTTTAAAATTTTCACATTGCCTTCTGGCTTCTCTTGATGAGAAATCAGTTATCATTTGTATTTTTGTTCCCATCGTGTAATGTGTAATTTTCTTTTGCTGCTTTTAACATTTCCTCTACATCTCTTGTTTTTAGCAGTTTGACTACCATGTGCTTAGTTGAGCTCTTCTTTGCATTCATCCTATTTGGTGTTTGCTAAGGATGACGGATTTACATGTTTGTGTTTTTCACCAAATTTTGGAAATTAAGTCATTATTTCCTCAAATGCTTCTTGTCCCATTTTTGCCTTCCCTGGGGCTCAATGACACATATGTTATATGTCACATGAGTCACTGAAGTGCTGTTCGTTTCTTTAATCTTACTTCTCTCTATACTTTAGAAAAGATAATTTCCTTGTTATATCTACAAATTCACTGATGCATTCTTCAGCTATCTTCATGATGCTGTCAAATCCGTCCAGTAATTTTTCCATCTCACATATTTACTTTTAAGTTCTAGAATTATTTGATTCTATGTTATAGTTTGTAATTCTCTGCTTAAATTTTTCTAGTCCCTCATTATGGCCATAATTCCCTTTACATTCTTGAAAATATAGTTATAACACATATTTTAAAGTTTTTGTATGTTGATCACAATATCTGAGTTATCATGAGCTGAGTCTTTATGTACTACAGGTTCCCCCTAGTACCCAAAAGTAGACCATTCCTATGAAACCTTTCATAAACTGAAATGGCACAAAGCAAAGAAACAGTTACCTTAGAACACATCTTGCTAATGGGTGAACAAAATAAATCGAGATAAAGCACAGACACTCACAGATACAGTGCAAAGCTACGGCAGCTTAGTGCTTTGACATCAATCTTAGTAATTTTTTTTGGATACGTCTCTTCAGACAAGGGAAACAAAAGCAAAAATAAACGGGACTACACCAAAGTAAAAAGCTATTGCACAGTGAAGGAAACTATCAACAAAATGAAAAGGCAGCCTACTGAATGGGGGAAGATATTTGCAACAATATATCCGATAAGGGGTTAATATCCAAAACACACAAAGAACTAATACAACTCAACACCAAAAACAAAAACAAAAAATAGGCAAAGGACCTAAAATAGACATTTTTCCAAAGAAGACATACAAATGGCCAACAGGCACATGGAAAGATGCTCAACATCACTAATCAAGGAAATGCAAATCAAAGCCACTATGAGATATCACCCCACACCCGTCAGAATGGCTATTACCAAAAAGGCAACAGATAAAAAGTATTGACAAGAATGGGGACAAAGGGGAACCATCCTGCACTGTTGGTGGGAATGTAAATTGGGGTAAATTGGTGCAGCCACTATGGAGAACAGTATGGAGATGCCTCAAAAAATTAAAAATAGAACTACCATACAATCAAACAATTCCACTTCTGAGTATTTTTCTGAAGAAAACAAAAACACTAACTAGAAAAAATATATGCACCCCTATGTTTATTGCAGCATTATTTACAATAGCTAAGATATGAAAGCAACATCAGTGCCCATAAGAATATGAATGGATCAAGAAGGTGTGGTATGTATATACACTGGAATATTACTCAGCCATAAAAAAGAATGAAACCTTGTCATTTGCAACAACATGGATGGACTTAGAAGGTATTATGCCAAGTCAAATAAGTCACACAGAGAAAGATAAGTACCACATGATTTCACTTACATGTGGAATCTTAAAAAAAAATGAATAAATATAACAAAACAGAAATAGAATTACAGATACAGAGAAAAAACAGGTGGTTGCCAGAGAGGAGGGGGTTGGGAGGAGGAAAGAAATAGGTGAGGCAGATTAAGAGGTACAAAATAAATGTCATGGGTATGAAATGCACAGTGTGGGGAATATAGTCAATAACTATGTAATATTTTTTATGGTGATATATTGTAACTGAAATTTTGTGGTACTCATGAAATGTGTAGAAATATTGAATGTGCAGAAATGTGTAGAAATATTGAATGTGTAGAAATGTGCAGAAATACTGAATCACTATGTTGTATTACAGGAACTAACACAGTGTTGTAGGTCAATTATACTTCAAAAACAAACAAAGAAACTCATAGAAAAAGAGATCAGGGCTTCCCTGGTGGCACAGTGGTTAAGAATCCGCCTGCCAATGCAGGGGACACGGGTTCGAACCCTGGTCTGGGAAGATCCCACATGCCGCGAAGCAATGAAGCCCGTGCACCGCAACTACTCAGCCTGCGCTCTAGAGCCCGTGAGCCACAACTACTGAGCCTGTGTGCCACAACTACTGAAGCCTGCGCGCCTAGAGCCTGAGCTCCACAACAAGAGAAGCCACGGCAATGAGAAGCCCAAGCACTGCAATGAAGAGTAGCCCCCACTCGCTGCAACTAGAGAAAGCCTGCACGCAGCAACGAAGATCCAACACAGCCAAAACTAAATAAAAATAAAATAAATAAATTTATTTTTAAAAAAGAAAAATAAAAGAAAAAGAGATCAGATTTGTGGTTACCAGGGACAGGGGAGTGGAGGGAGAGGCAACTGGATGAAAGCAGTCAGAAGGTACAAACATCCAGTTAGAAGATAAGTACCAGGGATGTGATGTACAACAGGATAAACATAATGAACACTGCTGCATATTATATATGAAAGTTGCCAAGACAGTAAATCCTAAGAGCTCTCATCACAAGGGAAAACATTTTTCTATTTCTATTTTTTTTAAGTTTTTTTTGTTACAAAGTTTCTTTTTTTTTTTTAATTTATTTTATGATTGGCTGCGTTGGGTCTTCAATGCTGCACGCGGGCTTTGTCTCTAGTTGCGGCAAGCGGGCGCTACTCTTTGTTGCAGCGCGCAGGCTTCTCTTGTTGCGGAGCACAGGTTCTAGGCACGTGGGCTTCAGTAGTTGTGGCTCACGGGCTCTACAGTGCAGGCTCAGTACTTGTGGCGAACGGGCTTAGTTGCTCTGCGGCATGTGGGATCTTCCCAGACCAGGGCTCGAACCCGTGTCCCTCTCATTGGCAGGCAGATTCTTAACCACTGCACCACCAGGGAAGCGCTCTATTTCTTTAATTTTGTATCCATATGAGATGATGGATGTTCACAAAACTATTTCATTAATCATTTCTTGATGTATGTTGGTCAAATCGTTACGCTGGACACCTTAAATTTATGCTGTACTGTATGTCAATTATATCTCAATAAAACTGAAGGAAAACAAAAAGCTACGGTGGCTTGATACTGAAATGCTGAGTGCAGTTCCTGGGGAAGGAGCTTAGCAGTGCCACTCTCCCTGCTGAGGGTGAGCACCGCCTCTATACCAGCTCACTGCAAAACCAACAAATCAATGCTGAATGCTATTTCCTATGTTCGCTTTTGGTCTTTTTTCTTAAAAGTGGAAATCCCCCTTGGATTTCCTCCAGTTAGCGAAAACAGGTACTAATGTAGGTCTTTTGTAAAAGCCAAGTGGTGGAAAGCAAACTTTCAAAAGGCAGGGGATGCCTGTATTTTTTCTCTTGATTTTGGGTCACATCATCTTATTCCTTTACAGGTTGGATTTTTTTTTTTTAATCCAAGATATTGTGTATGATATGTTATAGAGACTTTGGGATCTCTTATTCTTCTCTGAAATATTGATGTTTATTTTAGCAAACAGTTAGCTTGGCTGGACCCAAACTTCAAACTCTGTCTCCCTGAGATAAATAGCCGTGAAAATCTCTTCTCCGTTCTTTCAGGTTTCCTGCTGCTGTTTTTCAGTGGCAACTGTGACATCTCCCCCATACGTGCCAAGTGCAAGGGTAGGACAAAGATTAGGGGGCTCTTCTTCTATGGCTTCCTTCTGTGTGGGATTCCTCACCTCACATTCTAGCCACCTAGGAAGCCCTAAACTCCATTTCTCTGACTGTCAATTAGTAAGACAGTGGTTTTCTTCTTGATGTCCTGGTCCCATGCAAAACAAAATTGGTAGAACAAGTCATATCCAAGGCACTTCTCGTTTTTTTCAAAGACCATGTACCCTACAGTTTCTGACTGCTTTTGGTCATTCTCCAGTGCATTCATATATTGCTTTCTTATATTGATCTATAGTTATAATTGCTACCTGACAGAGTGTTAGTTTAATACAAGCTACTTCACCATTATTGGAAGTCATTTGTATCCTTTTTATCTAACCTGCACATAGTAGGAATTCGGGGGATATTATGTCGAGCGAATTTAAGTCCCCCTACATATTCCTTTTTTTTCAACTTTCTGATTTATAAAATGAGAGAGATTTCCTACCTTAAACTCCACTTACATTCCTCACCCTCCAGTCTGTACCGTTTCTCTTGCCTATGTTATTTTAATAACCTCCACCTGTCATTCTTCCTCTAAACTCAGCTCTCCATTGTGTTTTTCACAATGACTAATTTATGTCTCTAGAATCCACACTGATAATGATTTCCAACTTCATCTCAAATAATAAAGTCTTTGATAACTATCATTGCCAGATCAAAAAACCTGATTTTTAAAGTTAGTGAGTCATTTATTATCTCCCAAATTCTGATTCCAAATGAACTTTTCTCTTTTATGCGTCACACACCCTGAGTTCAAGCCTCACCATTCTACTTCACTCAATAGATCTTGTATCCTCCCCACTCCACATCTTCCCTTGTTATTTTCTACTTGCCAAATATGCTAATCTTCTCCAGTTAAAAATAACATTTCCCCTGTAAAGCCTTAGAATTAATCACACTAGGGACTGAATAAGCACTTTTGAGCCTTTATGATGCTCCTTTATCATATTCACCTTATGTCTTATAGTTCAGCAAAATTATCCTCCCACCTTTATAAGTACTTCTTAAGAAGAAAGTACACTTTCTTAATTTGTGTTGCAAGTATAGAGCTAAGTGTATGCTACTGGTCATTCTCTGATGCAACTTCAAAGCAGCACCATTCACACAACTGGATTCCATCTATAGGATATCTATAGAACTCCATCTGTAGGTAGTACCATCTATAGGACAAAATATAAATATCCTTTCCGAGGTTGAGCACTCATCTGGCTCTTCACACTGTATGCTCAGCAAATGCCTGCAGAATACAATTAAAACTCCTTAAACCATATTTTAATAAAGTTGAAAGGGACATGATGACCTCCCTCTATGTCCCTCATCTGTCATATCCCCGGGTGCTACATATCTAATAGATATTCTATGAATTATTACCGTCCTCTTTCCCATCTTATGGTTATCAAGTTCATGGTTTGAAATATGAAAGATCAAACAGCCAAGTTTCACTGCTGGTTTGTCTCACTTTCATACCAAGCATCAGTCTGGCTAGAGTAGGGGCTACGTTTCCTGTCTGGCCCTTGTCCTATCTATACACATAGTTCCTCATATTTTCTCAGCTGAAAATCAGTTCATGTTAGAAAGAGTTTTACAAGCAGAAAAGGCGGGGGTGTGGAAGAAATGGATGCTTCGCTGAAAAAAAAAAAAGGCATCACCAACCCTTCTGCCACCAACAACAGAGACTGGAAAAATATAAAGCATCAAAATGCATTTTCTCAGCCTCCTTAGCAGCAAGCAATGGACAGTAAACTAGTTCTTTCCCATGGGATAAAGACCGATGGCCCATTGCCCTGATAAGAGGGAGAGATGAAGCTGGTGTCCTTCTCCCCTATTCTTTCATCTCTGAAGGCAGATAGAGTATCTGCAGTAGCAGCATTTACTTTGCAAACATAAGACAATACCAAACAAATCATACAAATGTCAGCTTTTACATGACCGAACTGTTGAACCAACTCCAGTGACTGCTTTACTCTGGAACTTTTTATTATATAAGGAAAGTAAACCTCTATTTGCTTAATTGATCATATTCATGTTTCCTGTCACTTACAGCAATATCAATTTTTATGGCCATCATCGAAAAGACAAGAGATGACAAACACTGGTGTGGATGTGGAGAAAAGGAAACCCTTGTTCACTATTAGTGGGACTGTAAATTGGTCCAGTCAGTATGGAAAACAGTGTAAAGGATGCTCAAAAAACTTTAAAAATAGAACTACCACACGATCCAGCAATTCCACTTCTGGGAATACAGTGGACCTTTGAACAAGGTGGGCTTAGGGGTGCCAACCCCCCATGTAGTTGATAATCTGCGTATAAGTTTTGACTCCCCCTAAACTCAATGACCAATACCCTACTGTTCACCAGAAGCCTTTACCGATAACATAAATAGTCAACTGACATGTATTTTGTTTGTTATATGTATTATAGACTATATTCTTACCATAAAGTAAGCTAGAGAAAATAATTTTTTATTAAGAAAATCAGAAGAGAAAATACATTTACAGTCATGCACTGTATTTATCAATACCATAAGTTTATATCATCTGTTTACAAGATAAATCATCTGTCAGTACCTACATCAATGTTTTCTTATGATACAAATCACTGTAGTATATGTATTACTAACACTAGATCTCACACATGAAAAGATAATGTGAAAAAGAAATTCATGTTTATTTACAGGTATAATGATTCATGCACTGATAACGAAAAAGCAGCAATCTGATTGCTTTATGGTAGCCTAGCCTACACACTAATGAATGGTTATAAAATTTTTACAGCATACAGTATTAGACATATTCATAATACAGTATTGGAAACATTGCTACATTTTTTTGGTGGGGGGGATGGAGGGAGGTGGTCAAAAGATGCAAACTTCCAGTTATAAGATAAACAAATACTAGGGATGTAATATACAGCAGGTTGGCTATGGTTAACACTGCTGTACAGTATACAGGTGAGCTGTAAAGACAGCACAGCCTAAGAGTTCTCATTAGAAGGACAAAATTGTTTTTCCTTTTTTCTTTCCTTTTTCCTCTTCTTTTTACTGTATATATATGAAAAAATGGATGTTAGCTGAAGCTACTGTGGTAATCATTTCACAATACATATAAATCGAGCCATCGTGCTGTACCCCTTAAACTTACACAGTGATGTATGTCAATTAGTTTTCAATACAACTAGAAAGAAACCTCACAGAACTGTTCACTAAAAGGTTGAATTTAACGTAAGTAAGTTACACCTTAACATTTTTTTAAAAGTATCGATTTCTAAATGAAATGTGACCTAGTGGTATGTAAGCTATGTCTGAAATACTGTCCTCAGCTCTTTAGCTTTTTGTTTGGTTTTTTTTTTTTAAGTTATTCCTTATGGTAACACATCACACCTCCATTTTTTGGTTGGGTAAATTGAGACTTAGGAAACACAGTGACAGGGTGAGCGGTTGAGAGTATGGATTTGGATATCACACACACCCAGGCTCCGTCCCTGCACCTTGCCACTCCCTGTTTAAGTGATACTAGGCACGCTGCCTCTTTAAACTTTAGCTTCCTAATCTGGAAAGCAAGACCACAAGAAGTCCCTATTTATAAAGTGGTTTTGGGGATTAAGTGAGATTAGACGTGTAAAGTGCTCAAGAAGGACCCGACACATACTAAGTGATGAAGAAATATTATCCATTGTCATTGGTTTTGCTGTTATTATTTTACATGTCACAGAGATAGGAAGTGATGGAGAGTTACGAACCAAAATATGACAATATAGGGCTTCCCTGGTGATGCAGTGGTTAAGAATCCGCCTGCCAATGCAGGGGACACGGGTTCGAGCCCTGGTCCGGGAAGATCCCACACGCTGTGGAGCAACTAAGCCCGTGCTGCAACTACTGAGCCTGTGCTCTAGAGCCCGCAAGCCACAACTACTGAGTCCACGTGCCACAACTACTGAAGCCCGGGCGCCTAGAGTTCGTGCTCTGCAACAAGAGAAGCCACCACAATGAGAAGCCCACACACTGAAACGAAGAGTAGCCCCCGCTCGCCACAACTAGAGAAAGCCCATGCAGCAACAAAGACCCAACGCAGCAAAAAATAAATAAACTTTTAAAAAATGACAATATAAATCGATGATACAAGATTCAAACCCAAGCTTGTTCAATCCCTACACTTGTGGTTTTTTCTATACTATGGTTAAGAATATTTAGATAACTGGAATTTCTCCTAGAAGTCATAGGGATCCAATATACACTCTGTTGTGACATTTTATACTTCTGTATCATGATTTTTGTGTGTGTGTGAGCTCAGAAAGTGGCAGAATAATACCTTAAATATATAAGTATGTACATCTTTTGGTGTTTTCTGATCTCTTTCTCTTCAAAGAATTTTTTTTAAAAAAATCAGAACAAGCCTTAAACAGACTGAAAATTCCTCTTTGTATGCCTAACCTCACTAACAATGCACACATAGGCATGCGCACGTGGACCATGCATGAACACCCACCCTAACCCAGCCGAGCCCTGGATGGATGGCGATAACTGCTATGGACGCTCAGGTGATGAATACGGTATGTTCAGTGAGGACACGATCCATCTGGTCCCTCAGTCTATGACGATGGCCGGCAGCAGCCAGGATGCAGGGATGGCAAGTCTTACTTTTCCTGCTTATCAGGCAGAAGGTGAGACAAATGAAGCTGGCGACAAGTCCGCCGTTACACCTTTGAGGAGCGTATATTACAGTATTTCATTCCACTCAGCCTGGAAATAACAACCTAAAATTAACTAGCATTTCGGATAACATTAGAAATCTTGTCAGTGGTACCACAGCCAATGCAGGCTAACAAGCGTTTTGAGTGAGAAGGCTTCCTGTGCGGTGCTTGTTAAATCAAGTGGCGCCTGAGAAGAAGCACCGTTTCTTGGGTAGAATATACCAGCGTTCTTTGAATAGAATATTGGGCATCTCTCTCCCCTTAGATGTCTAAAAAGATGATTCATAGAGGAATAAATTAAATTATATCAATAAATAGTGATGCTTTTCTGACCAATTAAAGTTGCCATCTGCTTAGCTTGGAGAATATCCCCAGAGAAGTCACCTTACAGCTGATTTAAGCCATCGTGGGAGCTTTACACCAAACAGAAACCGCAAGTTGCTTTTCTGCTGATTTAAGAAATATTCTCAGTGTGAGAGGCAAATGCCCTAAAGGCAGGTCTGATGATATGGCATTTTTAGAAACTCTGATTTCTAAAAGATCTCTAAGATCTAGTCCCTAGAGAAAAGGCTTAACTTTTGAACTATCTATTGAAAAGAAATGGAATAAAAATCTAAATACAAGTCGTGACACAGACCTAATTTATTTGAAGAATAAATGTTGCATGATGGAAGCTTAGAAGAAGGGTTAGAAGGATAAGGGTGGCACCTGCCTGTGAATCTCAGTGTAGGGTTGGCTCTTAGCTTCAGAGCAATGTCAGAGCTGGTTTACATTCTAACTGCCACCTAAGCCATATAACTGGGGGCAAGTCCCTTAGCTGCCAGGGAGCTCATGTAAAACAGAAACACCTGCCTGCTCCCTGAGCTCGTGGGAGGGCTGAGTGAGATCCCTCAGCAGAGCCCTGGCCCACAGTATTGGCTCAAAAATGGTAACTCTTTGTATGAGTACAATTCAATAAAAGTCAATGGAAACTATTATTCATACAAACCCTTTAGTAAGTGTACGCTGCAAAAACAGACGATGATGCAGGAAATAAGTTATAATACTCCGTGAAGATTGTCCCATCTATCTGTATAAATGAATAAATACAATTAAGTTTAGTATGTACATGGATTAGTTCCCTTCTCCAACTGTCTCACATGAAAGGGAATGGATTGGCCTTTACTGCTGTCCATTGTTGATAGTTTTAATAAGTTTATGCTATACCTCTTTGAACATAAACAAATATTGCAAAAACATTTTCACAAGAGAAGCATTGTTTTTTTTTCTTAGTTTGCAATTACTGTGTCACAGAATGGAACTTAATCCTGAAAACAACCTGAAAAAGAACTTAATTATAACAAGAGCTACCAGTTAGTGTTTATTGAGCAAATATTCTATCGTTTAATAATCAAAAGTCCAATGAGTGCTCATTATAAATGCACTCTTTACAGATGGGGAACCTGAGCAATACATGAGTTATATGGCTTCTTGAAGTCATATGACTCCTCATTGGAAAAGTCAGAATTCAATTGGCTCCCTGGTGTCACTCGGAAAACAGTTTTGCTGAAACAAATACAGTGGTGGACACTCGTCCCCTGTTCCTCAAGCTCTCCCTTCACATTCGGCAAGCTAGGCTCGCCCTTTCCAGTCAGGGGCAAGAGAACGCCGTCATCTTTTCACGGCCATGTCCCAAGAGATCCAAACTTGTCCTGCTGCCTGTGTCAGGCTGCGTTACTTGGCCGATCTCTGAGGGAAGTGCAAGGAAGCCCACTTACGCCACCAGAGCTGGAGCGATTTGATGTGGGAAGTTTTCTCCATAGGAAAGCACGCATTTTTGGTGTCTGTCTGATCTGACCCGTTTCTATCCTTCAACTGTTTCCAAACTCAGATGTGAAGAAAGGAGGTGCAGTTTACCGTTTCAGAAGCCCAGCATGTGTCAGGAGGTAGTTAGGTGAGAGACTCCTTATTGTAAATGAGATTCAGTAACGTCTGTCTGTCCTTTCCAAAGTGAAAGTCCTCTGCTCTCAGAAATATATAGCCTCTCCCATACTATCCCATCCAACTCATGGGATTATAAATCAAGAGAACAGTATTATAGGCTGTATTATTCTGGGAGACCTGAGAAGATACCAGCTAACAACAGCATGGGATGTCTTCTCAGCTGGATAGGAAATAAAAAAGCTCAAAGTTGAGAAACAGTTCATGTAAGGTGCTCCAGGCACCCGGTTTTTTTTTGCTTTTTGTTTTTGTTTTTTTTAAACAGTTGTTATTTTTTATTTTTATTTTTATTTATTTTTGGCTGTGTTGGGTCTTCGTTTCTGTGAGAGGGCTTTTTCTCTAGTAGCGGCGAGCGGGGGCCACTCTTCATCGCGGTGCGCGGGCCTCTCACTGCCACGGCCTCTCTTGTTGCGGAGCACAGGCTCCAGACGCGCAGGCTCAGTAGTTGTGGCTCACGGGCCCAGTTGCTCCGCGGCATGTGGGATCTTCCCAGACCAGGGCTCGAACCCGTGTCCCCCGCATTGGCAGGCAGACTCTCAACCACTGCGCCACCAGGGAAGCCCCAGGCACCCGTTTTAAAACGAGCACACTGTGACACCCACCGCCCGCTGACTGCTGAAGCTGCAGAGTGAATCTGGCCGGCTTAATTCCTCGGATGCTTAGTCTCCTCAAAGCTAACGCCATCTATCTCTTCAAATTGTTCTAACTATTATTATTTGCAAATATTACTCTTCATAGATGGTGAAGCCAGCAGATCAGGAGGTGACTGCCATAGAAAGAGAGTTCTATGAGAGGACTATCTCAGCAACTGTAGAGCTCACAGTTCTGAGAGGAGGGGGCATGCCACACCACAGGGGGGCCATATGGGGGTTGCTAGGGTCCCTCCAGAGGAAGGAGAGAGTAAGGGGGGAAAGTGGGCAAGAGCCTCTATGGTGGTTTCTGCAGGAAGGAAAAGGCAGGCAGGGTAAGCAGGTTTGGGACTGGTGAATCGGACTCACCGCAGTGGGTTCTGAGGCATAGAGGCTGCTCCTAGCTGTCTGGCACCCGGCCCGGGGCTCCTTAGGGTGGGGGGCTAGGGGCCCGGAGGGTGAGAGCTCTATGAGAGCTCAACAGAAGCAGCCGGTTGGGGGATGGGATCTGGATTGGTTGTTCACACATGAAAGGCACCTACTATCTCTAGCAACTGGCCCACCCTGTCGGGGGGAGTCTCTCCAGGGTCAGCAAAACTCCAGATGTCAAAGAATCAGAAACAGATGGTTAATACACTCTAGTCTTCAGTTATTCTTGCCTTATCCACTTTAAGCAAAAATATATCCTAGTGGAGGGAGAAAAGATAATGTAGAAATTTTAAGTCATAATTCAAAACCTCAAAGGACAATATATAAATAAATCATGGTCTTATTTAAAATTTACAGACATCATCTTTATAAATGTTGGCTTCTGCATCTTATGTGATTTCTAAGCTTTCTTTTCCTAGCAGAGGATAAGCTGTGTTCATGCTATCAACACAATGACTTCCTCTTACCTATTACCTATCATGGTCACAGGTCACATTCTTGGTGTTTTTTCTCCTAATAATTCTTATGATTAATCTCAAATGAGAGAGAGAGGCTACTACGTGCTCAGGCAGTATGATATGCTGGATGTGGGCAATATGGGCCCATGAGCACCCAGCTCCTGTGTGGAGCTTACAGTCTAGTATAGGAAGCAGTAGAGTATACAGTATAGTATAGGTTTGGTTTCTGTGGCCACAGACCAGCAAACACATTAGACAGATGACAGCGGCACACCTTGGGATGTCTGGATAAAACTCAAAGGCTGAGACAGCAATTGGATGTTTTGCCTATTTGACTCCAGAACACTGGATACTTGAAACATGACATTCTTACTAAGAAGTTCAGTATAATTATACGCACCCACTCCCTAATAACTAAATATCAAGATGGTTGAGAGGGTCGTTAATCTTCCATCCCGAAAAGCACGTGAAAACATAAAGGCTGCAGCAGCGTGCGACATTTGATAGCTTATTCGAAAATCCTCACGCTGGTGATTCTACCCGTGCAGAATAACATGAGGCTTTAATGACGAAGGAAAAGAAAACAAAGTTGACGTATTTTGATGTTATTGCCAGTTTTTCTGTGATAAATAAGAATCAAAAAACCCCCACCAAAACCACAAAACCTAAAGCCATTAATTTTGCTCTATAAATGTACAAAATGCCAGCAGAACTTGATTTTACTTTACCTATTAGATTTGTTTCTTCAATAGATGTAAAGATAACTTTATACATCGATTCATTCTGCCACTGATTTTCATTATGATTTAGAAATATGGTCTTTAATAAATAAGTCCAATCTGACTAATGAACAAAGTCCACCCTTCAAACTTTGAGATTCATCTACCATAGCATGAACAGTGAAGCTATTCATTTTCCCATAAAAGAGGTAAAAACAAGACTAAAACTCTAAATGCATACAATAATTACATGCTTACAATGAAACAAATAATCTAATTAAGGCTTCATGTTGCCCATGTTTGTTATTGATCTAGATGTTTTCCAGAAGACGTCAAGTGACAAAAGGCTCAATCACACTCGGAAGTTATGATGTGTCAGTCATCTATCTTGCTAAGTGTTAGCTGATTGATCAAATGTTTAATAACATATGGGTTATTCAGAACTTGGTACCTAATTAGATAACCATTTATGTGGATAGTTTACTGACAAAAATTTAAAGTCTCTTTTTGCCATTTAAGGTAGCCAATTCATTTAGAGAGATACCCTAGGGGAGCTTTTCAGCTTTAAGGGGATTAAGAATATTTTCTCCATTTTTCTTTCTCTTTATATTTTATGGTGTAACTGATCGTAGAGTAACTTTAGCACATTTGAAGTGTTAACTTTGGAAACCTGAATTCCTCAAAGTGTGGGGACTCACTTGGAACCCCAGAGTTGGTATAAGAATTATTTTAAGCTGAAGACATTTGAAATTCACATATGGAGACAGAAGCCTTTTCAGAGCTTCTCATATCTGACTAAAAACAGAAATTTTGAGAAATGAGGACTGCCTTAAATTCCCTCTTCAGGGCAGCTTCTACTCCAAGGACAGAAACTAAGAGTAAACCTACCATAAATCCCCTTTCTGGGAGAGTTTTATGACCCTGAAGAAAACAGAAAGACACTGAAGAAGACAGAAAATAAAAACAGAAATACCTGCATAGACAAACATTACCACCAACTCATCTCCCATTTTGTCTCCTAAATACCCATTTATCTTTCCTAAAGAACCCTATCTGTTCTTCCCATAAAAGCCATTTCTCCCCACTTCCATTCTAGTAAGTTTGCCCTTTAACTTTAACCATTTAACCAGCAAGCTATTTCTTTTGTTGGCTCTTGTGGGCATACAAATAAACCTTTTATATTCTCATCTTTTGTCAATTTAATTCACAGTCTCCAGTCACTGAACCTAAGAGGGAGGAGGAAAACGTTTATTTCCCCCCAGAAAGTATCATACTAGGGTAAAACGTGGAATTCCTGGAACGTGTTGATTTGGAGATGAGAACGGGGTATGGAATTGGAAGGACATCAGAGAGGTACTATCATGATAGATCCCAACTCATCTATAAAATTTGGGGGAAGCTGAATTCTCAGAAACAAGTTTGAGATGAGCCCAGGATCCTGTTCTCACGGTAGTACAGCTGTTCACCCCTCATTTTTAATTCCTTTTATTTTTCCTTGGTAGATGATATTGATGCAAAAGTTTGACACTAAAATGTTCAAAATTTGAACTATGAAAGTGTTTTCTCCTTAGGTACTTATTCTCCAGATGTGTATTCTTTAGAATGAATACCCCTATGTTCAATTTTAAAATAAAAGTAATTTCACCCGTTTCCTTTCTCCTTCCCACACAGAGATTTTCTGGTATTTAAAGTGCAGCCAACAACTTTTCACTCTCTTGGAATTTTCAGTGGCATCTGCATGAAAATTAAGAAATACTTTGGGAAAGTTATTTAATTTTGCAAATGCAAAGGTAATCTCCACTCATCATCAAGGCAATAAAACATAAGAGATTTCTGTATGAGGAATCTCAATTTAAAACACCTTACAGAAGTGAATTACAATGAAGTAAACAATCTCAGACGCAATGCCACAGTGGACAAGCATCCCAATTACACAGTTATCCAGCCAGGAATTTAGAGCTACATCAGCCCCAGATGCCCCTGTCCGGCTAACCAGACTGTTTGGCAGTGACTATTGCAACTTCTTAACTTTCTTCTCCTTCCAAGATTTCTGGCTCCTGGCAGAAGACAAAAAGCTTCAAGTTGAGAAAATCAAACCGGAAAAAGGGAGAACATTTAGCTTTTGAAGAAATGTGTGCTGCGTTTACACGCTTTCATCCTTCAGAAGGTGGTTACATTCCCAACCTTTTTAAAAGAACTCTGCACCACCTGGATTTTACAAGCAGTGGCTCATCCACCTCCACTTTCTTCAATAGGGAAAAATCCTGCTCTCCCAGAATTTAGCAAACAAACTGACTTCGGCATGAAGATAGAGCCAAAGCAGGTTTTCTGTATTACTTGGCAATTTTTCTCTGTAAAATTAATTTCACAAATGCATATTCCCCTATTTGGACTCTATGTATTTGGGAAGGATTTTTTTTTTCTCTTTTCTATACTAGTACTAACAATCTCAACGGTGTCCTAGTATTAATAGGTTAAGATTAAGTAGTCAAACAAGAAAAACGATTAGCATTTGTGGAGCTTACTTCAGTGATAAGCTCGCTATTGTAATAGCTTATTAACTATTTATTTTTATTCAATAAATAAATGATGCAAGAGATCATTTTTTTTTAAAGAGTGGCTTTGGAGCCTAGAGACGGAAAGTATATTCTTATACTACTGGGGCTTAATTTTCAGTCATGATCATTTAAAATAGAACTTTGAAAAAAGACTCTTGCCTCCTCTTCAGAGTGTCTGTGGTGATTCAGAACCATACTCAACATTCTTAACCCCCCAGTAATGCTTTCCTAACCCTGGTCTGAGACCTTAGGATTTCTTTCACTCTCCTTTCTATTCAACATACTTTTTAAAAAGTAACTAAATGGCCAAGACTTGTATAAAAACAACAAGCAAGTTAAATTAATGTCCATGAACTCTTTGATTCCTGGGCCATGTTTCTTGGACGGGGATTCTGCTTAAATACTGAGCCATGTGGCCTCAGATTAAACAAGCTCATACCTTCTTCTAGTTTTGTGTCTTCCTTTATTCTTTCTCTTGTGACTGTGACCACCACATCCCTTCTCTCCACGATTCTAAAATCTTCACTTTTTTAAAGGCCTTGTTTAATAACTTATAATTCTCTTAAAGCCTAGGCTTTCAAAAACAAATGTTAATCACTTTCTCCTTTCCTGATATCTGAAACTAACTTTTCCTAAAAAATAATTATACACTATGGTTAACGCCTTTATATGTATTTTGAAATTGATTTCAGGATTAATGTTGTCCTCTAAGCCCAGAATGTTAACTATTGCAGAAGGTAGGCTAATTCTATTACATCTTTTATAAACTCAATAATACATGATATACACTCATATACTAAACCAGTGATGACGCTGTCATTTTTTTCCCTCCACCCAACCCTTTTTATGACCACGTATTAGGTTGCTCCCTCTCCCATATTATGCAACAAGAGACGTCATTTTAAGTGTGATGTACATAAAAGCAATGTTGTATCCTTGAAATAAAGTAAAAATTGAAAGGATACAGAAAAAAACAAACCTATAATTTTGAGATATTAATAGAGTCCTTTCAGAACTTTTGAGATATGCATATAAAAATAAGCAACAATAACATTTGGATAATATGATTTAAAAAGTGCAATTTTATACCTCAGTAGAAAATGTACTTGCATCAAACACAAATTTAAAAAATGACCATGTAGAGATCATAAAAGAATTCTGAACAATTTTACAGAACTAATATTATAAAAGCTATATTATTGGATCAGACTGTAATAAAATTTGAAATCAATGATAATACATAGCTTAAAAATCCCGTGTGTTCTGGGAAATAAAAGAGCACTTCTTTTTCATCTGCTAGTAAATTTGAAAATATAGGTAAAGTGGATAATATTCTTGATTTAAAAATGAACATTCAAAATTGACCTGAGAAGTGGAAAACATGACTAGATCATGAAAAATCAAAACAGTGATAAATGTTCTT
Source organism: Balaenoptera acutorostrata (assembly GCF_949987535.1). Taxonomy (NCBI): domain Eukaryota; kingdom Metazoa; phylum Chordata; class Mammalia; order Artiodactyla; family Balaenopteridae; genus Balaenoptera; species Balaenoptera acutorostrata. The sequence continues at coordinate 11,254,215 of NC_080082.1, read as the reverse complement.
TTGCAAAACTCACCTCACTGAAGTAAGTAGTCCTATAGAGTTTTATCATACTTTCAAAATCCACATGATACAATAGCTCTCCTGATCATTTTTTAATGGTAATGACTCCTCCAGAGTCAGCAATTTACATTTGGGCCTAGAGTTAGAAGAGATGGAGATACATTTTGAAATTCTACTTCCTTAAAAAGAGAACAGTCAGTTTATATACTTTTAGGAGTGATACACACCAATTTGAATAGAGTTTTCCAAGATGGCCAACCAGCATGCAAGGCTTTTCAAAAGGAAATATATTTCACTGGAGACAACATCATACCACTGAAGTCTGGGTCTTTTCCTACTAGAGAACCAAGACATTTTAAGTAATAGATGATTTCATCCTGAACACCATCAGCAAAAGTAAATGAGAAAATGTAATGAAAAAAGGAACAGCAGGAATTAATTTTTAAATTAATTTTAAAATATTGAGAAAATAACTAGCATTGTGTAAAATATTTATGAAGCACATTCTGAAACTTTATTAAAAGACATAAAAGATACCTTAATAAATGAAAAGATATTCCATGTTTATGTGGAAAAGGCTCCACACTATAATGTGTGGGTTAATTTAGAGAATGCAGTTAATCTAAAACTGATCTAAACAAAATCTAATCTAATCTAAAACAAAATCCAATTGCATTTTTTTGGAAACTTGACATACTGCTATTATACATTACACTGAGGAATGATTGTACCAGTAAAGGTCTGAAAATAGCTTAAAAATATCGAAATCATACAAAGGGAACTTGAAATGTCATAGTAATTAAAAGAGTGTACATTTGGTACCAGAACAAAAAACAATCGATTGATGGAACCAAATAAAGGGCTTAGTTTACTACAACTTACTCTATGACAAACAGTGCAGAGAAAGGAGTTCATCATTTGGGGGAAAAATTAAATCCCTCCTCATACAATATGTAAAAAATATTTCAGGTAGAGGAAACCTACTAGTGTGAAAATTGAATCTTGGCAAGATTAGAAGAAACTACAGGATAAAAACTTATGATGTTATTAGGGTAAGAGCAGATTTCTTAAGTAAGTCTGAAGAAAAAAAAATGAAGTACAAAAGAAAAGACTCATAGATTTGGCTATGTTAAAATTAGCAACATTTTACAATGAAGAATGCCATAGATACAATCAAGTTAAAGTAGCAGGCCTTGAAAAGACATCTGTAAAGTGTATAACTAATAAGCATTAGACTACATAAACACGTCCTAAAAGTCAACAACAACAAAAAAACACAATACTGGAGGATAGGCAGAGAATGTGAACACACATTTCATAGGAAAGAAAACACACACAAGTGACACGCATAGCAAGAGGTGTTAAAATCTCAGTAGTAATCAATGAAATGAAAACATTGAAATACCACACTTCCTGCAACACAGTTTTAAACACAATACTACAGAGGCTTCGGGGATAAACATCCCTGCACACTGTTCCCTGGGAGGTAAATTGATACAACTCTGTGAAGCACAATGGCATCATCTGACAAAACTGAAAATGCGTGTATGTATACAACTATGTGCTTTTCATCCCTGTTTCTACTAGCTAGAAGTTGGAGACAAACTAAATGTCCATCAGCGTGGAATGGGAAATGAAATTTGCCAAATTCATAAAGCAAAATACCATAGAGCAGTAAAAGCGATAAAATAAACCTACATTTGTTAAGATAGAGTCAGACACACAATCTTTAGTAAAGCAAGCAAGATTCAGAATGAGACCTAAACTGTGATACAATTTACATATATTTTTAAAGCAACACAACATAATATATACATATTAGAAGGATTATAGACCATGAAATGGGGGCATGAGGCAGGAGAAGAAGAATGGAACTGGCAATAAGAGTAAAGACGTCAAAAAAGGAATGAAAAAAAAAAAAGACCTAGAACAATAATGATACTGTTCATCTAATTGAGGAGCATAGTGAATTGAGTCAACCCAATTGTGTGATATCCTGCACAAAGAAAATGGAATAATTTTAGAAACAAACCGAAGGTAATGGTTGAATAGAAAATGTTAAGTGTAGAAGGCAGAAGGGAAATCTATTGTACAGAACAAGTGAAAGGCACCATACATAACGGCAAGTGGACATAAAGAAGCCAATGCCCTGCATTCAAAAGAAGAAACTAAAAACAGTGCTATCACTGTATTGGACTGCTGAGTGGAAAGGAGAAAGGTGTGTAATTGAGCTAAATCATTACCTTCTTAATTTTCTATTCCCTGCTGTAACAAGTTACCAAAAACTTAGTGAATTAAAACAACATAAATTTATTATTTTACAGCTTTGTAAGTTAGAATTCCAAAATGAGTTTCACTGGGCTAAGATCAAGGTGTAGGGAGAAGCATGTTCCTTTCTGGAGGCTCCAGAGGGAACCCATTTCTTTGCGTTTCCTAGCTTCTAGAGGCTGAGCACATTCCCTGGTTCCGGACTTCCCTTCAAAGACAGTGAAGTTGCATCTTTCTGACCATTTTTCTGCAGTCACGTCTCCCTCTTACTCTCCTTTTCTGCCTCTCTCTTGTTAAGACTCTGATGATTAGATTGAGCCATTCCAGCTCATTCAGAGTAATCTTGGGTTTTTAAGGTCATCTGATTAGCAACCTTAATTCCATCAACAGCCCCAATTCTCCCTTTGCCATATAAGATAACATATTTGCAGGTTCCAAGATTAGCATGGAGCAAAGCGTCAGCTAATAAATTTATCCCCCATTGCAGTATATGCAGTTAAAAATACATGATTAAAAGCTTTAGTTTTAATTTACTATTTGTTATTTGCAGACATTTTAACCCTGCTTAAAGTTTATTAAAGTCTTCCTATTAAATTCTGCCCGTATAGTTTACCATTTGCACCTTCTCTGTTCTGGAGTGCCATCTTCTCCCCTTTTCTGGAACATTCATTTTCCTAGCATTTAATATACTTTGCTTGAGCAGATTAAAAAAAAAAAAATGTCGCTAACAAATTGGAGCAGTGACCAGAAACAGTCATGATGAAGTCAGGTGATGCTACAAGATAAAAAAGAAATATGACAACCTGATGGACTTTCCTGGTGGTGCAGTGGTTAAGAATCCGCCTGCCAATGCAGGGGGACACAGGTTCGAGCCCTGGTCCGGGAAGATCCCACATGCCGCGAAGCAACTGAGCCCGTGCGCCACAACTACTGAGCCTGCGCTCTAGAGCCCACGAGCCACAACTACTGAGCCCGTGTGCCACAACTACTGAAGCCCGCGCGCCTAGAGCCGGTGCTCCACAACAAAAGAAGCCACTGCAATGAGAAGCCCGCACACCGAAACGAAGAGTAGCCCCCTCTCGCCACAACTACAGAAAGCCTGCGCACAGCAACGAGGACCCAACACAGCCAAAAATAAATAAATTAGAAAAAAAAAAAAACGTGACAACCTGGTAAACATTACCTTGACTAAGTGATCAAGGTTAACAACTACATTATATCAACCTCAGTTATCAACTGAGGTTGATATAATGTAGTCCCTGATGATGTGATGAGAAGGGAACTTTACCTCTGTGGTATTTTCCCCAAAGCCCACAACCCCAGACCAATCACGAGGAAACATTAAACAAATCCAAAATGAGTGACATTCTCCAAAATGCCTGACCAGTACTCTTTAAAACTGTCGAGGTCGAGAAAAATAAGGAAACAATGAAAAACTGTCACTGACCAGAGGACATGAAGGAGACATCACAACTACATGTAATGTGATATCCTGGTTGGGATCTTGGGACAGAAAAGGTATATTAGTGGAAAAACAGATGAAATTTAAATAAAGTTGAGAATTTAGTTAATATTGTGCTGATGTCAGTTCTTTCATTTGATAAATGTACTAGGGTAATGTAAGATGCTAACACCAAGGGAAATTGGGTGAGGAGTATATGGAAACTTTCTCCACCCTCTTTTCAACTTTCCTGTAAAACTAAAATTATTTCAAAACAAAAGATTTATTTTAAAAGCAAAGGAAACCTGACTGCATGACAAATGGATACGGCCAACTATTGTGAGAAAGGATCCAGGGTTCTTAAGACTTAAAGAAAGAAAGATGAATTATGGCCAACATCAATCAACAGCACCCATACCCCCAGATTTATTGAGGGGTTATTGTACTAAGTGCTTTACATACATTATTTACTCACCACTTCAGCTCCAGGTGACAGATATTACTAGTATTGACATTTCAGAGAAGAAGCAGTGAAAGCTCAGAGATTAGCTACTCTGCCCAAGATCACCCTGCTCGGAGGAAGTGAGATTCAAATCCAGAGGTCTGTCCATGAAATTCACCCTCTTAGGCACTAGGCTTGAACATTCCATGACCTCTTCCATAGTTTTCTGTTGTTTTACACAAAAACACATTCCAGTGAATTGAGTAAATACTCAACTATGCCACCTTACACATGGTCTTTGCAGAACAATTTAGCAGAAAGGCATAATGAGGCTTGTTCTCTATGAGATGAGAAGAAATAAGCAAGGTGCACCTGAAGAGAAGGTCAGCTAGATAAAACAACACTCATCTGGTGAGAAGAGCGCCACTAAACTCACTTTGAAACAATAACCTGCCTACTTTCTCAGGATGATCCACCATGACCTGATCTGTTGAAACATCTGTACAGTGTAATTATTATACTTAATCTTTACTTGTCTCCGTCCACTAGAATGTAATGTCTAGGAGGGTAATGCTTCTTGTCTGTTCTGTTCACTGGCATTTTCCAAATGCCTGGAATAGTGCCTAGGACTTAGTAGATATTCAATAAATATCCCTAGAAAAGAAAAGAAAGAAAAGAAGGGAGGGAAGGAGGGAGAGAGGGTGGAAAGAGAGGAAGGCAAAGGAGACAAAGGAAGTGGAAACCATTTTGACTGTCACCATAGGGGGACATAAGTTGGGAGGAAATGTGTGCATTTACTTAATTTCCCTAACTTCAGGAATAGATTTTAAGGAAAACTGGAAAAGCCCCTTTTCTATCAGGTTGGAATCTCAATTTTAGGATATGAATTAGGTGGGCTCCACTCTCAGGACAGGATACAAATTATCAAACTTCCTTCCAAGTGCAAGACATCATTTTATTCATGATCTTTTCATTTTAATCCATAGAAACACTGATAGCAAATTCTGACTGCTATTGAAATATAGAAGATGAAAACCATGAAAAGCCGGAGTTTCTGCTGACAAACTCTAATGCACTCTTCTCTTCCTGAACTTGTAAAGGACTTCATGGCCCAAATCAACTGGTATTCTTCCAGGAGGAGGAAATATTTTTGAACTCTTTTCTTTCAAGTCGGTTGATGACAAATTAGGCTATTTCGCCAAATTTCTACTTGCTTCTGTGTTTCTCTTTGGTGTATAAAGAGTTGATTTACCACTGAAGCAAAATCTTTTGAGGGTTTTATCTTTTATATGGTTGTGAAAACACTGTAATCATTTCTGCGTTCCTGATAAGACTTAAGGACCTTTCATGGATTCCATTTATTATAAATGTGGACGTTATCAAAAGAAGCCAATTTTAATAAAAGTCTCCCTCCAAAAAGGATATTAGAGGCTTGCTCCTTCTGCTGTGATAAATACTTTCAGGTGGTATTTGATGGACGGTAAGAATCCTGTACATCTGGCATTCATAGCAGAGTTTAGAATTAGAATTTTAGATCATGCTGGCAAGCCTGAGTAATTCTTTAATTCTTCAAATGGAACACAATTTGCTCAATCTTCCACAGCATTCTGATTTTAATTAAAATCTACTGTATGATACAGAACTATTACATCAACTTGCAAATCCCTACTTGATAGAATTTGGGGAGGGGGGTGCACCAAACACTGCTATTTAATTATTTGTATTATACTTTGTCAAAAGAATCTAACATTACCAGAGGAAACAGAGCAGTTACACACAGAATTTCTGGGCGCTAAGCATTCCAAAAGGATGCTGTAGTGCTATAAAGCAGATGCAAGCAGTCTTCTTTTCTGCAGAAAAGCTTTAAAAGTAAACACTGAGATCTGCTTCTTGAGTGACTAGGCTTCCCCCTAAATTTCTTCTCATCACATGCTGTAAATGGCATTTTCAGGAAGAGCGACTCAGGAAGAGCAACACCTAATTTAAGACCAGAGGGATACTCATTGTTTTAAATCAATGATTGAGTTTCACAATTTAGTATCAAACAAGGCATGGGGTGGTGTGAGCAGCTAATCACACTACTTTGAAATGTTGCCCTTGTGTCAGTAAGTGCTTCATTGTATTAAAGAAAAGGATCATGGGTAACAACAGGGGCTCTGTCCAGACCCTCCTGCATCCTTGGGAAAAAAATGGAGACAGAATTTGTCCTCAGTGCCTGGACTACAGAAATCTGAAAACTCTTGAAAAGCAAATGTGGTGCTTAGTACTGCTAGATAAATTTCACTATTGGATTTTTAAATGCTCCAAAGCGATTTTTATTCAGGCTTAGAAAGGAAAATGGCCTTGTGGGCTTCTAGCTCAGAAAAGGTGCATATTCTGAACTCTCGGACAAGTATAAGTAATTCTTCTCGGCTGAGTCTATAAAACTGTATCAAAGATACTCACGTCTCTATTAGGAGAATTTTACCAATGACAGGAACATTCCCAAACTGGAGATTTCATAGGCTCTGTTCTTTTCTGAATTCATGAATGAATTACAGCCTGTATAACCAGCCAGATTGTATAAATCTTCAAGACAGTTGCCTCTGGAATTTGGCCCAGAACTAGGACAACAAATTTCTTTTGGTTTTATCATTGAATTGTACAAAATTCTTGGACTTTGCTTCTAAACTAGACTGCGGTAAAGCCACTCTGCTCACCCTATATTCTCTATACCCCAAAACTCAACCTACACTGGGGCACAATAGGAGAATAATTGCAATAGACAGTATTACTGTTCCCAATTACCAGCCTACACTCCTAAGCACTGCCATGTGACTTACAATGCCTCCTTTGTCCCATAAATGACACGCTTGGTCATGTGACCTCTGTTAGCCAACAGAACACAATGAAAGTCATGTACACCACATCCAGTTAGAAGGCTTAAAAGTCCTTGCTCTTTTGTCCATTGACACTCTTTCGCTCTGCTCTGTGCACACCACGTCCCAAATGTGGTAGCTCCTCTAGCCTGGATCCAGACTAGAAAAAGACAACAGAGCAAAGGCACAGCTAAGCTACAGAGACTGCAGCTAAAACGCACTAAGAACAAGAAATATAAACCTGTGTGGTTCTAAACTACTGATATTTTATTATCAAACCAAAACCTTAGCGAAGACTGACTAATACTGTTTTTAAAACTTTCAGTATCAATTGATAGTTATTGAGTTGCTAGTATATTCTCACATTGTGCTGAATGCATTCACAAATGTAACTTTATTGTCATCGTCTATATAATTTAGAATTCAGAAATTCTGAGCTTGCAAACTCAGTAACATTCAATCCACAGCCCTAGTTTTTTACATAAAAAATGACATTGTGGTGCAGTTTGGGAAGCTAATGTGGTTAATTCTCCAGCCACCATGTCCCCGTTGCAATTCTCTAAAGGTACCCTAGATTTTCATCCTTTGCAAGTATTGTTCTGACATTCAGAATACAGTCAATAATACTGTAAAAACTCTGGTGACAGATGGTAAACTAGACTTATCCTGGTGATCATTTTGTAATGTACAAAAATATCTAATCACTATGTTGTACACCTGAAACTAATATAATATTATATGTCAGGTATAATTCAATAAAAAAAGAGATGGTACCTACCTCTAGTGCAACTTCTCATTTCTACCTGTAAAAGTTACCTATGTCATAGGTTTGGGCTCAAATGCCACATTCTGCTTAAAATCTTTGATCCTTCCAGTGGAGTCAATTTCACGATCTCCTCTGCTTTCATGCTACTTATCTTTTTACTCAAGAAGGCACTAGAATGTAAGCTCCTTGAGGTCAGGGACGTTTGCTGTTTTGTTCATTCCTCTTTCCCTGAAGCCTAGAATAGCACATGGCCAAGAGCCCGGGTTCAGTACACGCTATGGGCGCACGAAGCACTTGCCACACCTGCTATGCATGTCTGACTACCACTCACCACAGAGGAAATTCTGAGCAGGAAAAGAAAAATCTATATCTTGATCAGCTTTTCAGCCCCAGAACACCACACATGGTGATTTGAACATAAAAAATGTTTACTACCGAATGTGAATTTAACAAAAAATCTACAATACGATCAGTTTGTTTGTATCCAAATATTTTTTTTTAATGGGTAGTTTTCATGACTATCCTACCTGTTCAATTGACTGAGACCCAGCTGGCCTATAAAATATGTTAGAACAATATTAAAAAATCACAGATCACTTGTGAGATAATCGTTGTAGGTAGCTACATCTAGGGAATCCAAGAAAGGAGTTGGTACTAATTTGTTTTAGCTTTATCACAATGGTCATCCCCAGCATTCTTTCAATTCTAGATGTTTGGCTACATCCGTAATTATCACAGTATTCCCTCGGTTGCTCTTCAGCATCTCTCATTTTTGAGTTGGATTTTTCTGCCTTGACTCACAAGGAAAAGTTCTGTAATGTTACACTGGCATGACTGGGCCTGATACCTAAGACAGCTAAGACCTGAACTGAGGACAAGATGATGACAACTTTCTCCTCTATCCATGACAGCTGAAGATTCAGAGGACCAAATCCCAGTAAATACTATCACAACCTACACAAGGGGCTATGAACTGCTGACCCTCTGATCTGGCCACTCTGAATTTGATTCATTTATTCAGCACGTAGCTGCTGCTCATGTACCGCAGGCCAAATCCAGAGGGAAGAAGTGTTTTGTTTCTACTTGGCTAGTGTTTTAGGTTCAAATACTTAATCAGCTGGCACATTCTAAAAATCAAAATGTTTTACATAAAAGACAATTTCTGATGTCTCTTCAGAAACAGATGTGACCCACACTGGCTTGTGCTTCTGTATGGCAACATCGGCTGGAATGGAGAGGTGGCTGTTTTTCCTCTGGAAACACTCGTATTTTCTGCACTCTGGAAGCCCTCCCCGTGTCTGACACCAGATACAGGTGTAATCTACATAACCATGGAAACACATGAGCTCGTAATACCCCTCTTACTATGTTCCTAACACTGTGAAAGTGCCCGAATCCACAGTGAGGAGAGGTGATTGTAGATACAACAGAGCCACCCTTATCTACAGCACAGTGGTTCTCAACTGTAGTCTGTGGGGTCCCCATGGTCCTGCCATGGCATCTAGAGGTCAAAACCATTTTCGTAATAAAGATGTTAACTGACTTTTCCCTGTGTTGATATTTGTACCTAGAGCGCAAAAACGGTGGTAAAACTGCAGGAGTGCTATTTTGATAATAGCATTTGTGTGACTGCATTTCGAGCTGAAATAGCTTCATTTTTCATGAAACCCCCTTTTTTTTTTAAAGAACAGCTGACAAACTAATATTTACCAGAAATCTTCTTGAAAATGAATGACATGAGCTGTCACTTCAAGGAAAACAACTAACAGTATCTGTTACCAACTTGAGCTCTCTAGGAAAAAAAAAGTTAGAAAATTTGTAACTGCTACTAGGAGCTTGACATCTTTCCCAAAAAAGTAAAGACTTTTCTGATGAGAATGGTCATAACATTAACAAATGTAATTTTTTGATATTGTATGAATTGGGCCGAAATTTGGAAATGAGCCAATATTTCCCAAATGTTTAATACATTGTATTACAAAATTATCCATAAGCAAAAGATGCTTCACAGGATAGAGCAGTGAGTTTTAACATAACAAGGTACAAAACATTAACAGATATGTTTTCAGATTCTACACTGCAACCAGCACTCAAGAAACGAGCAGTTTTCAAGTTTGGGTACAGTATTAAAGAAGAAAGAGCACAATTATCTGAAAAGGCTATTAAAATACGCCAGCACAACTACGTATCTGTCCAAGGCCGTTTTCTTCTTCACATACTTCAACCAAAACAGGCTGCAACTGATTGAAAGTAGAAGTAGATGTGGAAATCAAGCTATTTTCTGTAAATCCAGTCTTTAAAGAAATCTTCAAAAATTAAAACGATGCCATTCTTCTGTTTTTTAATTTTTGAAATACAACTATTTTTATAAAATATATAATTTACATTATCAAATGATAGGTTCATTTTATTATTTTTAATGAATTATTGAACTATATTTTTAAAATTCATCAGCTTAAATTTCTAGTACAATAACCAAGTCTGTATATAACCCACATTAACAAAGACCCTTTGGGGGTCCTCAGTAATTTTTAAGATTATAAAGTTATCCAAAGCCAGAAGTTTGAGATTTGTTGCTTTAGCATATCATCGATAATGTCATTTATCTTAATGAAATACACATTATAACAATTGCTTATTTTATTGTCATTTCTGAAAAGGAAAGAAGAAAAATCCATGTTCTCTGAATCAGAATCAATAGCATTCAAAATTTTTAATCTTTCAAAGGCACTTATAATAACGAGATGGGTGTAATGCATAACTAAAAAGATATTGATAAATACTTTAAAATACCATTTTTTCCAGGATTTGCTATTATGAGGGAACTATCCCAATTTTACTCCTTTTATATATCATTTACTGTATGAATTCCCTCTGAGACAGCAACTCAGCAGAAATTTTTAATTTTAGCAATTACAGATTATATAATATACAAATATATACCCATGTATGTATGCCTGTGTGTACAGATGTGTTTACATATATACGCATGTGTTTATATATGTGTATCCCTGCGCTCTAAAAAATAATTAATGATGGTTTTGTGGTTCCATTTCCCACACCTGAAGTACACAGTCTACATTAGTTTCCTATTGCTGCTGTAGCAAATTAAAACAATATAAATGTACTATCTTAAATTTCTGTAGGTCACAAGACCAAGAGGTCTCATTGACTAAAATCAATGTGTTGATAGGGCCGCATTTCCTTTCTGGAGACTCTAGGGGAGAATCTATTTCCTTGCTTTTTCCAGCTCCTTGAAATCTCCTTCTTCATTTTCAAAGCCAACAATGTTGCACATCTCTGTGTCCTTCTCCTGTGGTCATGTATCTTTCTGATCACAGCTGGGAAAGCTTCAAAGATCCCTTGTGATCACATTGAGGAATCCAGGATAATCTCCCTGTCTCAAGAACTTTAACTTGGGACTTCCCTGGTGGTCCAGTGGCTAAGGCCCCGTGCTCCCAATGCAGGGGGCCCGGGTTCCATCCCTGGTCAAGGAACTATATCCTGCATGCCGCAACGAAGATGCCGCATATGCAACTAAGACCCCGTGAAGCCAAATAAGTAAATAAATATTTAAAAAACCAAAAAACTTTAACTTATCTCCTGAATCCCTTTTGCCTTGTAAGGTAACATATTCACAGGTTCCAAGGTACGTGGTCTTCTTTGGGTGGCCATTATTACGCCTACCACACAGCCAAATGAAGTAAATGAATTGCTTCTTCATAAATCCTATCTGTGCAATCAACATATATATCACAGTAGTCAGCTGAATGGCAAATAGTGGTTTGTAGTAAATGACCATTCTCTCTGTTACACTAAATCTCCTGAGACTTGCATCAAAGAAAAGCAGTGTGACTCTGAAAACTAGCTGTCTATTAGGGAAAAGCCAAACCATCTGATTATTAAAATAACTAGTCACCGGTATATGTAAAACTATTTCATGAGGTCACATTCCCATTGACCTCCCCTGCTGCACTTCAGGCCCTTAGTAACCACTGAAAGAATTAATCTCCCATAGGCATAGATAAATCCTTTCTTCTTGGGCCACACTATCCAAAAAGGAAAATGACAGAGAAAAATTAAAAAGCAAACACTCATACCACTCTCACCCCCACCCCATCCCACACACACACATTTGTTGTCAGACAACTGGAATTGTCCCTGTTTTTTCAAAAAAATTCTACTCTATAAAAATGTCAATATTTTCCATTGCAGCTGAAGATGCATTTAACACTTGTTGCATGTTTGTAACCAAGTTAATTATGGTTAATTACGGAAAATCACATTCCAAGACACTAATGGCCAGCCCATGCCTATCCTGGACAGAGCTATGACTTGAGGAGGCCGTGCAGTGACAGGTCATTCATTTACATGTAATCATTTTCTGGCATGGCATCTTCCAGGTTCACTCAATTCAGTACAAGCCAGTAGTATCTGAACCACGGGAAAATCACACCTGGTGGAGTGATGATGAAACTGGGGATGATTTCTAAAAGAAAAGCAGCTTTGGTACCCACTCCAAGAGCTGGGTGAGTCTCCCACTGCACACTGCTCTCTCTGCAGCACCATTTGAGGGCAGCTGTAAGACAAGCTATATACGTTCCCCTCCTAGTCGTGGTGGATATTAGGGTCCTGGCTGAGGATAGACAGAGAAAAAAGTCCTGATTATTGAGAGGTGCTGAAGTGCTGGGACCAGTAAGGAAGCCCACACTGTGATCAGAAGCAAGAAGAACTACAGTCCTGCAGCCTGTGGAACAAAAACCACATTCACAGAAAGACAGACAAGATGAAAAGGCAGAGGGCTATGTACCAGATGAAGGAACAAGATAAAACCCCAGAAAAACAACTAAATGAAGTGGAGATAGGCAACCTTCCTGAAAAAGAATTCAGAATAATGATAGTGAAGATGATCCAGGACCTCAGAAAAAGAATGGACACAAAGATGGAGAAGATGAAAGAAATGTTTAACAAAGATCTAGAAGAATTAAAGAACAAACAAACAGAGATGAACAATACAATAACTGAAATGAAAAACACACTAGAAGGAATCAATAGCAGAATAACTGAGGCAGAAGAACGGATAAGTGACCTGGAAGACAGAATGCTGGAATTCACTGCTGCGGAACAGAATAAAGAAACAAGAATGAAAAGAAATGAAGACAGCCTAAGAGACCTCTGGGACAACATTAAATGCAACAACATTCACATTATAGGGGTCCCAGAAGGAGAAGAGAGAGAGAAAGGATCCGAGAAAATATCTGAAGAGATTATAGTCGAAAACTTCCCTAACGTGGGAAAGGAAATAGCCACCCAAGTCCAGGAAGCACAGAGAGTCCCATACAGGATAAACCCAAGGAGAAACATGCCAAGACACATAGTAATCAAATTGGCAAAAATTAAAGACAAAGAAAAATTATTGTAAGCAGCAAGGGAAAAATGGCAAAGAGCATACAAGGGAACTCCCATAAGGTTGACAGCTGATTTCTCAGCAGAAACTCTACAAGCCAGAAGGCAGTGGCATGATACACTTAAAGTGATGAAAGGGAAGAACCTACAACCAAGATTATTCTACTCAGCAAGGATCTCATTCAGATTCGATGAAGAAATCAAAAGTTTTACAGACAAGCAAAAGCTAGGAGAATTCAGCACCACCAAATCAGCTCTACTACAAATGCTAAAGGAACTTCTCAAAGTGGAAAACACAAGAGAAGAAAAGGACCTACAAAAACAAAACCAAAACAATTAAGAAAATGGTCATGGGAACATACATATTGATAATTACCTTAAATGTGAATGGATTAATTGCTCCAACCAAAAGACACAGGCTTGCTGAATGGATACAAAAACAAGACCCATATATATGCTGTCTACAAGAGACCCACTTCAGACCTAGGGACACATACACACTGAAAGTGAGGCGATGGAAAAAGATATTCCATGCAAATGGAAATCAAAAGAAAGCTGGAGTAGCAATACTCATATCAGATCAAATAGACTTTAAAATAAAGAATGTTACAAGAGACAAGGAAGGACACTACATAATGATCAAGGGATCAATCCAAGAAGAAGATATAACAATTATAAATATATATGCACCCAATATAGGAGCACCTCAATACATAAGGCAACTACTAACAGCTATAGAAGAGGAAATCGACAGTAACACAATAATAGTGGGGGACTTTAACACTTCACTTACACCAATGGACAGATCATCCAAACAGAAAATTAAAAAGGAAACACAAGCTTTAAATAACACAATAGACCAGATAGATTTAATTGATATTTATAGGACATTCCACCCAAAAACAGCAGATTACACTTTCTTCTCAAGTGCACATGGAACATTCTCCAGGATATATCACATCGTGGGTCACAAATCAAGCCTCAGTAAATTTAAGAAAATTAAAATCATATCAAGCATCTTTTCTGACCACAATGCTATGAGATTAGAAATCAATTACAGGGAAAAAAACGTAAAATACACAAACACATGGAGGCTAAACAATACATTACTAAATAACCAAGAGATCACTGAAGAAATCAAAGAGGAAATCAAAAAATACCTAGAGACAAATGACAATGAAAACACGACAATCCAAAACCTGTGGGATGCAGCAAAAGCAGTTCTAAGAGGGAAGTTTATAGCTATACAAGCCTACCTCAAGAAACAAGAAAAATCTCAAGTAAAAAATCTAACCTTACACCTAAAGGAACTAGAGAAAGAAGAACAAACAAAACCCAAAGTTAGCAGAAGGAAAGAAATCATAAAGATCAGAGCAGAAATAAATGAAATAGAAACAAAGAAAACAATAGCAAAGATCAATAAAACTAAAAGCAGGTTCTTTAGGAAGATAAACAAAATTGATAAACCATTAGCCAGACTCATCAAGAAAAAGAGGGAGAGGACTCAAATCAATAAAATCAGAAATGAAAAAGGAGAAGTTACAACAGATACCGCAGAAATACAAAGCATCCTAAGAGACTACTACAAGTAACTCTATGCCAGTAAAATGGACAACCTGGAAGAAATGGACAAATTCTTAGAAAGGTATAACCTTCCAAGACTGAACCAGGAAGAAATAGAAAATATAAACAGACCAATCACAAGTCATGAAATTGAAACTGTGATTAAAAATCTTCCAACAAACAAAAGTCCAGGACCAGATGGCTTCACAGGCGAATTCTATCAAACATTTAGAGAAGAGCTAACACCCATCCTTCTCAAACTCTTCCAGAAAATTGCAGACGTAGGAACACTCCCAAAGTCATTCCATGAGGCCACCATCACCCTGATACCAAAACCAGACAAAGACACTACAAAAAAAGAAAATTACAGACCAATATCACTGATGAATAGAGATGCAAAAATCCTCAACAAAATACTAGCAAACAGAATCCAACAGCACATTAAAAGGATCATACACCATGATCAAGTGGGATTTATCCCAGGGATGCAAGGATTCTTCAATATACGCAAATCAATCAATGTGATACACCATATTAACAAATTGAAGAGGAAAAACCATATGATCATCTCAATAGATGCAGAAAAAGCTTTTGACAAAATTTAACACCATTTATGATAAAATCTCTCCAGAAAGTGGGCATAGAGAGAACCTACCTCAACATAGTAAAGGCCATATATGACAAACCCACAGCAAACATCAGTCTCAATGGTGGAAAACTGAAAGCATTTCCTCTAAGATCAGGAACAAGACAAGGATGTCCACTCTCACCACTATTATTCAACATAGTTTTGGAAGTCCTAGCCACGGCAATCAGAGAAGAAAAAGAAATAAAAGGATTCCAAATTGGAAAAGAACATGTAAAACTGTCACTGTTTGCAGATGACATGATGCTATACATAGAGAATTCTAAAGATGCCACCAGAAAACTATTAGAGCTAATCAATGAATTTGGTAAAGTTGCAGAATACAAAATTAATGCACAGAAATCTCTTGCACTCCTATATACTAATGATGAAAAATCTGAAAGAGAAATTAAGGAAACACTCCCATTTACCATTGCAACAAAAAGAATAAAATACCTAGGAATAAACCTACCTAGGGAGACAAAAGACCTGTATGCAGAAAACTATAAGACACTGATGAAAGAAATTAAAGATGATACCAACAGATGGAGAGATATACCATGTTCTTGGATTGGAAGAATCAATATTGTGAAAATGACTCTACTACCCAAAGCAATCTACAGATTCAACCCCTATCAAATTACCAATGCAACCCCTATCAAATTACCAATGGCATTTTTTACAGAACTAGAACAAAAAAATCTTAAAATTTGTATGGAGACACAAAAGACCCCGAATAGCCAAAGCAGTCTTGAGGGAAAAAGACGGAGCTGGAGGAATCAGACTCCCTGACTTCAGACTATATTACAAAGCTACAGTAATCCAGACAATATGGTACTGGCACAAAAACAGAAATATAGATCAATGGAATACGATTGAAAGCCCAGAGATAAACCCACACACCTATGGTCAACTAATCTATGACAAAGGAGGCAAGGATATACAATGGAGAAAAGACAGTCTCTTCAATAAGTGGTGCTGGGAAAACTGGACAGCTACATGTAAAAGAATGAAATTAGAACACACCCTAACACCATACAGAAAAACAAACTCAAAATGGATCAGAGACGTAAATGTAAGACCGGACACTTTAAAACTCTTAGAGGAAAACATAGGAAGAACACTCTTTGACATAAATCACAGCAAGATCTTTTTTGATCCACTTCCTAGAGTAATGGAAATAAAAACAAAAATAAACAAATGGGACCCAATGAAACTTCAAAGCTTTTGCACAGCAAAGGAAACCATAAACAAGACGAAAAGACAACCCTCAGAATGGGAGAAAATATTTGCAAATGAATCAATGGACAAAGGATTGATCTCCAAAATATATAAACAGCTCATGCAGCTCAATATTAAAAAAACAAACAACCCAATCCAAAAATAGGCAGAAGGCCTAAATAGACATTTCTTCAAAGAAGACATACAGATGGCCAAGAAGCACATGAAAAGCTGTTCAACATCACTAATTATTAGAGAAATGCAAATCAAAACTAAAATGAGCTATCACCTCACACCAGTGAGAATGGGCATCATCAGAAAATCTACAAACAACAAATGCTGGAGAGGGTGTGGAGAAAAGGGAACCCTCTTGCACTGTTGGTGGGAATGTAAATTGATACAGCCACTATGGAGAACAGTATAGAGGTTCCTTAAAGAACTAAAAATAGAATTACCATATGACCCAGCAATCCCACTACTGGGCATATACCCTGAGAAAACCATAATTCAAAAAGACACATGCACCTGAATGTTCATTGCAGCACTATTTACAATAGCCAGGTCATGGAAGCAACCTAAATGCCCATCGACAGATGAATGGATAAAGAAGATGTATATACATATATACAGTGGAATATTACTCAGCCAAAAAAGGAATGAAATTGGGTCATTTGTAGAGACGTGGATGGACCTAGAGACTGTCATACAGAGTGAAGTAAGTCAGAAAGAGAAAAACAAATATCGTATATTAA
This sequence comes from Balaenoptera acutorostrata, assembly GCF_949987535.1. NCBI lineage: Eukaryota > Metazoa > Chordata > Mammalia > Artiodactyla > Balaenopteridae > Balaenoptera > Balaenoptera acutorostrata. Next base: position 11,236,873 of record NC_080082.1, on the reverse strand, counting down.
TGCATATATGTGAAATCTAGAAAAATGGTACAGATGAACCAGTTTGCAGGGCAGAAATTGAGACACAGATGTAGAGAACAAACGTATGGACACCAAGGGGGGAAAGCGGTGTGGGGGGGGGGGGTGGCGTGATGAATTGGGCACTTGGGATTGACATGTATACACTGATGTGTATAAAACTGATGACTAACAATAACCAGCTCTATAAAAAAATAAATAAATGAAATTCAAAAATTCAAGAAAAAAATAGTTCTGATTATCAAAACAAGGCAACTTTCATCACCTAATGCAGAGGTACAAATGAAGTTATTTTCACAGAATATGCTACTTTCTTTTCCTTTTGCCTAGCAAACCTGAGAATCCAGAAGCTTCACGAGGGCCCCTAAAGAATCCCATGGGCGCCTTCATTCTTCTGACTGTGAGGCTCACAACTACGGAATGGGCTCTCACAGGAGGGCAAATCTCATGTCACTGGACATATTCAACATGAGGCTGGAAGACTACTTTTCTGGATGTTCTTTGGAAGTTTCTATGCAAGAAAAGAATTTTCTATACAATCTCATTTCAATGAAAATTGCTCTCTATAAGATACTTTTAACAACCACAAAAATAACAACAAATGTTATACAGTGAGAAAGAAAAGTCTACTTTAAGGAAGTATTACCAAATCTAGCTGACAAGCAAAAATTAACTCAAAATGAATCATAGACCCAAATGTAAAAGCAAACACTATAATATTCAAAGAAGAAAAATACAGGAGATCATTGTGACCTTGAAATAGGCAAAGATTTCTTAGATACTACATAACAAAAAAATAAATAAAAGGACCAAAAAAGGAAAAAATGACAAATCAGATTTCAACAAAATTAAAAACCTTCACTCTTCATAAGACGCTGTTCAGAAAATAAAGACGAGACATAAAACAGAGGAAAATATTTGCAGTACATCTACCTAGCAAATTCAACCCATAACTGAATAAGAAGACAAAAAATAAATTTAAATTGTCACAAAACTGAATAGACACCTCACCAAAGAAGAAATAAGAATGGCCAATAAGCACATAAAAAGATGGATAACTTCACTAGTCTTTAGGGAAATATAAATTAAAACCACAGTGAGACACTATTATCAGTTTTTTAAAAATGGCTTAAATTAAAAAGCTGATGATCCAAGTGTTGTTGAGAATGTGGGGAAAAAAGGTCAAATGTAGGGTTAGACCAGTGATTAATTCCATAAGAAAAAAAAAATTTTAATGTAACATTTGGGGAGAGAAATGCAGACAATATACCCTAAATATTACAAATCAGATGATCTTTCTTAGGGCAGGAATAAAAACTGGAGAATCTTTTTTTCTTTAATTTTTTTTGATGTGGACCAATTTTAAAGTCTTTATTGAATTTGTTACAATACTGCTTCTGTTTTGTGTTTTGGTTCTTTGGCCCCGAGGCATGTGGGATCTTAGCTCGCCGGCCAGGGATTGAACCCGCACCTCCTGCATTGGAAGGCGAAGTCTTAACCACTGGACCACCAGGAAAGTCCCTAAGAAACTGGAAAATCTTAAAGCAGCATTCTTATCCTACTTTGGGTCCTAACACTTTTTGTTGAGAATCCAATAAAGGTTATGTATTCTTTTCTCTAAAAAGTATACAAATGCACAAAATGTTCTTCTACCCTTCTTTCCTTTGGCTCAAGTTGTATAACTTATTTAAATTCTGGAGTTTTACAGTTGGTAGTCTGCATAAAAAGAATGTTTTCAGAATGAAGTGGGCTCAAGTAAATATATAAATAAATATATTTCAATATACTGCCTGGTAGCATATCATGAACAATTTTCACAGATTTATTTGAATTTAACTAGGTACGGAAGTTTTAAAACAGCTTACTGAAGTAGTATGTCCATTAAAATTCATGTACCATAATGATCACGCCATCTTTATACATAAATGTCAAACTTGAAACAACTCAAACTCAAATGTCTATCAAGAGGTTTAACTGATAAACAAATGTGGTGTTTCCATCCAGCAGAACGCTGCTCACCAGTAAAATGGGAACTACTGACACACACAGCAAAATGGGTGAGTCTCAGAAACATCATGCTGAGTGAGAGAAGGCAGACACAAAATAGTACATACTATAGGATTCCATTTATATGAAGCTCCAGAACAAGCAAAATTAATCTATAGTAACTGAAAGCAGATCACTAGTTGTCTGGGGCTGGAGTTTGTAAGGGGACAAAAAGGAACACTTTGGGGTGATGGAAATGTTCTATGTCTTGATTACGGTGGTGGCTCTGTTGGTACAACATTTGTCCAAATTCACTGAATTGTTCACTTTTGGTGTATTCTCTTGAATGTAAATTACACCCTAATGAATTTGATTTTAAAAATCTTATAAGTGAATTTACCTCTACATTCATGATTTCAAGAGCGACTACTCCCACTTACCTGAAACATGTTATCAAGACATATCTTCTTCAACACACAGCACATATACTGGGGCTTACTTTGGAATATAATGCAATCCAGTGTATAATTACGTTCACTCTCCTATGTCTATGAGCATTCGTAATATTTATCACATAGTTACACAGGTACATTTTCCTCCTTTGGCATTTACTAACACACATCTTTATGTTGTTTTTGAATTATGCTGTGTACACAGAATAACACCACTTTGTATTTAAGAAAAAAAATGGAATCCTTAATCTTCTTGACAAAATCAAAAGAGAATAAAATAGCAGGTAATTTTTAATCTCTAGCTTGCATCTGGAGAAACTGAATATAACATATTAATTTAGTAGGTGCCCTTAGGTCACTAATGAGTCAGAAATAAAGTCAGAAACTTAATTTCCATTCTGCTGATTTTCATTCCATTATGTCTAATTCCCAAAGACTTCATAAAACATCAACAAAGTCACTTTTAGGTAATAACGTTTCTTCAATACTTCTAAGTAGTTTCCCCTAGGGATAAACAGGCATGTCTATATCTATTTAATAATAATTTTAAATTGTGCAAAAGCAATAGCCTCGATACTACTATTTCCAAGCTCAAAAACATGCTGACATTTATTTCACATTTAACATTTGTGGACAGGTCGATCTTATCAATACAAGTATTGGTCCCAAACCAGGATTTAAATTAATATCTTATATTCTTATTAATATCTAGACAACCATGAAGCTTCAGTGTCCTCATCAGAGGCATATATATTTATATTTTATCGTATATTTCAGCAATTTGAAAGAAACAGCTCCTGTAAAACATTCACACTAAATTACCTGAATTGTCCCTATGTTAGTCTGCTGGGGATGCTAGTGGAGACGTCACCCGCACCTCGCGTGGCATTTTTCCTGCGTGCCCATCTGTGCCCACATCTCCGCTTTGTTATAAGGACACCAAGCACGTTACAGGATGTGCTCACCTTACCCCAGCATCACCGCATCTTAAGTAATCACAGCCGCCATCACCCTATTTCCAAACAAGGGAGCGTTCTGAGGTACCGGAGGTTAAGATTTCAACATACAGATTAGGGGTGGGGGGCACAATTCAACCCCAAACAGCCCCAAATTACCTTTCTGTCTTCCCCTCCTTAGTACATCCTCTTTCACACCAAATTCAGCCATCTTTCCAGTGCTCCTTCTAAAAAGACAACACGATGGAGGGCTCCAGGCTCCTGGGGAACTGCCTGTTCACCTGCCCCCAACCCTGCGCCGACGTCTTGGGCTCCTAACTGGGTAGAGCCGAGGCTGGGAACTCCAGGCGGCTGTCATTCTGGAGGCTTCTGCTGACGTCCAGAGGGCATACCAGGTGACTGGACTCCACCCCTTCCACCTGCCTGGCACCAGCTGCCCCTCTTCACCCCAAACCCCTCCAGGGAGAAAGGGACTCCCCTTCCCTCACAAGGGGGAAGGAGAACGAGGCTGCAGAGGCGCTGGGTGTCCAAGGCACCAGGAGCGAGATGCAGGCACGGGCCTGAGGCCCCGCCCCACACACCTGCCCCTCCCAGGCCCTGCCCACCACTCCCCTGGTGAAGAACAAATACCCACATCTTCCGAAACCGCCTGTGTTTACCCTCCGCTCTCACCTCTCACCATTTCCCTATTTCCAACTAGACCGTAGTTCTTTGAATGCCTGGACCTCATCACGGTGTCTCTCCTCTCCGGACCTTCACACAGAATTCCCTCTGTCTACACCCTCACCTGGGCAACACATACTCCCCTACTCTTACTCTCAGCTCAGATGTCCCTCCCTGACTCTGACAGCACCTTGGATTTGCCTTTTCGTAATGAGGTTCGCTGGAGCCATGGGATCTCACCTGTGCGGAAGCTCTGTGCCACCTGCACCCCGCCAGCTCCAGTACCTGGCACAGGTCTGGCCTGCAGACTGTCCAACAGCTGTCCGCTGGTGAATCACTGAATGCACAGTGTCTGCAGATGGCCTTGACTCAGTGCTCTGAGAGAACCAGAGGGCTATTTTTTTTTTGCGGGGGGGCTGTTTTCCGCTTAATGTCCCATCTTCCCATGATTCTGTTTAAAGACCTTGTTTGACAGACATCTTCCTCACAGGTAAGTATCAGCCCACCACCAGTCCCAGAACATCACTACTGGAAGATGTCTTACACACCACGTGGTGATGAGCCCTCTTGTTTTCAAGCCCAGCGAGGTGAAGTGACCTGCCTCAAGTCCAGCCAGCTCAGGGGTGACAGAGCGGTGCCCGGATCTCACAGTCTCCACTCGGGTTTGTGCTCGCCTACTTTCTACCGTCTCACTCCGTCTCAAGACTCCGGGGAACAAACGCACACGTCTGAGTCCACACTGTGCTCTGTGAGGTCCCGGCCAGGGCTACACCATCGGCTCCTGCTGATTCTTCTTTGTACCCCACAGGCTATACTTCCTTAAAATGAACTACTCAAAAGGGCATCCCAGACACACACTTCTAATAACATTCCAGTAGTGCAATTCAGGCTGTTTCCCCAACCCTCAATCCTCTTGCTTCCACTGCCTTAAGGCTCCCTTTAAATGCGTCTATTTTTCTCTGATTCCAACAGGAATTTTTCCATCTCTGGGCTGCAGAACTAGCCCCATGTGCATGTTTATATCAATGTGCAATCAATCACAGTCTGTTCTTCTTAAAATGCTTTTCTTTTTAAAGACCCAAAGCCATTTTGCACATTTTTTTCCAAGACTTGAGATTTGAATGGCTGGTTCAAATCAGTTGGTCACTTAGGAAGGAAATTAACAGTCTTTTCTGCTTGCAGATCAAGATTTCCTTTTTTTCATTATAATTGCTATTATTTTATCCTGAATACCAAAGCATTCTAGGGCTATACAATTATAAAACAAAAACAGTTCAGTAATGATTTTTGTATGAATTGCTGATACTCAGCATGGAGAAGAAACATCTGAAAAACAGCTCTTCTAAACAAGCAAATGTTGAATGGACCCTCACATAAAATACAATTATGACCAGAAATACATTATGCTTGTGCAATACTCTAATCAAAATATAACATTATATGTCAACTATAGCTCAAAAAATATTCTGCATCTCAATGCAAATATAAAAGAAGGTCTAACATTTAACAACAGTAGAAATCAGTAAAAATAATACTGGTGGAGGGTCTGGGCAAGATGGCAGAAGAGTAAGACGCGGAGATCACCTTCCTTCCCACAGATACATTAGAAGAACATCTACACGTGGAACTGCTCCTACAGAACACCCACTGAACGCTGGCAGAAGACGTCAGACCTCCCAAAAGGCAAGAAACTCCCCACGTACTTGGGTAGGGCAAAAGAAAAAAGAAAAAACAGAGACAAAAGAATAGGGACGGGACCTGCACCAGTGGGAGGGAGCCGTGAAGGAGGAAAAGCTTCCACACACTATGAAGCCCCTTCGCGGGCGGAGACTGCAGGTGGCAGAGGGGGGAGCTTCGGAGCCACGGAGGAGAGCGCAGCCACAGGGGTGCGGAGGGCAAAGTGGAGAGATTCCCGCACAGAGGATCGGGGCCCACCAGCACTCACCAGCCCGAGAGGCTTGTCTGCTCACCCGCCAGGGCGGGCGGGGCTGGGAGCTGAGGCTCGGGCTTCAGTCGGATCGCAGGGAGAGGACTGGGGTTGGCGGCGTGAACAAAGCCTGAAGGGGCTAGTGCACCACAGCTAGCCAGGAGGGAGTCCAGGGAAAAGTCTGCAGCTGCCGAAGAGGCAAGAGACTTTTTCTTGCCTCTTTGTTTCCTGGTGCGCAAGGAGAGGGGATTCAGAGCGCCACCTAAATGAGATCCAGAGACGGGCGTGAGCCGCGGCGATCAGTGCGGACCCCAGAGACGGGCATGAGACGCTAAGGCTGCTGCTGCCGCCACCAAGAAGCCTGTGTGCGAGCACAGGTCACTATCCACACCTCCCCTCCCAGGAGCCTGTGCAGCCCGCCACTGCCAGGGTCCCGTGATCTGGGGACAACTTCCCCGGGAGAAGGCACGGCGCACCTCAGGCTGCTGCAACGTCACGCTGGCCTCTGCCGCCGCAGGCTCGCCCTGCATCCGTACCCCTCCCTCCCCCCGGCCTGAGTGAGCCAGAGCCCCCGAAGCAGCTGCTCCTTTAACCCCGTCCTGTCTGAGCGAAGAACAGATGCCCTCAGGCAACCTACACGCAGAGGTGGGTCCAAATCCAAAGCTGAACCCCAGGAGCTACACGAACAAAGAAGAGAAAGGGAAATTTCTCCCAGCAGCCTCAGAAGCAGGGGATTAAAGCTCCACAAACAACTTGATGTACCTGCATCTGTTGAATACCCGAATAGACAACGAATCATCCCAAATTCAGGAGGTGGACTTTGGGAGCAGGATATATTAATTTTTCCCCTTTTCCTTTTTTTGTAACTGTATATGTATATGCTTCTGGGTGAGATTTTGTCTGTATAGCTTTGCTTTCACCATTTGTCCTAGGGTTCAGTCCGTCCATTTTTGTTTTTTTCTTTTTTACTTAAAAATTTTTTTTCTTAATAAGTTTTTTCTTAATAATTTTTTCCTTATTTTTTATTTTAAAAAATTAAAAATTTTTTTCTTATTAATTCATTTCTTATTTTTTATTTTAAAAAATTAAAATTTTTTTCTTAATTTTTTTCTTATTTTTTATTTTAAAAAATTAAAATTTTTTTCTTAATAACTTTTCTTCTTAATAATTGTTTTCTTATTTTTTATTATAAAAAATTAATAAATTTACTTTAAAAATTAAAAAAAAATTTTTCTTAATATTTTCTTAATTTTTTTCTTATTTTTTATTATAATAGCTTTATTTTATTTTATTTTATTTTATTTTATCCTCTTTCTTTCTTTCTTTCTATTTTTTCTTCCTTTTATTCTGAGCCATGTGGATGAAAGGCTCTTGGTGCTCCAGCCAGGCATCAGGGCTGTGCCTCTGAGGTGGGAGAGCCAACTTCAGGACACTGGTCCACAAGAGACCTCCCAGCTACACGTAATACCAAACGGCGAAAATCTTTCAGAGATCTCCATCTCAACATCAAGACCCAGCTTCACTCAACGACCAGCAAGCTACAGTGCTGGACACCCTATGCCAAACAACTAGCAAGACAGGAACACAGCCCCATCCATTAGCAGAGGCTGCCTAAAATCATAATAAGGCCACAGACACCCCAAAACACACCACCAGACGTGGACGTGCCCACCAGAAAGATAAGATCCAACCTCATCCACCAGAACACAGGCACTAGTCCCCTCCACCAGGAAGCCTACACAACCCACTGAACCAACCTTAGTCACTGGGGACAGATACCAAAAACAACGGGAACTACGAAACTGCAGCCTGTGAAAAGGAGACCCCAAACACAGTAAGGTAAGCAAAATGAGAAGACAGAAAAACACACAGCAGATGAAGGAGCAGGGTCAAAACACACCAGACCTAACAAGTGAAGAGGAAATAGGCAGTCTACCTGAAAAAGAATTCAGAAAAATGATAGTAAGGATGATCCAAAATCTTGGAAATAGAATAGACAAAATGCAAGAAACATTTCACAAGGACGTAGAAGAACTAAAGAGGAACCAACCAATGATGAAAAACACAATAAATGAAATTAAAAATACTCTAGAAGGGCTCAATAGCACAATAACTGAGGCAGAAGAACGGATAAGTGACCTGGAAGATAAAATAGTGGAAATAACTACTGCAGAGCAGAATAAAGAAAAAAGAATGAAAAGAACTGAGGACAGTCTCAGAGACCTCCGGGACAACATTAAACGCACCAACATCCGAATTATAGGGGTCCCAGAAGAAGAAGAGAAAAAGAAAGGGAATGAGAAAATATCTGAAGAGATTATAGTTGAAAACTTCCCTAATATGGGAAAGGAAATAGTTAATCAAGTCCTGGAAGCACAGAGAGTCCCATACAGGATAAATCCAAGGAGAAACACACTAAGACACATATTAATCAAACTATCAAAAATTAAATATAAAGAAAACATATTAAAAGCAGCAAGGGAAAAACAACAAATAACACACAAGGGAATCCCCATAAGGTTAACAGCTGATCTTTCAGCAGAAACTCTGCAAGCCAGAAGGGAGCGGCAGGATATACTTAAAGTGATGTAGGAGAAAAACGTACAACCAAGATTACTCTACCCAGCAAGGATCTCATTCAGATTTGATGGAAAACTTAAAACCTTTACAGACAAGCAAAAGCTGAGAGAGTTCAGCACCACCAAACCAGCTTTACAACAAATGCTGAAGCAACTTCTCTAGGCAGGAAACACAAGAGAAGGAAAAGACCTACAATAACAAACCCAAAACATTTAAGGAAATGGGAATAGGAACATACATATCGATAATTACCTTGAATGTAAATGGATTAAATGCTCCCACCAAAAGACACAGACTGGCTGAATGGATACAAAAACAAGACCCATACATATGCTGTCTACAAGAGACCCACTTCAGACCTAGGGACACATACAGACTGAAAGTGAGGGGATGGAAAAAGATATTCCATGCAAATGGAAATCAAAAGAAAGCTGGAGTAGCAATTCTCATATCAGACAAAATAGACTTTATTTTAAAGACTATTACAAGAGACAAAGAAGGACACTATATAATGATCAAGGGATCGATCCAAAACGAAGGTATAACAATTGTAAATATTTATGCACCCAACATAGGAGCACCTCAATACATAAGGCAAATACTAACAGCCATAAAAGGGGAAATCGACAGGAACACAATCATAGTAGGGGACTTTAACACCCCACTTTCACTAATGGACAGATCATCCAAAATGAAAATAAATAAGGAAACACAAGCTTTAAATGATACATTAAACAAGATGGACTTAATTGATATTTATAGGACATTCCACCCAAAAACAACAGAATACACATTTTTCTCAAGTGCTCATGGAACATTCCCCAGGATAGATCATATCTTGGGTCACAAATCAAGCCTTGGTAAATTTAAGAAAATTGAAATCGTATCAATATCTTTTCCAACCACAACGCTATGAGACTAGATATCAATTACAGGAAAAGATCTGTAAAAAATACAAACACATGGAGGCTACACAATACACTACTTAATAACGAAGTGATCACTGAAGAAATCAAAGGGGAAATCAAAAAATACCTAGAAACAAATGACAATGGAGACACGACCACCCAAAACCTATGGGATGCAGCAAAAGCAGTTCTAAGAGGGAAGTTTATAGCAATACAAGCCTACATCAAGAAACAGGAAACATCTCAAATAAACAACCTAACCTTGCACCTAAAGCAATTAGAGAAAGAAGAACAAAAAAACCCCAAAGCTAGCAGAAGGAAAGAGATCATAAACATCAGATCAGAAATAAATGAAAAAGAAATGAAGGAGACAATAGCAAAGATAAATAAAACTAAAAGCTGGTTCTTTGAGAAGATAAAAAAAATTGATAAACCATTAGCCAGACTCATCAAGAGAAAAAGGGAGAAGACTCAAATCAATAAAATTAGAAATGAAAAAGGAGAAGTAACCACTGACACTGCAGAAATACAAAGGATCATGAGAGATTACTACAAGCAACTCTATGCCAATAAAATGGACAACCTGGAAGAAATGGACAAATTCTTAGAAATGCACAACCTGCTGAGACTGAACCAGGAAGAAATAGAAAATATGAACAGACCAATCACAAGCACTGAAATTGAAACTGTGATTAAAAATCTTCCAACAAACAAAAGCCCAGGACCAGATGGCTTCACAGGCGAATTCTATCAAACATTTAGAGAAGAGCTAACACCTATCCTTCTCAAACTCTTCCAAAATATTGCAGAGGGAGGAACACTCTCCAACTCATTCTACGAGGCCACCATCACCCTGATACCAAAACCAGACAAAGATGTCACAAAGAAAGAAAACTACAGGCCAATATCACTGATGAACATAGATGCAAAAATCCTCAACAAAATACTAGCAAACAGAATCCAACAGCACATTAAAAGGATTATACACCATGATCAAGTGGGGTTTATCCCAGGAATGCAAGGATTCTTCAATATACGCAAATCAATCAACGTGATATATCATATTAACAAATTGAAGGAGAAAAACCATATGATCATCTCAATAGATGCAGAGAAAGCTTTTGACAAAATTCAACACCCATTTATGATAAAAACCCTCCAGAAAGTAGGCATAGAGGGAACTTACCTCGACATAATAAAGGCCATATATGACAAACCCACAGCCAACGTCGTCCTCAATGGTGAAAAACTGAAACCATTCCCACTAAGATCAGGAACAAGACAAGGTTGCCCACTCTCACCACTATTATTCAACATAGTTTTGGAAGTGTTAGCCACAGCAATCAGAGAAGAAAAAGAAATAAAAGGAATCCAAATTGGAAAAGAAGAAGTAAAGCTGTCACTGTTTGCAGATGACATGATACTATACATAGAGAATCCTAAAGATGCTACCAGAAAACTACTAGAGCTAATCAATGAATTTGGTAAAATAGCAGGATACAAAATTAATGCACAGAAATCTCTGGCATTCCTATACACCAACAACGAAAAATCTGAAAGTGAAATTAAGAAAACACTCCCGTTTACAATTGCGACAAAAAGAATAAAATATCTAGGAATAAACCTACCTAAGGAGACAAAAGACCTGTATGCAGAAAATTATAAGACACTGATGAAAGAAATTAAAGATGATCCAAATAGATGGAGAGATATACCATGTTCTTGGATTGGAAAAATAAACATTGTGAAAATGACTCTACTACCCAAAGCAATCTACAGATTCAATGCAATCCCTATCAAACTACCACTGGTATTTTTCACAGAACTAAAAGAAAAAATTTCACAATTTGTATGGAAACACAAAAGACCCCGAAGAGCCAAAGCAATCTTGAGAACGAAAAATGGAGCTGGAGGAATCAGGCTCCCTGACTTCAGACTATATTACAAAGCCACAGTAATCAAGACAGTTTGGTACTGGCACGAAAACAGAAACATAGATCAATGGAACAGGATAGAAAGCCCAGAGATAAACCCACACACATTTGGTCACCTTATCTTTGATAAAGGAGGCAAGCATATACAGTGGAGAAAAGACAGCCTCTTCAATAAGTGGTGCTGGGAAAACTGGACAGCTACATGTAAAAGTATGAAATTAGAACACTCCCTAACACCACACACAAAAATAAACTCAAAATGGATTAAAGACCTAAGTGTAAGGCCAGACACTATCAAACTCTTAGCGAAAAACATAGGCAGAACACTCTATAACATAAATCACAGCAAGATCCTTTTTGACCCAGCTCCTAGAGGAATGGAAATAAAAACACAAATAAACAAATGGGACCTAATGAAACTTAAAAGCTTTTGCACAGCAAAGGAAACCATAAACAAGACCAAAAGACAACCCTCAGAATGGGAGAAAATATTTGCAAATGAAGCAACTGACAAAGGATTAATCTCCAAGATTTACAAGCAGCTCATGCAGCTCAATAACAAAAAAGCGAACAACCCAATCCAAAAATGGGCAGAAGATCTAAATAGACATTTCTCCAAAGAAGATATACAGATGGCCTACAGACACATGAAAGAATGCTCAACATCATTAATCATTAGAGAAATGCAAATCAAAACTACAATGAGATATCATCTCACACCGGTCAGAATGGCCATCATCAAAAAATCTAGAAACAATAAATGCTGGAGAGGGTGTGGAGGAAAGGGAACACTCTTGCACTGTTGGTGGGAATGTAAATTGATACAGCCACTATGGAGAACAGTATGGAGGTTCCTTAAAAAACTACAAATAGAACTACCATACGACCCAGCAATCCCACTACTGGGCATATACCCTGAGAAAACCATAGGTCAAAAAGAGTCATGTACCAAAATGTTCATTGCAGCTCTATTTACAATAGCCAGGACATGGAAGCAACCTAAATGTCCATCGACAGATGAATGGATGAAGAAGATGTGGCACATATATACAATGGAATATTACTCAGCCATAAAAAGAAATGAAATGGAGGTATTTGTAATGAGGTGGATGGAGTTAGAGTCTGTCATACAGAGTGAAGTAAGTCAGAAAGAGAAAAACAAATACAGTATGCTAACACATATATACGGAATCTAAGGAAAAAAAAAAAAAAAGGCCATGAAGAACCTAGTGGCAAGACGGGAATAAAGACACAGACCTACTAGAGAATGGACTTGAGGATATGGGGAGGGGGTGGGGTGAGATGTGACAGGGTAAGAGAGTGTCATGGACATATATACACTACCAAATGTAAAATAGATAGCTAGTGGGAAGCAGCCGCACAGCACAGGGAGATCAGCTCGGTGCTTTGTGACCACCTAGAGGGGTGGGATGGGGAGGGTGGGAGATGCAAGAGGGAAGAGAAATGGGAACATATTGTATATGTATAACTGATTCACTTTGTTATAAAGCAGAAGCTAACACACTATTGTAAGGCAATTATACTTCAATAAAGATGTTTAAAAAAAAAAAAAAAAAAAGTCATGTACCAAAATGTTCATTGCAGCTCTATTTACAATGGCCAGGACATGGAAGCAACCTAAGTGTCCATCATTGGATGAATGGATAAAGAAGATGTGGCACATATATACAATGGAATATTACTCAGCCATAAAAAGAAACGAAATGGAGGTATTTGTAATGAGGTGGATGGAGTTAGAGTTTGTCATACAGAGTGAAGTAAGTCAGAAAGAGAAAAACAAATACAGTATGCTAACACATATATATGGAATCTAAGGGAAAAAAAAAAGGTCATGAAGAACCTAGTGGCAAGACGGGAATAAAGACACAGACCTACTAGAGAATGGACATGAGGATATGGGGAGGGGGAGGGGTAAGATGTGACAGGGTGAGAGAGTGGCACAGACATATATACACTACCAAATGTAAAATAGCTAGCTAGTGGGAAGCAGCCGCATAGCACAGGGAGATCAGCTCGGTGCTTTGTGACCACCTAGAGGGGTGGGATAGGGAGGGTGGGAGGGAGACGCAAGAGGGAGGCGATATGGGGATATATGTATATGTATGGCTGATTCACTCTGTTATAAAGCAGAAACTAACACACCATTGTAAAGCAATTATACTCCAATAAAAAAAAATAATAATAATTGTACTGATGGTCCTTGACAGGGGCACCTGTGAAATAGGAGCTTCTAAAACTTTAATTTCTGGAATTTTTGGTGTTTACAGTCAGTTGCACTTCTGTGGCTTATCACCTTGATTTCAACTTAAGTTTTTAAAAGTGTATCATTAAGTATTTGTCTAGGCCATTGAAGCATGAAAAATGACCTGTTACCAGATAAACCAGAGAAGAGAATCCATGAGGAGAAGACAAGTTTAGACGAAGAGGGACAGGGTCAACTGACACTGCTCCCGGCAGGAAAGCAATAACAGAAACTCAATTTGTGGTGAATGTGTTGGAATCACTGACTTATTAAATGTCAATGCTCAGGCTTGCATTAAGGAAGCTCATGCATTTTGGCCTCCGCTCTGAGTTTACAAATTCCAATTTTAATTTTTACCCTCATTTTCTTACCAGCAAATTTAAAATATCCTTGAAATATACCCAAATACCTAAAATGTAATATAATCCCCTTTCATTTGTGTACATTAAAATGAATATATATTTAACCTATCTTTCCAATCCTCACATATTCTTTATTTTCATTAACAGCCATCGATTTTTACTAAAAAAATAGCATATATAATTAAGGCCAGTTGTTTCATTCTGTCTAATGAAGCTGACTATAAATCCAGCAAATTACTGGTTCCTTTATATTTTGTAAAACAGAGATTATTTAAGACACTTCTAAGCCAAATCACCTATCATCATGATAAATGAAAATTCAAAGCTTTTCATCTAAAGTTTGTGAAGCTTGGAGGCCAAGAGACCGAATCTACTAACATACAGTTATACACTGCCACAGAAAATGTTTTGAAAAATAAAATTTGGAGATGTAAACTATAAATTATCTTGTCATATCTAGTCATACTTATCTATTTAGCGTATCTGCACCGCAAACCCAATTCACTCTTTAGAGATTCCAAACCCAATTTTCAACCCATATAGGCACCCAGTATATCTCATGCAGCTCCCAAGACTTCCCTCCTCTTCCTGTATTCTGTCTTGGTGCGTGACAACTCCACCCACCTGAATGACTAACCCAGAAATCCAGGAGTCACACTAGTCTCTTCCTTCTGCCACCCCATAAACAATCACTACATCCCCACAATTTTGCCTAGAAACTTCTTGAGATCTGTCCAGTGGCACACTGGCAAAATGGCTCTCAGTGCAGAAAATAGTATTAATAGACATTTAGGTCATTTTCAGTTTGAAGCTATCACAAACAATGCTTCGACGAACATTCTTACCCATGTCTTTGGGTGAAGATGTGTAAATACCTCTGGAGTGGAAGTGCTCGGCATTATGCAAATATTTATCTTGAATAGATATCGTCAAACCGTTTTCCAGAGAGAATGTACCATTCCCCCCAGAAGTGTATGAGAATTTTGGCTGCTCCATTTCCTTACCAACATCTGAAAATGTTCAGTCTTCTTCATTTCAGCCACCTCTATGAGCATATAATTCTATCATGGTATGATTTTACTATTTCCTCACCAAATAAAAAATATTGAACCCATTTTCATATTTGAATAGCCTATTTTATAAAGTGCTCACTTAAGTTTCGTGCACATTTTTTTTTAATTTTTATTTTATTTTATTTTATTTATTTATTTATGGTGGAGTTGGGTCTTCGTTGCTGGGTGCGGGCTTTCTCTAGTTGCGGCGAGCGGGGGCTACTCTTCATTGTGGTGCGCGGGCTTCTCATTGCGGTGGCTTCTCTTGTTGCGGAGCACGGGCTCTAGGTGTGCGGGCTTCAGTAGTTGTGGCACGCGGGCTCAGTAGTTGTGGCTCGCCGGCTCCAGAGCGCAGGCTGAGTAGTTGCGGCACACAGGCTTACTGCTCCGCAGCATGTGGGATCTTCCCGGACCAGGGATCAAACACGTGTCCCCTGAAGTGGCAGGCGGATTCTTAACCACTGTGCCACCAGGGAAGCCCAAGTTTCTTGCACATTTTTAAGGGCACTCTTTTTTCTTACTGTTTTGTAGGAATTTTTTTATAATTTGAAATAGGCCCTTCAGCAGATAAATGTATAAATGCAGATAAATGTCTTCTATGCTGTAGTTTGCCTTTTCACTTTCTCAGGGATGTTTTCTGATGATTAAAAATTCTTAATGTAGTTCAACCGATCAACTTTTTTCTTTAAAGCTAGTGCCTTCTGTGTCCTATAAAAGAAGATTTTTGCCTACCCCAAGGTCATGAAAATATTGTCCTATGCTTTCTTCTATAAGTTATATTGTTGTAGTTTTCAAAAGGACCACATTTTATCTGTAGGCTTAGTTGTGGAGCAGGCATTTTAGTAATAATAAGCACTAATAAATATGCTAGAACTTTAGTCATTGTATGAAAAGTCATGAAGCAGAGACAAAGAAAAATATTCTTTCTCTTGCTTTTCTTTATGCAAAAATAAGAAGAAAAGCAGCCTAGGAAAAAGAAAGAAAGAGAAGCTTCACCTTGAATATATTCAAATGGTGTGATTCCAAAGTCCTTGCCAATGTTTCTTTCCCATGGAAACCGTCTAGAGAGCTCCATGCACTGATTCCCCAGAGGCTCACACTGCTTTCTCCCAGGGATGCTGACACATGTATCTGCGAAGCCTCTGACCTATTAGGTGCCAAAGGTGAGAAAAGATAAGACCAAGAATGACTGTGACATTCATATCTTTGCTGGAAAGAAAAAAAAAGAACCAGCACTTACTGTCTGAGCAATGCAATTTCCTACAAACTGCTGAGACACTCTCTTACTTCTTTAAAGAAAAAGTATAAAGACTTTTAAAGGTGAACCAGTTACATTATAACCAAAACATCCCACTGCCCTATTTTTTTTGCAGCACAGACACTTTAAACAAATACAGGTAAAATGTATGACCCTTGAGGTTACTTGAACTACTGAAAAACAGTCCCTGAAATAAACTATGGAGAAATTTTTTAAATGAGAGCAGAAAACAAAAACAAAAACAAAAACAAAAAACAAGAGACGAGTCCTTGGCATGTCTTAGAATTCGTCCAACTTGGTTCAGCAAAATACTGAATTTTTTTCCTACATGTGGCTGGCCGCGATTTTGCAGTTGGTTCCTTTCAGATAAGGGTGTTCCTTAGAATTTTCTTTCTTGCAGTCACATTTCAAAAAATGTTTGTTTCCATGCTCTAAAAGCCAGTAATGTGGCCGAATTAGTCATCTATTTGTATTTGCAAGAAATGATGTGAGACTATTATAAAGTGTGGAAGGGGAATTATTTGCCAGCAAACCACATGAATACATTTAGTCCATGTTTGATTGATGGCAATGTCCTGCCTAGTGAGGAAGAGTTACAGGGAAACACACGTAGCTGGAGCCTGACACGCATGGTGGGAACGCCGGCTAATCATAGGGCTGAGGGGAAAATATGGTTGTCAGACAGTCCTCATAAAGATACTAAATCAAACATATTTTACTATCTTGGTGATGATGATGAAAAGGAAGCAGTCCCCTGAACAGGAGGGAAGTGATTAGTTATATAATAAAGGTGAGACTATGCCTGATAAACCACCTGACATAAGATCTCTAAAAACAGCAGCATTAACAGGAGGGAAAACGAGGCTACGTAAATCACCAAAACATAAACAGAGCTTCGTTTTATCGTCCTTTGTTCTGCATGGTTCCAACTTCTCTGTTAGACATTTTGCTCAGCTGGGAAAAAAGAACTCAGTAGCAAGACCTGCCTTGGTCCTGATTCGTGCCCAGAGGTGTTATCTTGAGAACGTTCGGCACCGACCGCAAAGCGGCCTGGCCAGCCCGGTGGGCTGCGCCTGGTAACAGTCATCAAAGGGGGGTGGTCCTCAAATGCCAGGATCACGGGACCAGCCTCACCTACTTTCTCTGTCCACCACTGAGGCTTTTTATTTTACAATTCACACAGTAAGAAATGGTGGGACCTGTTCTGACTGCTGTTCTCTAAGTGCAAGACAGGCTGTCTGGTCTTGAATTCTGAGTATCTGCAATAAAAATTCTCACCTACCTACTAATTTGCAGTACTTACTTGAAGCAAAGAGGAAAAGCCCAGAAGTAAAGGCAAGACTGTCTCTATGGTTTTAAACCATTATTCTCATATCAATTTTAAGTATATTCTTTAGAGGCCCTCTTTAATAAGGCAAGCCTCTAAGGAAATAATTGCTGATGTCCAAAGACAGATTTAAAAGGGCCTTTAATTTCCTGATTTTCAGAATTCCAAACGTAGATTGTGATTATAAAACAGTCAGCTGTAATTTTACAGTCATGCATTAAATTGTGTCATTATCATATTTCTCCCCCTACCCCCATCACATTGTAAACTCCATGACTGACAAGCATTGTATGTGTTTCTCCTCAGCATTAGATCCCCAAGACCTTGCATGATATTAGCAAGACTAGGGTTATTATTCCAGTTCAATGGATTAAAAAAAAAACTGAGGCTCAAATTGGTTAACTTTAGTAGCCGACTATGGCAAAACTTGGACCTGAACATAGGCATTTTGATTCCAAATGAAAGCTCACTCTCTCGTGCTTTACTGTCTCCCCATTTTTATATGTGATCTGGCAGCTACCACTTTCAAAAACACACCCACTCTTATCTTTCATCCAGCTCGTTAATTATGCCTATGGATCATCTTCATCAATTAATTAAAGGTGCATATCTAATCCTGCCATTCATATAAATGCATCAACTCAATTTTTTTCCAAGTCTCAAAAACAGCGTTTCTCTGTAACTACCTCGTATCGTAATTAAAGTTCTTATTTCAATTAAAGTGCTTTCCCTCTAATACTATTCTTTGTGGAGAAGCCGCAGAACACAATTACTGATATTTAGACTTTTTGCTTTTTTATCTAATTGGTTTACTATTCTTCAGCTTCAATCCCAAGTAAAAAGATAAAGATTTAAAACTCTAAATAGGTACTCTAATTCGCTTCTGTGCCCTCAGTCTGTTTGATCACAAGGGAACAGGATACTGCCTTTGAAAAGAAAGTGGATAACCTCAAGAAACCACGGCACTTCAGAAGGAAGGCCGTGACTGGATCTCAGCCTCTGGTTACCCTGGGATGGCTTTCACAGCGCCAGATGGAGTGGGCCTGTTTGCGCATCCCCACAGGTGGCTAGAGAAGAATTAATTACTGTATGTTTTGTTGTTGTTGCACGTTTAGAATAATCCTTTCTGTGGGTTTCACAGAACTAGAACAATATGACATCCTCATTCGTAAGACTAGGGCCATTAATCAACGTGGGTAACGTGCTTTTCCACCTGGCCAGGCCCAGTGCCAGTTCCCTGTTTGGGCATCCATCATCCCAAGCTTTCTCTCCACACATTGAAAACCCCCTTTCCATAGAGTCTTCTTCATGTCCCTGCTCACCCATTTTCTGCTGTGTCTTTCCCTACTACAAATAGCCTCTGTCTTTCACCATTTTTCTATGCCCTATAGAAGATTCCTTGTTATTCCCAAGTTCTGCTACCAAGAAGAAGTGAAATAATATTCTACATATACTCGAGTTACTCAGCCAGAGCAGTATCTAATGCCCGTTAGGAAAAATTTCTTGAATAAGCACAGCATGTTAAAGCTTCAAGCATTAATCTAGGCCAGACGGCTGCATGTTGTCGGACAGGTCATGACCCACGCGACTGAGGGGACATCTGAGCACACGGCACTTCCAGCTTCGAACCTTCAGCCTCCGTCTGCCTCTCAGAGACTCATCAGACAAATTAGCACAGCCGCGCTTTAAAGTGTGCTCCGACAACCATCACTTGAAAACACGAGGGGTGTCCTCTTCTATGGGGATTGAGAGGCACACCAGCCCTGTGTCCTAGACTACAAGCAAGGCAAGGGCGGGGCTCCCTAATGGGGGCCCACACATTTCACAAGGAGGGGTCAGACTAAGTCAGTCCAGGGCTAACCAGTTCTGGATTGGGGGTGGGGAGGCGGCTACTGTGGAGCAACGAGGACTAATCACTGACCCTCAGATCTGTTTCTGACTTTTAGGAACTGCAGTGACTCGTCAGGTTTGTTAGATTGCAGCCAAGCAGTATCACTGTGTCTAGACCACTGATAGGTCCATGGTCACCACTGACCTCTTTTTCTGCTGATTCTGTTCAACTTTCCAAAGAGGCAGTAGCTCTATTTCCTCCATCTGGGGCCCGACTATTTGTCACCTTGGAGCCTCTCACACCCTCCAAGCTAAGGGTCATGCGAGGGTCACGTCTATGCGCACAGGCTCAAGGCTCAGCGAAAACAGTCCTTTATTACATCACGTTTGTCTTCCGGATTAACAGGGAAGCTGGCTGCGTGCACTGCAGGAGTTTCGTGGAGAGATTACTAACACAGGCTTTGGCATCAGAACCGGAGGGAAACCTTGGTTCCACCCCTTGATATTTAGGCGACTTTAGGCAAATAAATGAATCTCTCTAAGCCTTAGTGAAAAGTGGCAATCACGCCTCCTTTATGAGATGGTTTCTAGGATGGCACTTTAAAAAAAAAAAAAAAAAGGCAGGTTCCTGAGTGCACTCCAGACGGAGCCAAAATCACTGGTGTTGAAACCAAGGCGCCTGTATGTTCACTACACCCACACTCATTTCTTACACACAGACACATCTGAAATATCCTGCAAACTCTGTGCAGTGATTCTTAACAGAAAGTGCAGGGTGTAGTTGAAAATCAGACTATCTCTGGGAGTTTGCCCCTCCTTCAAAATACAAATGATCACTCCCGTTTCCTGAACTGGGGGGTATACCATAATCTGTTCTGATTTCTGTTTGAAACCCAAGGT
Organism: Balaenoptera acutorostrata; assembly: GCF_949987535.1. Classification (NCBI taxonomy): domain Eukaryota; kingdom Metazoa; phylum Chordata; class Mammalia; order Artiodactyla; family Balaenopteridae; genus Balaenoptera; species Balaenoptera acutorostrata. Next base: position 11,216,457 of record NC_080082.1, on the reverse strand, counting down.
TCTGGATTTTTTCCCTTAATAAAGAGGACACCTCAGGGGTAAAAACAAAGTAGCCGTTAACGAGTGAACATTAAGGGCATAGCAACAGCCTGATAATACCTCTGTGTGTCACGGAATTTTAGGATGCATACAACTTGCTTACAACTACATGTTTCATGACCTCTCCCCACCCCTCTGGTATTTTGGGAACTGCTCACGAGTAAGGTGGAGGCTGGTCCTAGCCAGGGTGTCCTCAGTGCCTCTGGGGAGTGGAGGGGCCTGGCCTGGTGACAGTGGTCTTGTGCACAATCTGGTACCTGCCCTGTGAGACCACCATCAGGGAATGAAAGCCACTTGATGAATGGAGATGCTCCCGGAATGCAGGGGAGGGAAGCGGCACAAGCATCTCAGGCAGCACGAGGGATGCCTGGCTTTACGAGACGCCTCTCCCCCTTTGGATACTGAAGCTGCGCTCTCATAAAGAAAAAATGGAATGGGACAGTAAACAGAGGGTCCTGACACCTGCTCTGGCTGGAGGAGACCTCAGAACCAGCACTGAGTATCTCTGCTTTACAAACGCAGCCGTGGCAACTTGACAAGAAGCTGGTGAGGCTTTAGGGTAAAGAAGAAGAAAGCACGAGGGGTGGGGAGAGAAGGTAGGCAGAGTGGCTGAGAAATTTTCATAGGGATTGTGAATTTCTCTGCACCTAAAGCCAAAGTGAAACACCTCATAAACTGAGTTAAAATTTAAAATGATTACTTGGCAGTTTTGTTTGAAAGAAAAGAAGCTCTACAGACATGGTGAAATGTATTTATATCAAGTAGCTTACCTAGCTTTTTAAACATGATTTAATCTCTCTACTCCCATAATAATATTTATTGTTTTATCTTACCTTAATTAAAATTCAATGCCATGTGGTTTTATACACACACACACACACACACACACACATAAAAGTTTCGTAAATACAATCTTGATTTTTAAACAGTCATGGTTTTAAAAGATAAGATAAAATTTGCAATCACTAAAAAAGCATTATTAGTTTTACCAAATCAGATTGAAGCATCATGTCTTATTAAACTAAAAATAAGCATCCTTCATGCTACAGCAATACTGATTGATAGTCCTCTATTGAGAAGGTTCCTGAGTTTATTTCATCACTGCATCACTCAGAGCTAAGGAGACACCAGTTCTCCTGACTGTTTTTGCTTCCCTGCCTTGTCCTTTACTTTCAACTTAGGTAATAATCTTCTTTGACACAACGAGTATAAAAAGGCAATCAAATCTATTGAGATGTTTCTTTTTGGTTTTCACCTTTAACAACATGCTTAGAAACGTCTTTCCCACCCCTCAAATGTACAGCTAACTCTATTTAATTGCAGAATGTCTTCTAGTTCTGTGTCTTTCCTTTATTTCACTCTGCATTCCACAAAGGCCCCCTTGAGACAATATCTCATTGTAGTATGAAACTACAAACACAGTTGCTTTGGAAAATACTGTTAAGTCCACTTCCCCTCTGGTCATAGCAGATCTTGGAAGGGTTAGCAGGTTATGGCAAACAGTCGCCTGGTCAATCAGTAGGCATTTATTGAGCAGTTACTCTCTAGAAAACACGGGGGTGGGGGAGAGGGGGACAGGGAAGGGGTAATTGACTCAATCCCTATAGTGTGAGTGTCAACTTTAAATGAGGAAGTAAAACAAATACATATGAAATACATTTAAAAATACATCTGTTGTGGGTTGAATTATGTCCCCTCAAAAGATACTTTCAGTTCCTAACTCCCTGGTATTTGTGAATGTGTCCTTGTTTGGAAATAGGGTTTTACAGATATAATCAAATTAAAGTAAGATTGTGCAGGATTAGGATGGGTCCTAAATTCAATGACTGTTATCCTTATAAGAGAAAGGTGAGAGATTTGGACCCAGGGATACATACAAAGGAGACACACAGAGGGAAGAAGGTTATGTAAAGATAGAAGCAGAGATTGGAGTGATACTACCTTAAGCCAAGGAATGCCAAGAGCCACCAGAAGCTGGAAGAGGCAAGGAAGTCTTCTCCCCTAGAGCCTTCAGGGGAGCATGGCCCTGCACCTTTATTTCTGACTCTGGCATCCAGAACTGGGAGATAACAAATTTCTCTTGTTTTAAGACACCTAGTTCAGGCTACTTTGTTATGGTGGCCCTAGGAAACTAATAAAACACTCACTGCTCCTATATGACAATTGGCCAAGTATTTTAACTGTTTCTAACAATGCATTTGAGTGCTCCAGACTGAGCCAGTATTAGGATTTACAGAACTTCCATATCAAGATGATAAGACAGATTCATATTTCATAACCCTCACCACTCCAGACTCTTAAGAAAGGTCAAATAGAAAAATAGAAAATCACAAAGACACACACAAAAAGTAATACAAAACAAATAGCTCTCTGAATCAGAAATAGAACAAATATCCAAAACAGCTAGGGGTGAAGATCCCAGTTTGCTGGTCTCCAGGAGTGAAAGCAGCTGGAGAAATCAATGGGACCGGCATTGCTCCTTAAGATGGGTCACTGGATCCAAGCGCACACTTGGAAACCAGGGCAGGTAAAAGGATCCCCAATGCCATCATTGCATCCTAGTGTGATAGGCAGACCGGCCTCCCAAAGATGTCCACAACCTAATACCTAAAACGTGTGGATACACAACATTACACAGCAAAGGGGAATTAAAGATGCAGATGGAATTAAGGTTGCTAATCAGCAGACTTTAAAATATGGAGACTGTCCTGAATTATCTGGGTGGGTCAATGTAATCACAAGGGTCCTGAAATGCAAAATAGAAAGGCAGAAGTGTCAGTGTCAGTCATGTGACATGAGAAGGACTTGCTTGGCCATTGTTGGCTTTGAATATGGAAGGGGTCATAGACAAGCATAAGGGAAGACTCTACAAGCAGGAAAAAGCAAGGAAATGGAAGGCAGCCCTGTTGACTGATTTTAGCTTGATGAGACCCACGCTGGACTTCTTCCGTCCCAAGAACTACAAAATGATGAATTTGTGTTGTCTAAGCCAGTGTATTTGTGTTAACTTGTTAGGGCCACAGTAGAAGATGAATACATCTAGCACTTATGAAAGGAGACCGAACACAACTGCACCCAGGCTCCTGGTGAGTGGCAGCGCCAAAGAGGAGGAGACATCAGTACAACCCCTGCCTCTGAAGATGGACTGCCAGGCCATGACACCAACAGCTTCTGAAGCAATAACTCCGCGTGGCCATTCACGTAACTGGATTCAGAAACGGGGCTTGAAAGAGCCTGGAAGAGTCAGACAGACAGAGCGAGCAGCACAGAAGAGACGGAATGAGAGGGAAACAAAACCAAGACTAAACAAAATTCTTATGCAAAATATGCCTCCGAACCCAGATTCTAAAATCACATGGAGATTTGTTTTTCTCTTTCTGACTTACTTCACTCTGTATGACAGACTCTAGGTTAAAGTGAGAGAGTGGCATGGACTTATATACACTACCAAACGTAAAATAGATAGCTAGTGGGAAGCAGCCGCATAGCACAGGGAGATGAGCTCGGTGCTTTGTGACCACCTAGAGGGGTGGGATAGGGAGGGTGGGAGGGAGACGCAAGAGGGAGGAGATATGGGGATATATGTATATGTATAGCTGATTCACTTTGTTATAAAGCAGAAGCTAACACAACATTGTAAAGCAATTATACTCCAATAAAGGTGTTAAAAAATAAAATAAAATAAAATAAAATCACATGGAGAAATTTAATGCTAAGAATGACAGTCAATGCAACCAGGACACTGAACAGGAATTCACTGCTGGTGACAGTCATTTCACAGAATTGTCAGACAAAAGCTTTAAAATAAGTGTTGAAATAGTTCAAAGTGTTAAAAGCTTTTTTTAAAAAAAGATACTTGCTGTGGACTGAATGTTTTTATACTTCCAAAATTCATATGTTGAAACTCTTCTCTCCAATGTGACAGTTTTTGGAGATGGGGCCTTTGGGAGGTGATTAGGTCATGAGGGTGGAGCTCTCTTGATGGGATTAGTTAAGAAGAGACAGGAGAGAGTTTGCTTGCCCTATTGCCAAGTGAGGATGCAAGAAAATAAGCCAGGAAATTGGCTTTCAATAGACACTGGATCTTCCTGCACCTTGATCTTGCCACTTCCCAGCCTCTAGAACTGGGAGAAATGTTTGCTGTTTATCCATCCAGTCTATGGTAATTTGTAATAGCAGCCCAAACTGGCAACAATACAGAAGCATGACCTATCAAGAATAAAATAAGTCATTAATATGAAACATGAAATACATGAGATAAACTCAAGTATGGGCAGACTCGAAAAAGAACTCTCAAAATGGAACCTGTTGCAAATAGCAGTGTAGCACAGAGATGCAATCCCTTAAGATAAATCAATCCCTAAGACAAATATGTATGTATTCATATATGCATTACATGTGCATTCTATATTTTTAATTTTGCAAGAGCAAATAGGATCCAAGATTGATATTTTTTTTTCTGATAACAAACATCTTCCATATACAAGAACATACTGTTTACTCAAAATGAGATATTGGATTTGGGAAGCTGTAATCATGATCAATCCTAAATTTGTTAACCTTCATATGGCAAAGGAGATCCTGGGATTTTGAAAGTAAAAAGATAGGAAAGGACTCCTATCCCCAAGCTTTCTGCTGTTCATCCCTTCATTGAGACTTGACCCAGTAGGAGTTTAACTTCTGACCAAATGGAAAGTGTGGGAGGGTGGGAAGTGAAGGAAGAAAAGACCAAAGGCAACAGGGAACCCAAAGGTAGAAAAAAATAGCATTCTAAAAATAGTATCCAGCTACACTAGCAATATAAGTACAGATATTCATTCATTTAAAAGATTCACTTTTTTCTAGGCAGCCAATTATGTCATGGCTTCTCTTGAGAACTCGATAAACAAATTATCTTGAGGAGAATTTTCTTGTTGTGTTCTACAGCCTAATAAGGCATGAGTGCCATTAGCACACCCAGAGTTGTCACCCACCTCACAGGAAAGCATCTTGGACACACTCAGATAAATGAATTTTCTAATTCTGTCTCTGCCACCAGCTAATTTGGTTTCTTTGGATTAATGATGCCACATCTTAAAAAATGTTAGGACTGGACTAGATGTTCCCTCACATCTCTTTTAGTTCTATAATTTTCATTATTCTGTTTCACAGTGATATTAAAATATCCTAAATCCCCAGTCTTCCCATGTATGATTTATCAAATTGTGGACTGAAGAAGAAGGATATAGCAGAATTCTCAAAATAAACTGCAATCAAAATACGGGATTATTAATGTCCTCACTATATCATACAGTAAGTTCTCAGATAGGAAAAGTGTAAGTCTTCAATTGTTATTAATGATGGAGTACTACACATCTGCAAGAAATTCTTAAAAACTGCAGAAATACATTCTAAGCTATATATTGTAAGGTATATAAAGGAATAGGAAGGCAAGTTTTAGTTTGGGTTAAGTTTTAAATAGTGTTTCATTGTTTCTCCTTAAACGATATCAATTGAAAACAGATTCATCTAATTCACCTCAAAAACCTAGGAATGGATTTGGAAGACCAGTTCCAGGTCTCTCAAGCATTGAGTGAATAACAAAGCACGCATGGTCTTCTACCAAAGACCTGAGGCATGAAATAAAACTGTGACTCATTATAAAAACTAAAAGTGTGCTCTAAGGTCATGTGGAGTTCAGAGACCACAGGTGGCTGGGCACAGAGCAGCCCAGGACAAAGATCAGGAAAAGTTCTCCACAGTTCCAAGAAAATGAGGAGTAAAGAATATGAGGTAACTGAGAACAAAATTGGTTAGTATTAGTAAGTGAATTGTGTCTTAAACATGGTGTAATTACTGACTAAATGATGGGTATATGGATTTTCTTACATCTAGAATTAAAACCACACAGCTGGGGCTTCCCTGGTGGCGCAGTGGTTGAGAATCTGCCTGCTAATGCAGGGGTCACGGGTTCGAGCCCTGGTCTGGGAAGATCTCACATGCCGCGGAGCAACTAGGCCCGTGAGCCACAACTGCTGAGCCTGCACATCTGGAGCCTGTGCTCCGCAACAAGAGAGGCCGCGATAGTGAGAGACCCGCGCACTGTGATGAAGAGTGGCCCCCGCTCGCCACAACTAGAGAAAGCCCTCGTGCAGAAACGAAGACCCAACACAGCCAAAAATAAATAAATTAATTTTAAAACAAAACCACACAGCTGTGTACAAATTCATTAAAATTATATTCATAGCCAAAAATGTATTTTCCAGTTACTATTGTTACATCACAAATCATTCCAAAAGGGTGGCTTAAAATAATAATAATAACTTACGTAATTAATGGATCTGGTATTGACTGGAACCGTCCGGAGAGCTCTTGCTCAGGTTCTTTCCATAGCCATAGGTAGATGCTGGTAGGGGCTGGGGTCATATCTTAAAAGCTTCTCTACCCACATGTCTGGTGCCTGGGCTGAGAAAACTTAAATAGCTGGACAATGGAATGTCTAGGGCTCTGTGGACATCTTTCTCTATGCAGTCACTCCAAGCAGCCTCTCCATATGGCAGCTACAGGGTAGCAAGTCTCCTTACATGATGGCCAAAGCCTTCCAGAGTGAGCACCACAAGAAAAAACCATTGGAAGCAGCATCGCCTGCTACACCTGGTCTTGAAGGTCATGCGGAATCACTTCTGCCAAATTCCATTCATGGAGCTGGTCACAGAGGCTACAGACATCCCCCTCCTGCTGGGAGTATGGCAAACTTCTCGAAAAGCATTTGAGGTGGGAAATACTGTTGCAGCCATTTTTGGAAAATATGATCTGTCAAAAGCTAGTTGGGATAAGAAGACCCCAGTGATTTTAAGAAATAATTTCCAATTTATTGGGAGGAAAGAAAGACTTGGGCATTGTATTAGTTTTCTTCTCTTTAAAATATTTATTTATTTATTTTTGGCTGCCTTGGGTCTTTGTTGCAGCACGTGGGATCTTCGTTGCGGCATGCGGGAGCTTTAGTTGTGGCATGTGGACTCTTAGTTGCAGCATGCATGAGGAATCTAGTTCCCCAACCAGGGATCGAACCCGGGAACCCTGCATTGGGAGCATGGAGTCTTACCCACTGGACCACCAGGGAAGTCCCGTATTAGTTTTCTTTGTTGCTGTAATGAGTTGTCACAAATTTAATGGCTTAAAACATAAACTTATTGAATATTATTTTTCAGTACCATAGTTCGGAAATCTGTCTCAGGTCTCTCCTGGCTAAACTCAAGGTGGCATCAGAGCTGTGCTCCCTTCCGGAAGCTCTGGGGGAGACTCGGTCCTCTTGCTCAGATTGTTGTCAGAATGCATTCCCTTGCAGCTGGAGGACTGAGGTGCCTGTACCCTAGCTGGCTTCCAGCTGGGGCCCATTCCCTGGTGCTAGAGACCAGCTGCATTCCTTGACTCATGGCCCCCTTCCTCCAGCTTAAAAGCCAGCAACAGCCCTTCACACTGCCATTCACACCTCCTCTCTCCTCCCTGTCTTCCATGGCATCTCCCTGACTGACCCTTGATAGAGCAAATCCTCTGCTTTTAAGGGCTCACATGAACAGATGGGGCCCACCTTGAAAATCCCGGGTAATCTCCTTATAAGTCCTAGCACCTGAATCACATTCGAAGAGTTTCTTGGCCATGTAAGGTAACATATTCTGGGGACTAGGGCTGGGCACCTTTGATTGCCATAATTCGGCCCACCACAGACATAACGTGTTTGATTAAACAGAGACCATGGCAATGGAATTAAAGAAATTAAATGCAATGATTCTGGGGCCTCCATGAAGTGACTCCACATACATTAAGTACATTTATTTAATCAAGTGATTTCCCTTCTCACACCTGGTCAGATGTAGAAACGTGCATGCCCTTAGGACCATGGGTTTTCTCAGTGGAAAGAAAGACCTTCTCGCTAAAATTTAATTAACTCTATTTTACATGCAATTATAATAAAGGTTACTTGGTTTCTAAGACCAAACAAACCCAGCAGTAACAAATTAGAAACTGCAAATACCAGTCAACAATGACAAGTGACATCTGGCAAGAAAGAATAAATCAAAAAACATTTAACACGTAAATAAAATATCTACCACACATATACAGACACCAATAGCAATCATTTGTTATCAGAGCAGACATTGCTACTGGTGAATGCCACCGTGCGGCACTGAGAAACAACTAAGTTAAATTCAAAATATTACAGAAATATTTTACTTCATCGGAAAAGGCTAATATTTTCTTAACACAAGCCCGGGTGCACGTGCAGTGTCACAGCCATGTTGGCAAATGTGGCTGCTCCCACCAGGCCTGCGGAGGAGACAATGGACCGTGAGACCACACTCCCTGGACATACGTGTCTGCCCTGTGGGACGTGTGGCCCCGGCTGGGCCCGGGGAAGGCCTGTAGACGCGGAGAGAGGGACGAAGCAGAGCCTCGGCAGAAGCCAACTGTGAGACACAGGAAGGACCATGACGGTCTCCAGGTTCCAACTCCCACTCCCCCCAGAGACGGGGCAGCAGTTTCTGCCTTTGAGTCCCCTACCGTCTTTCCAGTCATTTTGCTTATTTACTCACTTTGGCTTAACCCAATCCCAGTGAATTTCTCTTCCTGGTGACCAAACAATTCATCACTAAGACAAATGGGCAAAATCTCTGTCATCTGAAAAACAATCCAGCTATCAAAAAGGATCAATTCTCCAAAGAATTGGAGAAGGCTCCAAATGGCTGTCAACTTTTGTATTTTGTGTAGTTTACCAAAGTGCTTTTTGTTCAATATGAGTGTTTCAATAAAATATCCAAGCCTTGATTAGAAGAATATAGTTGCCCACCTCAGTAACTAGATTTTAATATCACAGATCTCTGAAACTGTATTTCAGATATGGGGGTTTGATCAAAATGAGTTGAAACACAGTATTTTTCAAACAATGTGCTTATAATTGGTTTTAATAAATCTCACACCTTTTTGAAGTTAAGAAATTAAGTCATAGGAATTATAGGTTTCAAAGAAAACTCCTATCACTTTTTTTTTCACCAGGAAATCTATATTTTTAGAAAAAATAAATCACATTAGCATTATAGACAATAGGATTTCTCTCTGGAAAAAAGTCATTAGTCATTAGTCAGGTTAGAATTTCAGGATTTTGAAGTTCAATGACTTTTATCAGTCAGGGTCAAGGCAGTAATACAGAGCCCACCCCAGGTAATTCAATAGAGGGAATTTAATATGAGGCACCAGTAACCACGGTGTTGGAAGATTTGAAAGGCAAACAGGGAACAGAGGCCAGCTAGAGATTAGCAACAGCAGCTAGGTTGCTACACACCACAGGGCTAGAGGAACCAAGGCAGAAGGCCAGAACTGCCAGGAGGGAGCTAAAATAATCTGGGAGAGACACAACTGTAGCTGAAGACCCTGCATGGAGTGGAAAGAAAGGGAGAAACACCTGGCTTTTTCCATTGGCTGGTCTTAGCTGGCAGCCAGCTGGCAAGGGAGCCCAGGCAAGGTAAATGACAGCAGTGGAACCCCTGCAAACTGAGCAGATCACAGAAGAGCTGAAAAAGGTTCTGAGTATAAACAGGCAAATAACCATCACAACAACTGAGCAGATTTTTACGCTTTAAAAAACACATTATAATACATGGAGTGACAGAGGCAATTGCTTCTGGCACAGGACAGTCTCCAGCTGAAACCCACATACTATCCCCCATGATCGTGCTATGTTATACATATACTGAAACCTAAAACATACCAAATAATCCAGAAGTCAAAGAGAAAAATCAGCAAAGATTTTACCTTATTGCCCTCTGGCACACAGGAACAAAGCTAGGGCTAATAATTTGCCCTGTGAGCAAACAAAATACTACTTATTGTCATTATTATTATATTACAGTGCACAATTATCATATAATAAGTATAACTGATATTTATGAAACACGGTAAAAAATATTATGGTTGCCTTCCAAAAGCCACTCCACCCTCTTCCATTGTTTTGCAGCCTTATGATTTGGGTGTGTGTGATCCCAGACCTTTCTGGAGGTTGAGTCATGATATGTTCAAGCCATTCAGGGGAATCCCATGGATCTCACAACAGTGGTTCAGAGACAGTCAGCAACCTAGGCATAAGCTAATCAGTATATGATATTCCCTGGGCTACAGAACTTGTGCAGGCATTGTCCATTTATAATTTCATTCAGTAATCATGAAAGTGAAACTCTATCTCCTGCCTCTTAGAGGAGAATGAGCAAGTATGATACCTCAATTCCTTTTTGAATCTATCTGGTGACCCTGAGAGAGCTCAGCATGGAAACAAAGTCTGACCTCTGGTACACAGAGGATGTCAAAACAAGTGAATCACAGAAGAATTAAGACAGAGCCCTGATCAAACCATGCTCGAATTCCATATATTTCTGAATATTTCAGATACATAAGTCAATACACCCCCTAAATTCCTTCAACTAGTTAGAGCTTGGTTTTGGTTGATGTTGTTGTTAGAAGCCAAAAACCAGATATGAGGGACACTGCTACATACTTTACATGGACTACTTCACTTAATTCTGCCAAACTCCAGGGGAGTATGTTTTATTACTGCCTCCACTTTATATTTGAGGAAAGTGAGGAATGCAACTTGTCCAAAGTCCTGCAATCTGTAGAGAGTGAAGAGAGTTGGAATCTGGTCGGTCTGTCTTTAGAGCCTATGCCCTTAGCTGTGGCACAAGACATCCCCATACCCACCTTGTGGCTCCAGAACATTTCCTTAATGGACATCTCTGTTGGCCTTCAACTTTGAAAGAATTTTTTTTAAATAAATGATTTTATAAAGCCCAAAAGACAAAACATGAGGACAGGTTAGAGAATGCTCAAATGTACATAATCAAAAAAAAAAAAAAAAAGAAAACCAAGTTAAACTACAGACATAATCAAATAGAGCAGCTTTTAGCCAAACAAATCATTCGGTTACAGTAGACATCCATGAGCCGTGTTGACCACACACATTAAAATATCAAATCTTTTGAAATACATTAGAGAAAGGTAAATAAAAGGGGATATCACCAGGGCATCCTATTTTGTTTTTAAAACTGGGGAAATGTGTTGCTTGTAACTCAACAATGTGAACATAATAATATTTAGGGTTCTCTTAAGACTCTTAAGACTTGAGGGTTCAATGAAGACCAGCACACCCTCACTTCTCTTAAGACTGTGGTTCCTTGGCTTGAACTGATGGTTTTCTAAACAGATTTCAGTATATGTACTTGAAAGTCATTCCTACAGGAAAGATTTTTGGCAAAAAATACCACATATTGAGTTGGCCAAAAAATTTATTAGGGTTTTCCCATAACATCTTACAGAAAACCTGAACAAACTTTTTGGCCAACCCAATATATAATTTATAGACACACACACATAATTCTATATACATATGCATAAGAATATATACACATATAATTCACATATATATAACCTTATCCCCTAGATATATATGAATTATATTGTTCTTATAGTATTCCTCCTCACAATCAAGTAAATAACAAAAGCAGATGCTGCCATCCGCAGAACAAGGTCATTCAACTAAATGAGCTAGATTTGCTCACGTTCCCAAGATACTCCCAACGTTCTCCCCCCAGTACTCAAGTTCAGTAGGGGCCCCTAAGGATTCAGAACATGCCGTAGCAATGATTCACTTCGTCATCACCACAGCACCACACTACTGCTGGGAACTAGCAAGCGCACTGGAGAAAACCAGCTCCTTAGCGCCCTCCCTATTAATAAATGTTTATTTCCCCCTGGAAAAGGTCTCTCCCTGCCTGAGAAACCAATTAGTAGCCATTCCTGGCAGAATTTAATATTTTTCTTTTGACCTACTGTGAACATTTTGACTCTAATGTGTGCCCATCTTCCCTAAGTAGAAACCACCACAAGGTCTACACTGAATCTTTAAAAAGAGAAAAAGGTAGAAGTTTTTGGTAACCCAGCATTAAAAACAGAGGAAGCTGGGACTTCCCTGGTGGCGCAGTGGTTAAGAATCCACCTGCCAATGCAGAGGACACGGGTTCGAGCCCTGGTCCGGGAAGATCCCACATGCCGTGGAGCAACTAAGCCCGTGCACCACAACTACTGAGCCTGTGCTCTAGAGCCCACGAGCCACAACTACTGAGCCTGCATGCCACAACTACTGAAGCCCACACGCCCAGAGCCCATGCTCCGCAACAAGAGAATCCACTGCAATGGGAAGCCCGAGCACCACAACAAAGAGTAGCCCCTGCTCGCCTCAACTAGAGAAAGCCCGAGTGCAGCAACGAAGAGCCAACACAGCCAAAAATAAATAAATAAGTAATTTTAAAAAACAAACAAACAAACAGAGGAAGCTAAGACAGTATGTTTTATATTGCTAGTTCTTCTGTTTATTTTTTTTTTATGAACTCTAGCGTCAGCCAAAATTGACTTTTTTTTTTTTTTAAATTTTTATTTATTTATTTATGGCTGTGTTGGGTCTTCGTTTCTGTGCGAGGGCTTTCTCTAGTTGTGGCAAGCGGGGGCCGCTCTTCATCGCGGTGCGCGGGCCTCTCACAATCGCGGCCTCTCTTGTTGCGGAGCACAGGCTCCAGACGCACAGGCTCAGCAATTGTGGCTCACGGGCCTAGTCGCTCCGTGGCATGTGGGATCTTCCCAGACCAGGGCTCGAACCCGTGTCCTCTGCATTAGCAGGCAGATTCTCAACCACTGCACCACCAGGGAAGCCCAGTTCTTCTGTTTAAAGAAGCAGTAACATTTGAAGCCACTAAACCCACTCAATACTATGCAAGCAAGTGTTAGTTGGATTAGGCCGTTTCTGCCCCAGGGTTGTGGACGTGTCAAGGCCCTTGCCTGCTCCAGGACAAAAATAACATCCTGGGAGCCAGGCATTCCTTGCATGAGGGACTTGAAGGCCCTACCGGAAGGCATTCACTTCATGGAAAATTTTTCTGTTCAGCAAACATGTCATTTGGACAGAGTGAATCTTCAAATAAATCTGAAAGCAGACAGACAAGTGTTGATAAAATTTCCAGGGAAGAGGGTCAGGAAAAGCCTGGAACGTGTAGTTACCAAAACAAGACAGCTCAGGCTCCACGTAAGGGCTGGTATCCCAGCAGAGGGAGCGCGGACCTCCGCATCCAGCAGACCTGGTTTGATACCTGGGTTTGCTACCTACTTGCTGTGAGACATTAGGTAATTCAGTTCTCGCTATGCTTTGCTCTTCTCTGTTTTAAAATTAGACCGATACTGACATCAAGGGGTTGTGATGAACTGATGAGATTACTTCTCAGTAGCTGTGCTGGTCTTCATTAAACCCTCAAACACCCTCTCCAAACACACATCCTCACTTCAGATCCCCTATTCTGCAAAGAGCTGCATTCTCATGATACTAAGAGGTAATTACTACTTTTTTTTTTTTTTTTTTTTTAAGGATTTTCTTTTTAATTAATTAATTTATTTATTTTTGTCTGTATTGGGTCTTCGGTTCGTGCGAGGGCTTTCTCCAGTTGCGGCAAGCGGGGGCCACTCTTCATCGCGGTGCGCGGGCCTTTCTCCATCGCGGCCCCTCCCGTTGCGGGGCACAGGCTCCAGACGCGCAGGCTCAGCAATTGTGGCTCACGGGCCCAGCTGCTCCGTGGCATGTGGGATCTTCCCAGACCAGGGCTCGAACCCGTGTCCCCTGCATTAGCAGGCAGATTCTCAACCACTGCGCCACCAGGGAAGCCCTAATTACTACTTTTGAAGGTACAGAGTCTTATTTTCTTAATTCCTTCCTATGGTCAACAAAATTCTATTACTCAGCCACGAGAATAATGAAATAATGCCATCTGCAGCCACATGGATGGACCTAGAGATTACCATACTAAGTGAAGTAAGTCAGACAGAGAAAGAAAATACCGTATATCACTTATATGTGAAATCTAAAAAAAAAAATGATACAAATGAACTTATTTACAAAACAGAAATAGACTCACAGACATAGAGAACAAATTTAAGGTTACCAAAAGGAAAGCAGAGACATAAGAGGGATAAATTAGGAGTTTGGGATTAGCAGATACAAACTACTATATATAAAATAGATAAACAACAAGGACCTAGTATATAGCACAGGGAACTATCTTCAATGTCTTGTAATAACCTATATAGAAAAGAATCTGAAAAAGAATATATATATATGTATGTATGTACATATAATTGAATCGCTTTGGTGTACACCTGAAACTAACATAACATTTTAAATCAACTATACTTCAATTAAAAAACCCTCTAAAAATGACCCCCAAGATTCTACACCGCAGGAAAGGGAACCCTCCTGCACTGTTGGTGAGAATGTAAAGTGACACAGCCACTATGGAGAACAGTATGGAGGTTCCTTAAAAAACTAAGAATAAAATTACCATATGACCCAGCAATCCCACTACTGGGCATATACCCAGAGAAAACCGTAATTCAAAAAGACACATGCACCCCAATGTTCACTGCAGCACTATTTACGATAGCCAGGTCATGGAAGCAACCTAAATGCTCATCAACAGACGAATGGATAAAGAAGATGTAGTACATATATACAATGGAATATTAGCCATAAAAAGGAATGAAACTGGGTCATTTGTAGAGATGTGGATGGACCTAGAGACTGTCATACAGAGTGAAGTAAGTCAGAAAGAGAAAAACAAATATCGTATGTTAATGCATATATGTGGAATCTAGAAAAATGGTACAGATGAACTGGTTTGCAAGGCAAAAATAGAGACACAGATGTAGAGAACAAATGTATGGACACCAAGCGGGGAAAGTAGGGGAGGGGGTTGGTGGTAGGACGAATTGGGAGATTGGAATTAACATATATACGCTAATATGTATAAAATAGATAATAACCTGCTGTATAAAAAAATAAATAATTAAAATTTTAAAAAAGAGAAAAGAAAGATTCCACACCACATCCCTGGAAGCTGTGGGTCTGATGAGACGCCCCTCACCATTACTCCCATCTAACACGGCACAGTGACCGTGTGGTGCTATATGGCACTGTTAACCTTAAAATAGGAGATTACCTGGGGGTAATCACAGGGGTCCTTGAAGGCACACAGCTTTCCCAGCTGGCAGGAGAAGGCTGGGAAGGAGAGATATGAAGCGTGAGGAGGGCTTGACATACTGTTTCTGGTTTGAAGACAGAGGGAGCCACAAGGAGTGCAATGCGGGTGGTCTCGAGGAGCGGAGAGAGGTCCCCGGCCGGCAGCCAGTGAGTGAGGAGTGGGACCTCAGTCCTACAACTGCAAGGAACTGAATTCTGCCCAAACCTGAATGACCTTGGAAGTGAGTTCTTCATCAGAGACTCCAGAAAGGAAGGAAGCCCGGCTGGCTGACACTTGGATTTCATCTCTGTGAGCGTGAAGCAGAGACTCCAGCTGTGTCAGGCCTGTCTTCTGACCTACGGAATGTGAGGTAAGAAACTTGCATGGCTTTAAGTCCCTATATTTCTGGTAAAATGTTACAGAGCAATAAACAACTGCTTCACTCCCACAGAGACAGAAGAGTAATAGAGACAGACACAGACAGAAGGAGCTGATGGGACCAAATCAACAGCCAACAATTGATGAATCTGGCTAAAGAGTATAGGAGACTTCCTTATAGGATTCTTGCAACTTTTCTGTAAGTTTGAAATCACAGCAAAAAAAAAAAAATTCACAAATAATGAAAGCACAGGGCAAAATAAAAACCCTTTGGCATCTGTGCAACTGCCAGTAGGTAATACAGATTCATTAGCTCTTCTTCAAGTGTGTAGGAGCCTTGGGTTGTTGGCCACTGGTGGTCCTTAGTGAAAAGGCAAGTATCCGGCGACTGTGATGATATATTCTCAGGTCTATTTCGGACAGTCTGAGGTCAAAAGATGGCTTACCTTTTTATTTCTGGCATTACCATCTTTTAAAAAAAGATGATCTCTGCCAGAATCTAATAGTAGGAGGTTCATGGATGCTACGAGGCCATGAATTGGAGGACACAGTATTGTACTAAGGCTGAATATTAGTATTTCAAAAAGTGCACGATAATTCCCTTGACAATGTTTAAAAACACATTTGTGTGATGAAGAGAGATTTTTTACAACACCACAAAGGAACCTTTCAGACACCAGCTCACTGAGTTTACAATGCAAAGTCTCAAAAAATTAGTATACACACAATAATGTCAATACCTATTCCATCCCTCAGTGGCTTTCCATGGTCCATCCAAATAAAGTAAAACAAACATGGATAAACAGAGTCTATTCGTTATTGATTTCTCTGCTTTACACTTACTAAGAAATACATTTCAGAGACTCTAGAAATAAGTCAAATGTTGCTCAAGTTATGTTTTAAAATATCCTAGAGGTCCATTTTCTGTTATTTCTTTTGTCAATTCTCTCAGTTCTGCATTTTTCATTAAGCTTCTTGGATTAACTTTCATCCCATACCTCTGTCAATAACACCCTAAGATATTTTGACATTGATTGTCAACATCAGTTTTGGTTTGATGCCATCTGTTATGCACTGTGGGATTTCAGCATGCCTTTCTTTCCTTTTTTTTTTCTAAGCTCATTTGAATTCCCGTATCTCCTGATATGTAGGAACATTATGATACTACAAAGTATTTTCAAAAAGAAGAAAATCAGACTTCGAGTTTCAGCACTCTTTTGTCCATGGGAAACCATCTCCCTTGCTTATAACGATTCACCAGTGGTCAGAGAACTAAAACCAGGGGCCTCTTGAATCACCATCGGCTTTCTTTAGGGCTGAAGCATAAGATATGGAAGGAAAGCCTCAGCCTTTCTCCCAAGAGAGTACTTTCATTTTTGGACAATTAAAATGAGTTCTTGGAAAATTCTTCCCTGTACGGGTATGCACTTGCATCTCTGTAATTTCCAATCATTGTTCTTTGTTTGGCCTTTTATGTCCACCTGAGTTAAAACTATTCTCTCTTCCTGGGGACTTACCTGGTGGTCCAGTGGTTAAGAATCCGCCTTCCAATGCAGGGGACACGGGTTCGATCCTGGTCGGGGAACTAACTATCCCACATGCTGCGGAGCAACTAAGCCTGCGCGCTCTAGAGCCCACGCGCCACAACTAGAGAGAAGCTTGGGCGCCGCAGCGAAAGATCCCACGTGCCGCAACTAAGACCCAACGCAGCCAAAATAAATAAATAAATGAAATTAAAAATTATTAAAAAAAAACAAAACACTATTCTCTCTTCCAGATGACTCCTCTTCTGATATGTGAAGACATCCTCCTCCCTCCCAGTCCCCAGCTCCTCTCTTTTCCAGATAAAGTCTACCAGAGTTCTCATAAGGCTCACCTGTGAGTCCCTCACACCTAGCGATGAGCGTCACTCTGGGAGGGCAGCCTGCACGACGCCCCTCGTCATATCTAATGGACGCATTACACTAGAATGGACTGCAATTCCAAGTCAGTGATGCTACTTCATTACAGCTAACAGGTCTAGATCACCTTTCCTGTGATCTCACTACCTGAAGCAAAGTAAGTCAGAGTATAAAACTTTACCCCAAAAATGAGTGATAGTACCACTGTAAATTAACACAATTGAGTGAAAACATAAATCTGCAATTTCTCATGTTAAACATTTAGTATTGTGATGCTATACTTTTATATACTTTATTTAAACACATCAAAATGTTTTATTTATAATAATGATAGGGCTTCCCTGGTGGCGCAGTGGTTAGGAATCTGCCTGCCAATGCAGGGGACACGAGTTCAAGCCCTGGTCTGGGAAGATCCCACATGCCACGGAGCAACTGGGCCTGTGGGCCACAACTACTGAGCCTGCATTCTAGAGCCCGAGAGCTACAACTACTGAGCCCGCGTGCCACAACTACTGAGCCTGTGCTCTAGAGCCCGTAAGCCACAACTACTGAGCCCACGTGCCACAACTACTGAAGCCCGCGCACCTAGAGCCCATGCTCTGCAACAAGAGAAGCCACCGCAATGAGAAGCCCGAGCACCACAACAAAGTAATCCCCGCTCCCTGCAACTAGAGAAAAGCCTGCACACAGCAACGAAGACCCAATGCAGCCAAAAATAAGTAAATAAATAAATATAATAATGATAGTATCCTAATGTTTAATCCTCTCATACATGAAATTTGAGCAATATATTGATATATAGATATAGATATATACACACATACCTCACATTGGTCCAGGATTTTTTTTATATTTTAGTCAACTTAAGATGAATAACCAAGATTTCAGTTGCCTATGTGTAAAATGCAGCAGCAATGTTCATGGAACAGAACTGGAATTTTTTAACTTACTATGTGGTTTTGCATTTTGGAAAAATGAAGGATTTTGTTTTAGATGCTGTTGTCCTTCCTCACGTTCTGAATAAGAATGTTCATATATTTTGCAAAATAAGATCTAGGGTTGCCCTTGCATCTGTACTTTTAAACTGTGATATAAAAGAGAAATATAAAAATTAAAGTGCCTACCAAACACAAATGTTCTCCTAACATAAAATGAAAATGACCATTCTAGCTAGTTGTGCTTATAAACTCCATTCATTTTCAGAGGTTACTGCTTTCTCCTTAATGTCTCTCTGGAGTTGTGACCAGCTGTTCTTGTTACTTAAATGTTTGATAAGAAAACACCTGAAAATAAATGGCTTCCACAGGGAAATAGGTTGCACCATTTGCCAAAAAAAGGAAGGGGGTCATGAATGGCTACACGTGAATAACTTTGCTAGTCCATCTTTTTAAAAAATATAACATCATAAGGTACTGATTTCACATATGTAGGAAATCTAACTTTTATAAAAGTCTGACTCTTTAACAGGAATGCTATACTCAGCTTAACTGTTTTTATTTTAATCCACTATGAATGCTATGGTTGACTTTTTTTTTAATCTAACCCTCATATCTAAAATTACATGCAGTGAATGAATTAAATCTGCAATACTTAATAGGTACTGTCAAAAACTACATTTTGGAGAACTGCAAAATTTTCTGCTCTGAACTTTCACTGAATCTCTTGCTCCCTAAGATTCTAACCCATTCTCTTTATATTCCTTCTTGGAGTCAACAATCCCAAGAACAGAACATAAACTGTGGAGACAAGCCAAATTACAAAGGAAAATAACCCCATGACACGTGGTCCAAGTGTGATAAGCAGCATGTTAAATAGGTGCCCGATATGAACCAGTATCCAGTGATTTCACTTTTGTAAACACATGCGTGCACATGCGCACACACACACACACACACACACACACGCACGCACGCATGGCTTATATAACCTGGAAACTGTCAGAAAGTGCACATAGCAGATTGTTAACAGTCCCTTCTTCTGGGGGTTGGAATTGGAAGGGGGGAGGGACAGAAATGACAATTTTGTTCCTTTGGACTTTTCAATATGTTTCACATTTAAAACAAAGAACAAAGAAAACAAAAGGAAGATAACTGGTTTTGTTACTGATAGTCATATAATGAAAGGCCTGTGAGCAACAATCATGACAGCGTATTTGGGCCTAGGATTCCGTGGGTGATACCAAGGGTATTCTCATGTATCACCACTCGGGCTCCCTGTGACAGCTCTCTACCGTTGGCAGGACAGATCTTCTCATTTTCACTTGAGCGATTAGTACAATGGGGCTCAGACAAAGTTGGTTAACAGGCTCGAAGGATTTCATACTGGGATGCAGTAGCAAGGAACAGGACCCAGGCTTTCCAATGCCAAATGTACAGTTGTTTCTTCTAAAACCTGTCTCTAAAACAAAACAGCCACCCTTGCTGGGAACATTTCATTCAGAAAATGCGCGATGAGCACTGAAAATGTACCAAGAAACAAAATGAAGCTGACGTGTGTTTCAAAAATCTTTCCAGGGACTTCCCTGGTGGCCCAGTGGTTAAGACTCTGTGCTTCCACTGCAGGGGGCAGGGGTTCGATCCCTGGTGGGGGAACTAAGATTCCTGCACGCTGCGCAGCGTGGCCAAAAAAAAAATCTTTCCAGAGAAGCAACTGTAGATAAAATGGAACAAACCCAGATAATTATCTCTACAATCTAATAGTGACCAAGCAAGTTTTACGACCTCGGTATATTTTGAAAAGGCAGTCACAGTTGCCAATAAGTCCTTTCATAAGCTTCAGTGTTTTATACTATTAGTATAATGATAATTTGCTTCTTTCTTATTTCAGGTTAGGAAGGTTTTAAATTAGTTTACTAGTTGTTAAAACTTATGCCTTTTTTCCTGGGCATTGCTTTGCCCTTCAATCTTCTGTCAGGCTTTCAATCATGCAAAGATTCATTATGTCTTCACTGTGTAATTATTCACTATGCAATTGGTGTTCTCTGTGACTATTCCGAAATAGTCATAGTACATTAATCGTTCTACCTGGATCACAGATCTCAGACACAGCATATTCTGACTAGGGTATCACTCAAGTTTATTACACATCAAATAGATCTTGTGCATCAACTAGCATTTTCCTTTGTAGCATGGGTGTAAAATGCCATAAACTCTCCGACTTCAGAGAAATGAGGCCAACGGTAACATAGAAAGTAGCACTTTTTTATTAAAAAGGCACTAATGTAGCAGGTGCCAAATGACTTACCATAATGCAATGACTACATATCAATGACACACTTCTTGGACACTTTATCACAAACCAAAAATGGCAAGTCAAAAAGCGAGCTGTCTGCCTTCTCTGTGCCAGGCACTGTGAATGGAGCACGAGATACAAAGCCACACAATCCAATAAAATATCATCCTTATCTTCGAGGAATGCACAGCCAAATCGGGGCCAAACACACAAAGAGAGAGCATGTCAGGAAAGCAAGGCCATTGCTCTGATGGGGACAAATAAGGATGCTTTGGATGTGGAGTGAGTAGTGGTCAGAGAAAGCTTCCTGGGGGAGACGACACTTGAGCGGAAACTGTAAGGATAAGTGAGGTCAGACAAACGGCAGCGGGAAATGAAGTCATTCCACAAATGAGCAAATTTTCCTCTAGGAAGGTTCAAAACATTTTTGCTCTCAATATCAAGTTAAGAATGCCAATTTCCTCAGACTCAAACACACACATACAACCCCAAAAGAGTACTTTTAAAAAATGCAAGTTGACATGCAAAAATGTTATCTCATTTTGGGTTTTACTATGCAAATACGGAACACTTAACTTTAGTGATTATATTACCTAAGGAGAGTCAGAGGAAAACTAAAGCTGCAATCACAAGGAAAGCAGATTATAACCCTATGGAGGCTGGCAGCCAAGGAACAGGAGATCTGAAAATGTTCTTTCCAAATCCAACATCTTACACAAGTCTGTGGCTTAAAGTTATCTAGCAAAGATTAGCAAAGTGGATCCAACAATGAGCTTTCCCTAAAAAAATGAAAAATTCTTAGTAGCAAGCTAAATTTCTAAAAAGCACATTTTATACATCAGATCCTTTAAAAAGTTTATTTCAGGCTAAAGATACATATATATAATATGCCAATTTATCTGTGCTATTTGAAGAACTAGATTTCCATAAAGCCATATTCAATAATACCACACTGTTTCATAATCATGGTAGTGATAAACATCGTTTCAAAATAGAGGATTTGGTTATTATTTATTCACTTGATTATCACTTTAATCTTCCTGAAATTCTTTGTCGTATTACATGAATTAAATGATCAGAATTTATCAATATAATCAATTTTAGATTTAACTCGGTTAATTATCACTAGATTGATGTTTATTGGTTACTAAAACATTTTTAATTTTGCTTTTAAAAGTTCTTTGTTCCATTTTGACATTGCAAAATAAAAAAAGGATATTGCAAAAGTTGACAACCAACGTGGAAATTTAATATACGATAAAGGCTTTATGTCAAAGCAGTGAAGAAAAGATGAATTATTTTTAAAAATAGTATTGGGATAATATATTTAGCAGGATAGCAAATATTAGGAGAAAGCACAGGCAAATTCTTCTATAACCTAGGACTAGGAAAAGCTTTTCTTAAATATGACTCAAAATCTAGAAACAATTTGAGAAAAGATAAATTTAACCATGCAAAAAAAATTATGTGATTTAAAAATACCAGAGCAAATTAAAAAACAAATGAAAAACTAGGACAATATTTGCAATTAATATCAGGCCAAGGGTTAATATTCCTACTGTTTAAAGAGTTCTCTTAAAAATAGAGAACCTACTAAGAGAAGAATGGGCAGAGCCACGCACAGGAGTTCACAGCAAGTCACATGCAAATGGCTCTCATCTTAAAGATGTTCAACCTCACCCATAACAAGAGAAAAATATGAAACTCAGACATATCATTTTGTTGGAGGAGGACATTGAGAGAATGTGACCACCAGCTGACCTACAAGCTGGACCTAGGCAACAGCAGGGTCCTCACTCCCTCCCCTGACTTGGAATGTACACTCTGCTCACCGTTCCCACAGCGGGACTGTTACCTAACCAACCTCAGGTCGGCTTGCCCAATGCACAGCAAAGCCAATCTACTGACACCAGGTTGTGGTGGAGGAAAGTACAGTGTTTATCTGCAGGGCACCAAGCAAGGAGAATGGGCAACTAATGCTCAGGAGACCTGAACTCCCCGGTGGCTTTCAGGGAAGGATTTTTAAAGGCAACATTAGGGGCGAGAGTTGCAGGCTGCCTGATTAGCTCATGGACAGTCTTCTGATTGGGAGGTGATGACATAACAGGGTGGTATTTCATGAATCTCAATCATCAGTTTTCTGGTTCCAACCAGTCTGGGGTCTACGTGCTGGTGGTCAGCATGCAGTCAACTTCCTCCACCTGGTATGGGCAGTGAGGGGGAGGGCCTCTTAGTTTCTGCAGAACAACCCAAGGATATGTGTCTGGATATTACCTGTAGCCCTTAGGAGGAACTAAGGGGTCCTTTTCTTTGTTTTATGGCTAAGCTATTATTATTTTGTCTTGCTTGACTGCTTTCCTTTGTTTCTGTATTTTCTCACTTCTCTAATTATTAACGGATTAAATTTGCCCTTTGGAACTTGGGGAAGGCCTAGGAGGCTAAAGCTTTTCTATAAACAAGAAGTGGGGGACACGGTGGAGAGGGGTGTCTGTCCCCAGGAAGGCCCCACAGGGTCCTGCTCAGGTTTCAGGAACTGTCTCAAGGATGCAGCCTTGCAAGGGTAAGGGGTTGTTGAGAACATCTGGATGGTAATAGGTGACTGAACTCAGTTAAGCCCTCTGTATAAACTTTTAATCTCACAGGTGTATGTGGTGATCTATTCGTCTTGTGACTGCCCAAGACAAGCCTTGTAAGTCAGTCCCCTTGCTTATTAAAACCTTCTACCTACCAATCTGGAGCGGTCTGCCTCTTTCTTTGGTCTCTCCTTGCCTTATGTATACCAGGGCTAGTTTGTAAAGCAATACATTCATCACTTACTATACTGTAAAGGGATTGACCACTTACTTGGTTGACAAGATGTGAATAAACAGACTCTCTCATACATTATTGATAGGAAAGAAAAATGGTGCAACACCTACAGAGGATAATCTACCAATATGTAACTCAATTGCATCAAGGTTTAATTTGGAGGTTTGACCTCAGTAGTAGGTCAAAATTAGTACTATACTAAATGTTGCTGTGGTTCCACCTAATAAAGCTTAAAAGCAAATCTGAGGGGATCAAACTGTTTCCAAGTAACTTAATCCCTAAAAGTCAAAAGCAAAGGGAAACATACAAGCTAAGTACCACAGCGATTGCTTAACAACCCAGGAAGTATTTACCTCAAGTGAATTTGAAACACAACAATTTGACTAGTGGGAGATATCCTCAGGATAAAAGCAAGTTAAGAAATCTTAAATTCTGTTGAGTAATATTGCTTGCAATAATACTGATACTGTTAATCTGAAACTATTATATGTACACACACACAGTAGAATAAAAAAATGAGTAATTATTTTAATCAAGATCTCACTGTGAAAAATATATGAATATTAAATCTAAGAATTAAAACCCTATAATTCTAAATTTGAATTAGAAACATCAGTATGAGCATATAATGTATTTTCTCTGAAAAACATAAACAAAAACAAAAATATATTCCTAGCTATGTCTATTGACAAGGCCTGGAAACAGTTACACAGACCATAAGCAGTGAGCCTTTGGCACCCAGATATTTAAATCTGAATACCATTTCTCACTAGAATGAACAAAGATGCTTAGAATAAATAGCTGAGAATGCACTGGGGAGTAGAGATGGGTGAGATTTGTGAAGGATGATTCTGTATAACACCAACAGTTGATTGAACATAGTGGAGGAACAAGAAATAGAAATTGACTCCAAGGGACAAATCTAAGAAAATGATTGTGTTATTAACATACAGATAATCAGCAGAAATAACTAAATTTGAGTTATTACATAAGACTGAAAAATGGTGCAGTATCTTCTTTCTAAAGATGCTTTGACTTCCTGGACCAGGCTGTTACTTCCTTTGCCAGCTCCCTGACCTGGCTAGAAGTCCTGTGTGTACATACTACCCGACTCCATAAGTGCTGAGTTGTCTCTCCACTTCCTGACTCAGAAGTAATGCTACTCCATGGGGGATAGGATCCGGTTTCCTAAATGACACAATAAATAAGCTTTGATTATACTATGCCTCCAAGATTTAGCTCTGTTTCCTGTCACAGCATAATCTGCTCTGTCATGACTACATATATATACATAGGTTTGTATGCATGTATATGTATATATATAAAATATCTGCATATATATTATATACAGAGATATATATATATTATATCTGCATAACCTTTCTGTCCCTACCACATGTCATGCTCTTCTTTCTCTCAGCCTTGGTTAATGCTCTTTCCCTTACCTGAAAGGCCGTTTTCTCACTTTTATTCTGATCTACCATTTCATAAGAGTGTGTTGCATGGTGATTCCAACCATTGTTGTTGGAATCTTCCCTCTTGTTGTTGGAATCTTCCCCATTGTTGTTGGAATCTCTTCCCTCGATTCCCAAAGAGCTGCCTTCTATGGAAATTGTGGCATATCTTTCTGCCACCAAACACTCAGTCTATTCTCTTTTATACAATGATATTAGTTGTATGTTTACTTCTTCAGATTCCTACTTTAAGACTTTTTTCCTCCATACTTTCAGCAAGTCCAACCAATAACGTACATCTATGCTTTAATGTGTGCCTGGACCAGCAGCCAATCATTGTAAACAGAGATTTGGCTACAGTCATGCAGGGCGGGGACCCAGGTAAGGAAAGAGAGGTGCCTTAGGACACATACTTCAAGGCACTCATGGTCAGGATTGTTCAAGTGCTAACTCTGAACTGCAAATAGTTAATATTACTGAAAACCCAGGGGTAAGGATGTGGAATGGTGAGAGGTCAGACTGGTCAGAAATGTAGGTAAGGGCTCGATCATGGAGAGCCCTGTACGTCCTGGTGTGGAATCAGACTCTATCCTCAAAGTAAAGTGGAACCAAAATGCGGTGTGGGTCAGGGGAGGGACATGATTTCAAATGGGTGTGTCAGAATGACTGACTTCACGTCAGCCTGGAGAACGGGTTAGAAAGACTAAGGCCAAGAGGCCAGGTCAAGAGAGAGAAGTGTTTAGACTGCTCCATCCATGGCAGAAGCAGTAAGAACAGAAGAGATTACTCACAAGAAATCAAAGGTGAAGGATTGAGAGGGTGAGAAAGCAATCAAGGGAGGAGATCAAGAGAGTCACCATGTTTCTGCTTGACCTCCTGGGTCTTTCACAAGGCTGTTGACATTACATCCAGGTCTGGAGACTAAGGACTAGGCATGGGGAAGTGAGGAGGACGGCACAGAGCTGAAGCAAACAGTCCCTCACCAGGTTCAACAGAATGGGAGAAAAGCTTTTTTCTGATGACTTTGATACGTGGCCAGATTCTGAAGCCATCACAAACCTTACATAATTCAGTTACTTTGGACAACACACTTAAAAATTCGAATACGCAGAAAACTCCACTGAGAAAGGGAGAGTTGACAAAACGCCCCCTCGGGCCCCAGCCAGCGTTCATCTGCGTGCTGCTTGCCTGCCTGGTCCTAAGTCGTCTGTCAATCAGAAAGAATTGGCAGCCCACCAAGACAGCTACAGGGATGAGTCCCATCAAACTCAACTGAGAAGAACTATGAAACTGGATGTGGGGCTGTTATAAAACAAGGAGGGAATAGCAGCCCTTGGACAAACAGAAAATACATGGCTCCTAGAAATTATGGAGGTAGAACTTCTGAAGATGAACACAATCCCCTCTGAAGAAGTGCTCTTACAATTAGTCATGTTAAATTGCCAAGGTACATGATCAGCGTGAGCCCACAGCTGCCCCCTCTCAGCGCCAGGGAATGTTATTTTTACTCTTACAGTTACGGCAAGACTCTAATTACCAAAACTGCCGAAGTCACCTTAATTAGTTTTATTTAATGGTCACATTGGGCACTGCTGCATGGTGGAATTTTTTAAGGCAAAGAAAGAGAAATGGAGAAATGACAGAGAAATGAAGAGGGAGAACTCAGCTCCCAACGGATCATTATTCAGCTCGTTGGGGGGCATAAACTTAAGAGAAGTTGGCAAAGAGCTCCAATACAAAGGTAATGTTGAAACTGAAATCTGGCATTTGTTGTTCCAAAAGTTAGAAAAAATAGCACATTTTCAAAATGCAAGTTTATATTTTTCCAGCCAGGCATTACTGGAAATCATAATCATTGATACTGCCTTTCTCAGCACATAGAACTCTATTACAAACACAACCAAATTGTGTAGGAAAGTTCTTACATGAGCTAATGATTTGCACAGTTCCTGAATTACCCCCGGTATGATGGCACTAGGCAAACTCCAGGAACCTGTCATTTCACAGTGGCAGTAAGTGACAAAGGCATACATTAACTGCACATAAACAACTGGGCACTATATAGTCTGAAAAAGTATGACTCGTGGCAATAGCCAGGCGTAGTTAATCAAAAAAAGATTTCTTATTGCAATGCAAATCGTCAAAGCTTCAATATGGAGGGACTTCCCTGGTGGTGCAGTGGTTAAGAATCCGCCTCCCAGTGCAGGGGACATGGGTTCAAGCCCTGGTCCGGGAAGATCCCACATGCCGTGTGCCACAACTACTGAGCCTGCGCTCTAGAGCCTGTGCGCCACAACTACTGAAGCCCGGGCACCTAGAGCCCATGCTCTGCAACAAGAGAAGCTACTGCAATTAGAAGCCCGCACACCGCAATGAAGAGTAGCCCCCGATCGCCGCAACTAGAGAAAGCCTGTGCACAGCAATGAAGACCCAACGCAGCCAAAAATAAAAATAAATAAATAAAATGTAAAAAAAAAAAGGTTCAGTATGGAATCCACTTTGGAAAACCTCTCTTTCATCTCCTTCCTTCTATTGGCAAAGAGAGTGAGGCTCACAGAGGTCAGGGCTTTCCCAAGTTGCACAGTAAATTAGTGATGGAGCTGACATTACAATCCAGGGACCCTGAGACTCAGTGCCACCCAGGGTCAACTCTTGAGCAGCCTTCAGAAAAAGAAAATGGAGAGAAAGTATGTGTGCGCACGTGTTTGTGCATGATAGAGCTGGCAAATAGATGGATATCCATTTGCAAATATCATCTCCAACATGCTCACAGACAGAGGCACTACTAGTACGTGTCATGATTTGCTGTGTAAATACACGAGAATGACACAGAGGGTGGGAGAAAACTGTTAGGATAATGAGTGAAGTGGGCTGTGAACAATTTATGGAGAACTACACTCTGGGACCTTAATTTCAAGAAGCGACTGGAAGCCGTTTAAAAATTACCAAAAAACATGCTTGATATAATCAAAACTTATTTTGTTGATAAATCTTGCTTCTGCAAGTAGGACAGATTAAAGGCGGCAGAAACTAGAAGAGCAAGAAAGCCAGAAATAAGGCTGTCACTGTTAATTGGGAGCCAGCTAGATGTATGACTGGGAAACAGGAGGGAAATGGTCATCACAGAAGAATTTGGATGGAGGGATAAATGAGTAAAGCCTGGAGATTTTATTAAATATTCAAGGACCCAAAAAAACTAATATCTAAGAATACAAGTTTGTGAGTCAAATAAAAGATTGACGGTGAAAACTTTGATTTTGGACAAAGAACATGAACTTCAACTTTAATATACTTTATTTTAGATGGCAAAGGTCTCCCAGGTGGGAATATCATGCAAAGGGGGAGAAACAAAAATTCAATTATCAAGTTAATGCTCAGGGCTAGATACAGAAATGTGAGATATAGCTATATATTAAATTTTTTTAAATGCTCCAAATACCTGAATTCCTATATCCTGTAAAAATATAGATTGTCAAAGCTTAACTTGGTCAAATAGAGAAAAAGTATTTTGGTCAAAATATACTTTTATACCGGTAGCTTTTTTTTTTTTTTTTTTTTAATTTTTTAATTTTTTTAATGCTATTCTTGTCTGCTTACATTCTTTTTATGTATGTATGTATGTATGTATGTATGGCTGTGTTGGGTCTTCGTTTCTGTGCGAGGGCTTTCTCTAGTTGTGGCAAGCGGGGGCCACTCTTCATCGCGGTGCGCGGGCCTCTCACTATCGCGGCCTCTCGTTGCCGAGCACAGGCTCCAGACGCGCAGGCTCAGTAATTGTGGCTCACGGGCCGAGTTGCTCCGCGGCATGTGGGATCTTCCCAGACCAGGGCTCGAACCCGTGTGCCCTGCATTGGCAGGCAGACTCTCAACCACTGCGCCACCAGGGAAGGCCCTATACCGGTAGCTTTTAAAAATTGGAAAATAATACAAGCATTCCCTACACGAATCTGATACTAAGGAATCATCCTCAAGATTATCAGAAATCGCCTATAGCTCCATGAGGCTAATGTTACTCTTTATGGGACATAAAGCTGCTTTAGCATCAGGCATATTGCAGAAGGCAGCTTGAAAAGACATATTTGCCCTGCTTAAGCCCTTAAAAACTTATAAAAATAGCAAGTGCATCTCATCTGGATCTACTGAAATAACATCCCTGCAAAGGAAAAGCATTTCAGCGAGCCTGAAAAACAAATGCCTCTCCAGAGATCTGGTCTCTCTTTGCAGAAAAGACTTTTTGTCAAAGCTCTTGGGGAGTTTTATGTAGAACCAGATGCGGCAGATTTTTCCTTTTATCGTCTTCACCTCTAATTGATGGGTATTCAGAGAGAGCCTGACTCATAAAGTGCATGAAACCATCTTCATCCACTCTCCCTTCAGTTCTTTCCAAGAGGTTTATTTTCCGGAAGTCTACCCCATGACAAGAGTGGAATCAACGCAATTAAAATGAACAAATCACTTTGCAAATCACCACCTCTAATTTCTAAAATGAGCCTTCTCTTAAAATCCATGAAGGCTTTTATTGCAGTCTACTTTCCTCCATGGAATTCAAATCGCTGCAAATTCGTGAAAGTTTAGATAAGTTGGAGACAAATCAGCCTTTGGGATCAATGAGTGAAATAACTCTTAAAATCCAACCTTTGTCCCCACATCCTACCTCTGGGGACAAACATTGCCAATTTCAATGTACATTCTCTCTATTACTGGACCAAGTTGCCTGGTTTGCACTTCCCCTCAATCTCATTGTTCAACACAACCCGTAAAGGAGGTATAATTATCAAAGAAACCTATAAGGGAACATAGAAATACGTATAAATAGTAAATGTGGTCTGTGCCCAGCTCATCTCCCCATGGCACTTGACACTGCAGTACATGGCGAAGATGTCCTATTGCTCTCGGTCCCTGCATGGAAGACTAAATGCAAGTGCTGGGAAACTAAGGGTGGAATGGAGTTGGCAGATAAATGTCCATCTTCATTGTCCCTTGCTTGGATAATTCTGGAACCTGACAGATCTCCAGTGTTTACTGACATGATTCAGCCTCTGCAGCCCGGTGGCAAATAGCTCCGTAAACATACTTCTCACACCCCTGTCAATGTTTTCTGGAATTACCACCCAGACAAACACTTGCATTTAAAGTGTGCTCTATGGTACACTAACAGAGGTTATTACACCGTAAGTCCACAGCAGCTTACAGGAGGAACAGATCAGGGAATGCAGAGCTTGTCCCACCCCTAGCAACTCCCCTGAAAGTGGAATTCTAAACAGGTAAGAAGCAATCCAGAATGTAATAGTGGATGAGTATATGTGCCCTCCAATTAACTTTCTCCCTTATCACCAAAGAGGATTTAGATGGGCAAAGCTATGAATTTCCTTTTACCCATTCCTTTTATCCAGGCGTCATAGGTAATCAAAAGCAGGCCATGAGGGTGTTTTCATACAAATCAAAGCCAAACCAAGTGTTTTGCATAATAGTACCTTAAAGAAGATATTTTCTTTGGGACACAGTGTAAACTTTAGGTTTGATCCTCAAATCACCATATCTTCCCGGAACCTCCCTCATTTACCAACTTTCATAGAAACTCGTTTGTAAATAAGAGAATTCAAAATTTGAAACCTTAACATTAGTTACCATTTTATATTTGCATAACTCAAGCAAAATTTATGTCAAGTGTAGGCTAATACCTTTAACCAGTGTCAAAGAAAACGCTCAAAGTCTATAAACTTCATCAGAAATTAATATGAAACTAGCAATATATATATAGGAAAGTCTTCCTTAGACAGGTGAGTTTTCTGAGTATTGTTTTCCATCACCATCTGGAGATTTACCATTTATCAAGAAAATTAGACTGCCTTGTAGCCGCTCATGGATAGAACGGACAGTGAGTAATTTTGGTCCTAATGCCTGATCACGTGATTGTCCGTCTACAACAGACACGGACGCCTCTGGCTATGGCTTCCTCTTCCAACTGCTTCCCCTCTGGCTGAACTTCACAATCAAAGTGAAATTTGTCTGCTTAATTTAATACCTGCTTTGCTCAATTCATTTATCATTGTTTGGCTGATTTCTCTCCAAGTGGCAGATATTTGGGCGTAAATATTTTCTATTCCACGTATAATATGTAGCCCTGGGTAACTTTCATCACGGATGGCGTTAAGCCATGTGAAATGATGGACTGTTTTCCTTCACATTACCTTCCTCCAGGTAAACTACTCTGTAGATTAGTAACCGGTTTTCCTTGATTTATTTTTGAAGGTTACTCCATATTCCTTTACACAGGACTTTTCGATGAATTATGCATGCTGTTAAGGTCCAACACCCAGCAAAGGATGTGGACTATCATTTCTCCGCTTGTAATTTACATTATACCACCATTAATGACTTAAGCTTCTAAATTTTTCATTCAGAAGATACAGCTTGATACTCAAATGGGAGATTTTGAAACTACCTAATAACATTGCAGTTGAGTATTGTTAATTTTGCTCCAAAATTGATATTTCCATATGTTTTCATTATAACCCTTATATACAAACCAGGACATAAACATGTAGGACATTACCCCAAAATGTAAAATCTAAAATATGAGCATTGCCTAACACTTTTCTATCTGAAGCAATAAAGTGAGTTGAGAATAAAAAGAGAGAGAGAGAGATGAATGGAAAAAGAAAAAAGAGATAAGAAGAACCTAAATGCTAGAGATGTTAGTTTTAATTACCCTAAGTTGCCCTGTTTTGTTCATCAAGCACATCTGAATAACATTTTGTGAAACCTTAATCTCCTTTATTGCTTCAGTGAATTTTGTTTTAGCCTGTACCTGTCCTTTTCCATGTTTCTCTTCTACGTAATTTTCTCCTTTAGTTATTAAAATCATAACCTAAAAGAACAGGAAGGGCTTGGAGATCCCCAACCCAGCAGTTCTCAAAGTGTGATCCCCTGACCAGCAGGGGACCGTGTCACACGGTCACCATCCAGGACCTACTGAATTAGAAACTGTCAGGGTGGGACCCAACCATCTGTTGTAGTCAGTCCTGCAGGGAATTCTGATGCCTGCTCCAGTTTGAGGCTTCCCAAAACTACCTCCCAGGCACTGCCTCATGCCCTCTCTGCTCATCTTACAGCAGCAACTGCTTGCTAGACAATGGCTTCCTACAGGCGTCATCTGGCAACACCTTGCCTTACTAAGTTTTCACTTTGCTCCTGGTCTCCAGCCATCTGGGATGCCCTCAAAGATTAGCTTGTCCCCATATTCCCACAACCTATTACGCAGAGGTAGGGGTGATTAATGCCCCACTAAGAAGCCTTTGATCAGTGGGATGAGAGCTGACAG
Organism: Balaenoptera acutorostrata; assembly: GCF_949987535.1. Lineage (NCBI taxonomy): Eukaryota > Metazoa > Chordata > Mammalia > Artiodactyla > Balaenopteridae > Balaenoptera > Balaenoptera acutorostrata. Next base: position 11,184,239 of record NC_080082.1, on the reverse strand, counting down.
ATGAGTGTTTCCGAATCCACCTCTTGGATGGAAATTCTGAGGCATGTTCTAAACAGCTCAAAGAGAGACCTTCTACTGGCCCACGATAAACTGCCTGCACATAAGCAGGGTAGAGGAAATCTAGCCTTCTAAGAAGCAAACTCTTATTTTAAAGAAGAAAGGACTAAGTATCACTGGTGTTCCTGTTTAGGTGAGCCAACCAAGAAGAGTCAGAAAAGTCCTCTGGAGAGAGAAGGGAACCCTGTGGTTTCCATTTAAAAATCACAGGGATTTGAGTTGGTTGTATTTTAGCTGTTTTTTTCCCCTTCTCTCAAAAAAAGAGTGAGGTTTAAAGTGAGAGCTGCATTCCTCAATAAAGCAAACAGAGAGGGGATATAACTCCAAGTACATCCAGTCTGTAGCAATTATTGGAATATCTATAAAAAGAGATGAGTATTTCCACATTTCACCTGGGAGTAGGGAGTTTTAGTAACTCTATGGTACAACTTGTGACTCATTGCTTCCATGAAGCATTAACTTCCACACACGTGTCTTTGTGTATGTGTGGTGGGTGGACAATCTAGTCTTTTCTGTCCTAAAAAAGAAAGTGAATTCCAGTAAAACTTAACTAGGAACAGAAGAAGTTGATGCAAACCTTTCTATTAACTTAATGTATCACAAAATGACTTCACCTAAGTGTGTTTTGTGCCTATTTTCTAACATCTGTAGTATGATTATAATATGTTTCTTAGAGAAGGAAATATTTTTCTTTTCTGAAAATTACTTTGCCCTCAATCATGAATATTGCTTTAAAATTCATATTTACTTTCTGTTCTATAAATTAGTTTTCTAAATACTTTTTCAAGCCACACATAATGCAAATGTTTTAAAATCACTGCAATGAAAAGCACTACATTCAAATCCATAAGACACTTCCACTAAGGTAATATTCTATTATGCTGCTTTATTTTTTTCTTTTTAATATTTATATACATACATTGAAAAATATACACAGTATCTGGAAGAATCATTTTTAAATGACATGTTTGTTTTGGCAATATATTTGAGAGAAATAATTGCATAAGATGCATTATTTTAGTCATTCATTTGTATGAAGACAAGACGAGGGTTTGGAACAAAGAGTATTTTTAAATAAATTGTACATAAATTATGCATTTCCAATAAGTCTAAATTGTCTCCTTTTTTCCATCTTTTTCATGGAAAATATTCCGCCTTTTACAATATATTCCTTAAAGTAGCAGAATTAAAGGATGTGAAATTATAATTTTAAAGTTGCAGGAAAATATGATCATTTAAGGGTTTAATTAATTTCTTATTTTTTTAATTATTTCCTTGTCTTAGAGCAGGAGTCCCCAACCCCCGGGGCCATGGACCGGTACCGGTCGCGCCTGTTAGGAACTGGGCCACACAGCAGGAGGTGAGCAGCGGGCAAGCGAGCCAAGCTTCACCTGCCGCTCCCCATGGCTCCCCATTGCTCGCATTACTACCTGAAACATCCCCCCCTCCCCGTCCGTGGAAAAACTGTCTTCCATGAAACCAGTCCTTTGTGCTAAAAAAGGTTGGGGACCACTGTCTTAGAGGGCTTCACAATTAATTTTTAATTTAAGTGATATTCTTTGGAGGCATTACCTGAAGATTATAAAGTGTCCTTTCTCTGTTGTATAGCCATTAAGTAAATATTTGGAACTTTTACTGAGCCTCTACCATCAAAAAAGTTGGGTATCACTATTGACATTTAGGAAGTAAATGAGGCTGGCTGTAGAAGGCTTTATGCAGATAGAATTAAAAAATGACTTTCTCATTTTCCAGGCTAGAGATACTCCCTTTAAGACCAGCTGGAGGTGTCAGTATGACTCTTGTATATTTTACAGAAGTCAATTTCATACAGAAGCCAAGTTGACATAGAAGTCAATTATACATACACACACACACACACACAAATGTGTATGAATGTGTATCCCTTATTACTTACAAAGGCTATTTATGAAAGTTTACTTCTGTAACAAGACAAATCTGAGTTCCTTTGTTGCTATAGACAATGTTATAAAATGAATCCCGTCATTTCGGCAAACACTATAATGTTACTTTAAGACTTTAGTTAAAGGTATAGACTTGGTACATCCATACAACGGAATACTACTGAACTATAAGAAAGGAAGGGACTCTTGATTTATGCCATAACATAGATAAATCTTAAATGCATTTTTCTAAGTGAAAGAAATCAAACCCAAATGGCTACATACTGTGTGATACCATTCATGTGACATTCTAGAAAACACAAACTGTCTGGAAGGTAAACAGATTTGGAAATGTGGTTGCCAACAGTTGGTTGTGGGGAAGGGGATATCTATGAGTGACTACAAAGGGATTTTAGGGTGATGAAACTATTCTATGCTACTTTGTTAGTATATACACAACCCTAAGCATTTCTACACCACCAAGAATGAACTTAACCATATGCAAACATTCATTTTATTTTTTACAGTTTACTGATATATAATTGAAACCCAAAGAACTGTACATATCTGTGTACAATCTGATGAGTCTAGACATATGCAAACACCCATGATACCATCACCATAATCAAGGAAGTAGACATAGCCAACACCTCCCTTAACTTTAAAAAAAAATCAACCTGAGGACTTCCCTGGAAGTCCAGTGGTTAAGACTCTGCACTTCCACTGGCAGGAGGCAGGGGTTCGATCCCTGGTCGGGGATCTAAGATTCCGCATGCCATGTGCGGAGCGGCAAAAAAAATAAATAAAATTTTAAAATTTAAAAAATAAAAAAATCAACCTGGATATCAGGGGATCCCAAAATGGAATGCAGATGGTGACAAATGAATCTAACTACACATAGTAAGCAGAATTCTGAAACTGTTCCTGGACTTCCTACCCTAATCCCTGGGGCTGGGAATATGAGATCTCACACCCAGGACTATGTTATGTTACATGTCAAATGGGATTTTTCAAATGTAATTAAAATTACTAAGCAGTTGACTTCCAGTTAATCAACAGACAGATTTTTCAGATGGTCTAACGTAATCACATGAGCGATTTAAAAGAAGAAAGTTTTCTCCAGTTGGTAACAGAAGTTATATTCTAGGCAGAGGAGAGAGTCTAGGCTGACTTTGAAGCAATGGATCATTGCTGGCTTTGAAGTCTGAGGTAGCTGCATCCAAGGACCAGAAAGTAGAAAGTAACCTCTAGGAGCTGAAAGTGACCCCCGCCGAAAGCCAGCAAGGAAATGAAGACTTCAGTCTTACAGCTGCAAGAAACTGGCATCTGCCAAGAATCGGAATGGGCCTGGAAGCGGGTTCTTCCACAGAACTTCCAGACAAGAGTCCAGCATCCTGACGTCTGCCTTGTGAGACCTTAAGCAAAGAGCCTGGTGCAGCCCACCTGCACTGGCTAACCTATCCAACTGTGAGCTAACAAATGCGTATTCTTTTGCAGCCGCTAGCTTGTGGTAAATTAATGCAGCAACAGAAAACTAATACTCTGACTTACAAATTATGGCATGTCCTCACTGGAGATGGTGGGGAAAAATGAGCTGACCGACGTGACTTTGGAAAACAGTATCCTGACTGGCTATTGAAGATTAAAGACAAAAAGAACTACACGCAAACACTGTACTCTAATGGGTAAGTTTTGTTTCTCACAGGAATACAGGCCTAGCCATTCTGAAACTACTTTATATGCATACTAGGATTAAACAAGTAAATAATCTGTACATTGTAGGAGTCAGGTTTCTCACTATTCCAGGAAGAAGTTACGAAAAAGCAAGGGGAAAGGCTAGAATGTGGATTCGAGTATAGATATAAACTCATGTTTATAGATAAGACACAAATAAAAATAGGTGTGTATGTATACATGAGTTAGTACACGTTGATTTCCTGGCTCTGTTCGCCAAGTGAGCCTAGAATCAGTGACGCCCCAGTAGCAACAGTGAACACACCTGGTGCCCAAATCTTAATTTCTAAATACCATGTTCCAATAAAAGGAGCCACGGCTCTTTGGAGAAATGGCTGATTTTTAACTGGGTCAGGAAAAAAGACACACTGAGACTGAAATATCTTATGGTGCCAGGAAAGAAGGAAGTGCTTAATCAACAAAACAAGAAAAAAAAAAAAAGAATGGAGGCATATCACAAGGAACAGGGGTCAACTGAAAGAGCCCACAATGGACAAAGCTGAAAAAACCTTAGCAGTAAATATTGATATTATTGGACTATAGCCCAAATAATAAAATGAATATCCATGAGTCTGTACCGATTAATAAATGATTGAATAAATAACTAAACAGGGGAAAAGAGGCAATCTTTGCCACAGAAGAATTCCGGATAATAAATGTGGAAGCAATGAAGGACGTGCAAAATCACCATTAGCACTAACTGGGGCAGGCAAAAATCCATGGAAGAATGCTAAAATTTGGGGGTAAAACTTTCAGGAGAAGCAGAGTGCATGCACGGCCTCCAAGCGTCTCCAGCAGAACATTTATTAATTACTGGAGCAGTTTTAACCTAAATCCACAAAATCTCTGAAGCTCCTCTGCCCAGGAGGTACACCTTGATCACGTTTCCCGTGGCTGTCGGCTGGACTTAGTGAGCTGCTTCTAAGACACAGGTTATGGAAAGGAAAAGAGCAGTGGAGAAAACTGGCAGGTACCCCTTTAACCAGGTGATAAAGGTAATGATCTTTGCTTCACTCACACTGACCTCAAAGACCCTGGCTTTACTTTTCACACTGAGCTATCCTTTAATAAAAACAAAGTAAGGAAGAACATTCTGGCTCTACCACTTTTTGAGCTACTAACTGTGATGATTAATTTTCTGTGTCACCTTGACTGGGCTCAGGGGTGCCCAGATCCTGGAAAAACATCATTTCTGGCTGTGCCTGGGTTGGGGTTTCTGGATGAGGTTAGCATTTGGGTCAGCAGACTGAGTAAAGAGACCCAGGCCTCATCGATGTGGGTGGGCACCATCCTATCCACTGAGGGCCTGAATGGAACAAAAAGGAGAAGGAAGGGCAAATTCTCCCCCTTCTTGAGCTGGGGACATCCTCCTTCTCCTGCTTGGACATCAGAGCTCCTGGTTCTCTGGCCTTTGAACTCAGACTGAGTTACACCACTGGCTTTCCTGGGTCTCCAGCCCGCAGAGAGCAGACGGTGGGCCTTCTCCGTCTCTATAAGCGCGTGAAGCACGTGAGCCAGTTCCTATAATCAATCAATCAATCTCTCTATATATATTTATATATGTATATATATGTATGTGTATATATGTATGTATATATGTACATACACACACACACATATCCTATTGGTTCTGTTTCTTCAGAGAACCCTATTTTCACATACCACCTTGTGTGGTCTTTATCTTCATACATGCATATAGATTTAGATCCTAGACAAAGAGACCCACAGCCTGAGTCTGTGGAATCAGAGACATCTTGCAATTATTGTGGAAACATATGTGTATGGGCATATTTTTTCTGAAAAGAAATTTCATTCCTTCTCAATCCAGGTATCAGATACCCTCAAAATGTTTAAAAAAAAAAAAAAAAACAGTAGTCTTGAGGATAGCCATTTTTTGCTTTACTTATCTTTGTAGAAAATCTAGTGTTTCTGTAAAGAAAATACTTGATGCTTAAGTGGAATAAATGAATAAATAAATGAAAGATATAAAGTATTTAAGTTACTTGGCCCTTTACTGAAAATAATGATTCTATCTGGATTTGAGAAACAAATGATTCTCCAATTTTCAGCTTCTAGTTAAGCCAAAATGATAGTAGCTACTATCATTTATAGGCAATTCATTTATAGTTCAATATAGAATTTTCTTATGTATAGTTTTATCCTCATAAATAAAGTAGGCATGTGTCCCGGTTTATCCCTGCTGTCCTAGCATATTGTTTCATCCTGTCTGGTTTGGCACTTGTCCCGGATTCTTCATATTTTAATAAGGTATTACTTTAATACTTGCACCCACATGAGCTAAGCTGGATTTGCTAGAGCAACACGGTGTCCTTTCTCAGCTTCTGCCAGAGCCTGCAAACGAAATGTCTGAGTCACAGGTGCAGAAAAATAGAGGGCTTACTGAAACATGTGATCCAATCTGGACGGCAACTGGCTGTGACCTCTCGTTTCCAAGCACTTTCCAGACACAAGGTAATTAACACCTCCCTCTCAAGGACAGTGTGCAGGGCACTCGCTGATAAAATGAAGTGCTCCAGGACAGGGGCAGCTAGGGACAGTGACCCCATCAGGTCTTGGGCAGTAAAAGCAGGAGGGTAGGACACGAGCTCCTGCTGGCCCCTTGGTGTGGTGGTTTGCACCACTGCTTGTGGGAGGCACAAGGCAGACAGGGGAGTGGGGAGCATGGGGGATTACAGGTTAGGTATTTACAAGTTAGGTTACGTGAAATCAGTGCGCAAAGACCTAACAGTCTCATACTCTTGCTACAGAGGTTTTGTCATTGGTTGTATGTGTAAGTCTGCTTTATTTCATTTATGTATGTTAACGCTCTTTTGTTTTGTTTTGAAATAAACCTTCGACACAAATGAGCTCCAAAATCGTGTTAACTATTTTAAATCTTGAGAGTTGATGTCAAATGAATACAGTGTCTAGATCTCATCAACCACAGGAAAACCAGAAAACACAGATTTGCTGGAAAAACACCACCATCTATTTCAAGGTCAGTTGCTATTTTAAGAAGACAGCGCCAAAGTCATCAATCCTCATTCAGCAGCAAAGTACCCAACTTTTCACTGAGATCAAGGAACTGTCCTCCTAAATTAATTTTGCTTAATTTGATTCCAAATATTTTCTGTACACATAAAAAGAAAAACGACTGCTTTTAATATGTCAGCTCCATTTGTAAAATAATAATAATAACATCAACAACAACACCTCAAAAGTTAAATGATACCATTTTATATCAGGACCATCACACATTTTAAATACAAAATTATGTGTTAACACATTTCAGTAAGTGTTCTATGTTTCCATCCAGTTACTGGAATCAAATTTAAGCTTTGGGAAGTTTATTTGATGGAAGGTAAAACATCCATTGTCATTGTAGGTGCTATAAAAAATTCAGTAAGATTCTATTTTGAAGAAAATATTACTGATTTTGTAGTGGTAACTCAGAAATTTTGGTAGACCACAGTATCTTGGTAAAGGTTATGTTCTTAATAAATTAAGAAATCTATAGATTAGAAATGTATTTAATTGGCATTTATCACGTTTCATATCAACCATTTCATTAATGTACTTAAATTTGGCAAATATGTCATATCAAATTGGCAACCTAATAAGCTGCAGCTTTGGAAGCTTTGGAAACTTGGAACCTGGTATTACTGAAATAAAGTCTGCAAAGAGAATAGTAATGATATTTACTCTTAAAAAATAAAGGGAAGACCCAAACTTACAGATGAGAGCTAAACTGGCATATAAAATTTAGTTTTGTACTTCTATAACAGTGTTGTAGAATATCCCAAGTTCCTATTTATTACTGGATAAATATTATATTCTATCTTAGAACTATACTGAAAAAGGCTACAATTAGGGAAAACATCTACATTTGATGAAACAGCCAAAATAATTACTAATAGAAACAACTTAAGTTTTGCTTGTAAACATATTCGACAAAGAAAAGTACTTTACATGCAGGCAAAAAGCTAGTGCCCATCAAAATATTTAGGCTGAAATATTTATATGTCTCAGTGTGAAACAAACAAACTTGAGAATATTCTCTATTTAGCAGAATGTGCCCTGATTTTACCTGATGACTAGGCATTTACAGTTTTTTCTCAGATTTAAAAATATTACGGCTTACGGAAAAGAGTCATTTGAATGTGCACTTTCACATTTATTAAACACCAAATGCAGTTTTGAAGAATGATTTTCTTTTATTTTTAAAAATTAAAATACATTTTTTTTTTTTTTTTTAATATATTGAATTCCTCCCTCTCACTTCCTGTTTTTGGCTTAACTAGGAAGTGAGCTAATTCACTTTTTTTTTTTTTTATAGCTACTTTATTTATTTATTTATTTATTTTTGGCTGTGTTGGGTCTTCGGTTCGTGCGAGGGCTTTCTCCGGTTACGGCAAGTGGGGGCCACTCCTCATCGCGGTGCGGGGACCGCTCTTCATCGCGGTGCGCGGGCCTTTCACTATCGCGGCCCCTCCCGTTGCGGGGCACAGGCTCCAGACGCGCAGGCTCAGCAGCTGTGGCTCACGGGCCCAGCCGCTCCGCGGCATGTGGGATCTTCCCAGACCAGGGCCCGAACCCGTGTCCCCCGCATTAGCAGGCAGACTCCCAACCACTGCGCCACCAGGGAAGCCCTAAAATACATTTTAAAATCAAGAAATCAGATGCACATTGTAAGATAAAGATAGAGCTAAGAAACAGACTAAAACAGATGAATATGAACCAAGAAATACTATTCTACCTTTTTTTTTTTTTTTTTTTGGCTGCTCGCCTTGAAGGATCTTAGTTCCTGACCAGGACCAGGAACCCGTGCCCTCCGCAGTGGAAGCACAGAGTCCTAACCACTGGACCATCAGAGAATTCCCCTACTTACCCTTTTTTAATGTTCAGATAATCAGTATAAAGAGGGTTTTTTGTTTAATGTACATAAATATATTATTTTTAGAGTTATAGAAACTGTTTTAAGGAAATAGTTTTAGAATAAAAGTATACTACAGATCCACCAATAAAATGACCCATATTTGTCAGTTTATGTATTAGATAACTTTAACTACTTATTATTAACCCTAGGTACAAAATCAACATGCAGAAATCTGCTGCACTTCTATACACTAATAATCAACTACCAGCAAGAGAAATTAAGGAAATAATTTAGAATTTAACTATTTTAATTTTTTATTATACTCTCAAAAGTGTCATCCAAAAAGTTTAGATGATCAATTATAAGAAGAAGAATAACTCTACAAGATAAAAATAACACAGATTATTGATCTGTGTGACTATATGCTTATTTACCGTCACAAAATAAAGGGAAGACTCAAACCTACTGACAGATGAGAGCTAAAATGGCATATAAGATTTAGTTTTTTCTTCTATCAGTGTGTTTTAGAGTATCCCAAGACACACGGCCCAAAGTCACACAGCAGGACATGGAAAGTCAGGGATGTGAGCCAAGTTTATGGAGAAGCATTTAGTGAGAATTTATGACCATGTGCAAGAAACACTGACATTGTGCTCAATATGCTTTATCCACATAGAACACAAAAAGAAAGGGAAAAAAGCAATCAAATAACATGGAAGTCCTTAAAAGGTCCAAAATATCAAATTTTAAAGAACCCAGAACGATAATACACAGAATAACAGAGTGCTGACTGGAAAAGGCTTTGAGACAGGTTACTCTCTGGAATAATTCTGAATCACGTTTTAGTAAAGAGGAAGGCAGACAGATGTCCATTCCGGGGAGATGGGATGGAACATGTGGTTTGGTGTGCAGATGCAAAAAAGCAAAACCAGCCACAACATCTGTGGGGACCCGAGGGTCCCTAGTGGCCAAAAGATCAGGAGCTGTGATCACTAAGTGAAATGCAAGATTTTAAAGCCTTGTATTAGAAAGCCTGGGTGAAATGGAAGTATTACAGCTGCTTAAACAGAAAAGCAAGCTAATAAAGTTTGCCTATAATTAAGAGCATCCACTTGGCAGTCATTTATTCATTCACACATTCAACAAACATTCACTGTGTACAATGTACCAGGAACTGCTCTATGCAGTAAGAAGAAAACAGTAAACAAAACAAAATCCTTGTCCTCATGGAGAACTATTAGAGAAAACAAACAACACTTTATATGAATCTTAGATTACAATATGATTGAGGACATGGGGAGGGGGAAGGGTAAGCTGGGACAAAGTGAGAGAGTGGCATGGACATATATACACTACCAAATGTAAAATAGGTAGCTAGTGGGAAGCAGCCACATAGCACAGGGAGATCAGCTCGGTGCTTTGTGACCACCTAGAGGGGTGGGATAGGGAGGGTGGGAGGGAGACACAAGAGGGAGGTGATATGGGGACATATGTATATGTATGGCTGATTCACTTTGTTATACAGCAGAAACTAACACACCATTGTAAAGCAATTATACTCCAATAAAGATGTTAAAAAAAAAGAAGTGCAATGAAGAAAAAACAAAGCGAGGCATGGGTATTAAGAAAGCTAATGCTTACAGAGTTCACTTTATATACATTAACACATTTAATCCTCACAACAATGGTATGAGGTAAGTGTGCTATTGTTTTCCTGATTTTATATGAGGAAACAGACACACCGGGTGGCTCAGCAACCTGCCCAAGGGCACAACTAGAAAGAGGCAGAGTTATTTCAAATCCAGACTGTGTGGCTTGAGTCCATGTTCCTAATCATCATGTTAGTACTGCTCCATGACTTTGAGCGGGTGACTTTGAGCTGAGACCTCAATTAAGCAAGGGAGTCAGCCACGTGACGACCTGAAGAGAGACTACGCCAGAGGGAACAGCAAGTGTGAAAGCCCTGATTAAGGGTACACATGGCATGTTCAAGAAACAGCAAAATCGCAAGAAGGAAACAGAAAAATGGTGTCAGATCATTAGATATTGTGGTCTGCTGAAAGGAGAATGGACGGTAGAAGTCTAAGGGTAGAATCAGAAAGATCAATTAGCATTAACACCATCCATGTGACAGGTGATGCCCGCTTGGACTAAGGTGTTGATGGGTGTGACAATCTTTTCAATGTGTCAGCTTGGCTAGGCTATAGTCTCCAGTTATCCAATCAAACATGAATTCAAGTGAAGTTATTTCCGTAGATGTGATTAAAGTCCATGATCTATTGACTTTATTTTTTTTAACCTTTTTATTTTATACTGGAGTGTATTTGATTAACAATGTTATGTTAGCTTCAGGTATACAACAAAGTGATTCAGTTATACATATACATGTATCTATTCTTTTTCAAATTATTTTCCCAATTAGGTTGTTACAGAATATTGAGCAGAGTTCCCTGTGCTATACAGTAGGTCCTTGTTGGTTATCCATTTTAAAAATAGCAGTATGTGGAGTGAATGTCAATATTATGACATAGTATGAGTGTGTTTCGTGTTTGGTAATTGCAATCATTGTTGCTTTTGTTGTGGTCATCCAGTTACAATGCTTGGTGTCAGTTTATTTATCTCTTGGAAAAATAAAATACAGTATGTGTGTGTGAAAATAATTAGTTAATTAATTAATTTTTAAAAAATAGCAGTATGTACATGTCAATCCCAAACTCTCTATCCTTCCCCCCCTACACTTACCCCCCTGGTAACCATAAATTCATTCTTTAAGTCTGTGAGTCTGTTTCTGTTTTGTAAATAACTTCATTTATATCATTTTTTTTTTAGATTCCAAATATAAACAATATCATATGATATTTCTCTTCCTCTGTCTGACTTTAAGTAAAGGAGATCAGCTAGGACAATCCGAGTGGGCCAAATTTAATCAATTGAAGGGCCTTTAAGAGTAGACCCGAGGCTTCTCTGAAGAAGAAAAAAATCCCCTCATGGACAGCAGCTTCAGTTCTTCCCATGGCTTGCCCTGCAGATTTCCAACTTGTCTATTCAGTCTCCACAATCACGTAAACCAATTCCTTGCAATACATCTCTCAAGATATATCTCCTACTATGTGGTAAAGCAGTAGATATTAGATTCAGAATATATGCTGATGGTGTCATTAAACACTGGATACAGGTATGAGAGAAAGAGAGGTACTCTCTTCATCAACAATTTCGCACTTGAATCCTTTTCCCATTGGGGCGATCATAAAACAACGGAATAATCACTTTTTTTAACCTCCTTTGGCATTGTCTTCATGTGCCCTCATGTCTTTGGGTAAAATATCAGCAACAAAAACATAGCCCGCTGTCCTGCTGCAAATTTGGATGAGCTATTCCAAATAACTAAATCTATGAATTCATACGAAGGGGTCCATTTACAGAAATGGCATTCAGAGCCCTTCCCTCTGGATAGAGACCCTTTGTTGAGAGATCTAACAGATATAATAGAAAACAAACAAAAATGTCCCAAATGGCAGAATTTTCCAATAAGATTTGGTCTATTTACACAATGGAAAATTATCAAGCCATTAGAAAACGGTATTTGACAGAAAAATTAAATAAGATAAAACGACTGCAATATTTTATTTTTAAGGCTGATTCAGAATACTTGGGACAGTAATTCAGAGTCGAACTTTTATGTAAATAGAACTGCATTTAAATCCTGAGCCAATCACATGTTACCAGTACATCCTTGGTCCGTGTATGTAAAATCCCTGAGCCTCCATTCTCACCTCTCCAGGTTTATATAGTGAGTAAAAAGGGTGGAAAGTGCTCAACAGTGAACAATCAGTATCAAATAAATCTAGTTATCCTTTGTGAATGTACATTTGATGTGCGTCTGTATCTACACATATATATATATATGAAAATACTACCTATAATATAGCTATATATATAATATAGTTAATGTATATATACACACAGAGAGCAAGGTGTGTGTGTATTAATTAAACACACAAAACTATTTTCATTTTACACCGAATACCAAATGTGAATCTTTGGTTGGGTTTGTGAATTCACTTCACTCAGTCAATAAATATTTATTAAAGTACCTTTAAAATCCAGGCACAAAATGCTAAGTAAAGGGGAAAGGGTGGTAAATATAATTGTTTTTACTATTTTGGTCACTGCCCAAGTTTTCTATAATGAGTTTACATCACTTTTGAAATGCATAAAATTATTTTTAAGGACAATGTAACTTACAAAAGAACATAAGATTTGTTCTAATGGTATATGTAGAGAAAAGAAACACCAAAAAAAAATAACTTCAAGGCACCTGGCTCCACCCAGGATAAGAGCAGGTCACCCTGAGCCTGCTCCTATTCTACCTGTAATGATTTTCTCTGTTCCAAGAGCTTAAGACCTAAACTTCCTTCCACATCTCTTGGGTGAGTCCTGCTGTTGTTTCAGTGTGCTCTCATGACCGCATCTCCTTTCATAACAGCCTTCAGAGTCTCATGGATAGATTTCCTCTGGCCATAAGCTTCCTGGAAATGTCTTCCAGCAGGATCTTTGCCTTTACAGGAGCTGCCTTATCCGTGTTAAAGACTGTGTGTGTGCGTGTGTGTGGAACTCAATTACCCATTCTACCACCTTCTGCTTCCTGGCTGAAAGAGGAATTATAAGATATATGGTCTGTCGGGCTCTCTTATCATAGGCACCCTCCGTGTCCTCAATTTCTGTCTCTGTAAAAGAAGCACAATAATGGCCACCCTGCTTGTATAAAATACATTAGCAGTTATTAAGTGGGTTTAGAAATGCAAACATACCATTCTGATATGAAAGAGCGTTTAAACTGTGTGAAGTGACTATGAGCACATCTCCTCTAAAGGCATTTTTCTTTGGGGCCATTGCTTCCGTATCTTACAAAAAGAAGGATAATACCTGGACCAATTTCACATAGCTATTACAACGAGCATCTAAAATGTTATTTTAAGCTACTGGAAAATTATCCTCTAAAAAAATGTCAGCTTAGCGCTTATCGATAGTAATTTGAAATACACAAGATGTCAGGGTGAACTATGTACTTCCGTTCTTACCGATAAAATACACTATATGAGTTCAAAGCATTTATTCAAATGCGTCTCCTGAGAGGATAGCAGGGCTGCTGCTGCTCGAACACTCACTGCACTAGAGGCAGAAAACCCGAGCAGCCTGTGGCTCTGGTGGAAGACTACGAACTCCCCTTCACCCTCTCGGCCGCCTCCCAGTGTCCTCATCCATCTCTCCAGCCGGCGGTGGGAGCGCTGCTTTCTTTTATTTATTTTTTTTAACATCTTTATTGGAGTATAATAGCTTTACAATGGTGTGTTAGTTTCTACTTTATAACAAAGTGCATCAGTTATACATATACATATGTTCCCATATCTCTTCCCTCTTGCGTCTCCCTCCCTCCCACCCTCCCTATCCCACCCCTCCAGGTGGTCACAAAGCACCGAGCTGATCTCCCTGTGCTATGCGGTTGCTTCCCACTAGCTACCTATTTTACGTTTGGTAGTGTATATATGTCCATGACACTCGCTTTCTTGCTGCAGTTTTATAAACAGGAGGCAGTGAGCTACTGTTGCCACATACACTCACGCTTGACTACCAAAAGATAAACACTGTAACTCTTAAGCTTCAGGGAATAGGAAATCTGGCTAAATGCCAAGAAATAAGGAAATTAGGTCGCTGGGCACCCACAGAAATGAGTTCACAGAAAAACCAGCACCACCTTATTCCCCAAGCTCCTGATGCTGACATCACACACACATCGAAGGGACACCGCAGAGACCAGCACAAAGATTATTCACCAGTATGCCTTATTTACTGTTTAAGGTTAGGTGTGGATTCCACTTATGCTTTACTTCTGTTGCTTTTCCTTTGTGAATACAATTCATGCCGGAATTAATCACTCCTTTCCCGTGGTCTCAGGGCAGGTTTTTTGTACCTCACTCTGTCTTGTGTTGTCACCAGTGTGTACCAGCTCTTCTCAATCTGTCCTTCTCACTAACGGCGCGCCCACACCAGAGGACAACATAAGACACCCTCCACAGACAGACCCAGAGTGGTGCACTGTGTCCACTTCAACAGAACACTGTTATTGGGATAACCTGGAAACCACTCTGATTTTTTTCCTTTAAAAAAATGTTCACAACAGATCAGCAAGGATTTAGAAGAACTGAACAACATCATCAACCAGCTGGATCTGGTTTACATTCACAGAACACCAGTAACAACAGAAGCCTTCTTTTCAAGTAGTCATAGGACATTCACCAAGATAGAACATATCCTGGGTCATAAAACACACCCTGACAAACACAAAAGAACTGAAATCATAAAAAGTATCTTCTCTGACCATAGAAAATTAATCTAGGAATTAACAGAAATATAATAGGAGAATACACAAATACTTGGCAGTTAAACAAAAAACACATACAAATAATCCACATGTGAAAGGGTAAATCTCCAGAGATTAGAAAATACTTCAAGCTGAATGAAAATAAAAATATAGCACACCTACATCTGTGGGATGCAGCTAAAGCAGTCCTTGCAGGGAAAATTTTAGCATTAAACAATTCTATTGGGGGGGAAAGCTATCAAATAAATAATCCAAGAAATTAGGAAAAAAAGAACAAAATAAAGCCAAAGCTTAAAAAATGCCACGGTTCTATAGCTATTACTATGTTAGCACCTATAAAAATCCCCTTTAAAGAATATCTCCAATACCAGGCTTTCTGTGAAGTGTGAAGAGGTGGTTAAAAGTTTCAGAGAAAACACTCCAGTTGAAATATTCAATGTGCAGAACATGTACAGACCCCACTGTGAGTGAGGCATTTTCCCAGGCACAGGAAGGATGAAAGGTAGTTGAAAGGGCATGTTTCCTGCTCTCACATGTTTTCACCATAACATGAGACCAGAAATTAAAACCTGAAGCAGAATTTTAAAATATGATGGAAATACTGATAGTTAAACCAATGTGCAGGGTGGAATACTGAGATCAGGGAAGTCCACGATGACCAGTTTTCTTGAAACTTGTTATTTGTACTATATTTCAAGAATTTTGCTTTTAATAAAACTATTTGTGTGTCAAACTTAAAAGTCACCAAGCTACATGCACCTCTAGTACTATTTCCACCACAAGAGAACTGACAGAGACAAGGTAAGTATCACTAGTCCCATTTAAATTCGTGGAAAATGAGACATAGAAACAGTATCCATTATCATGCCTTACTAATAGTTTCAAGGATACGGACAATACCTAGAAACAGTATGCATTACCATGCCTTACTAATAGTTTCAAGGACACGTTCCAATGAAGCAGGGACAGGTATGGGTCACCGAGGGAGGACAGCCTCCGGCCCTCCTTGAAGACTTGCCTGCTCTGGCCTACAGAAGATGAAGTCTCTGAGATGAGCAGGGTACCACCTCATATGGGGGGATGTTTAGTGATGAAGCAATTCCACCCGATCCTCCTACTTATCTGATCGTACGCAGGAAGCCAGCCCTCATCAATCCATAGATTGTGGGATTATTTACTATATGCAACCCTTAGCCAGGGGCATCCTGTTAAAAACAGTCAACAGACACAGATAGGGTAATGATTGATTATGTCACTGATAATTTATTTTATTTCACTCTTGCAATAACCATTCAAGGTAGACTTTGTTGTACCCATCTTAAAGACAAGAAAACACAAGTGCCGGTAACTTCCGTGGCGTGCCACATGGTTGAGCCCAGGGCCGGGCTGGGGATCCCAAGGCTGGCAGATTTGTGTCTGTGTCACATCACAGTTTTGCTGTAACCGCATGGTTCCTGTCATCTGGCAATGACCCAACAGGCTCTGGAGCAGGAACAGAGGAGGGTCTCCTACAGGGCTGGCCCTTAACTGACCACTGTGAGGCCTCAGAACAGAAGGGGTACAAAGAAGTGTTGAAGAAATTGCTAATTACTCTTTTGGAACAATTTAGTGTTTGTGCAAATGTGTCTTTGTGGGCCTAAAAGAGTTAATGCCCACACGCACCAAAGAGTTTGAACAGTTGGGAGATCTGCTCCAACGTCTTCGGCCCTTGAAATTCATTATGTAAATTTGAAGGCGATTATAACTGTTGTTTGTTAGGGTACGTGACTAGGGCTACTAGCTTTAATTTTACTTGGCAGGTCTTGGCGTGAATTTTGGAATCACGAGATATAAGTAATAGAGAAAAGATCAGATGGTCTTCCAGAAAAAATAATGCAAGGTTGGGGCTAATTTTGTGATATCAGTCTTTAACAGTCTTGGAGCTATTTACTCTGTGGAAAACTCTGTGGGACTTTTTTTTTCCCCTTTTGATGTGGACCATTTCATTCTGTGTGCCTTTTTCCAACTCAGTGTATTTTATAATGATATCCATCATGTCTGTCTGTCAGTTGATGGCAGCTTAAAAAATTGCCTCAAGGCCAGTAATGAGAAGAAATCTTTCCCACTTCCTCTAGATTGTTTTATGTGCTTCACAGTTTTCTGCACCAAATAATAAAAAATAACGTTGCTTTCCAAACAGTCCTTTATCTTGCCTCTCTTTCTCTTCTTTTAATCCTTTATGGTTTATCTCCCTCGCTTTACTATGTTTATTCTACTGTGGTTTTGTTCATAATTAACAAGACATAAAAGATAAGAATACATCCTCAAAACGGCAAGTTTTCCAAAGGCCTCGTTTCAGCTAACCTTTAATCCAACACAAAGGAAAGTATCCAGAGTTTTTAATATATATCCTCTCCCTCCCTCCACCCTCCCCTTTCCCTCCTTCCCTCTTTTCCTTTCTCCCTCTCTCTCTCTATATCTACAGATACATAGATAGACACATAGATAGATAGATCTATATAGAGAGATAGATAGATAGATCTTTGACAAGACAGTCCACAGTTTAAGAACTGATCTTTGAAATGGAGAAATCAGTACATATTAGGGATGAGGACAGACACTTAGCTGAGTTCTGAAGAAATTGCTAGCTAACTTTAATATGGAAAGAAACTTACTATTTCCTCAGTTCAAGTATATTAGCACCTGGAAGTGCCAATGAGTCTCAGAAAGGTCAATTGTTTCTGGTTTTGTTAGAAACATGTTGGTGATGATCAGGGGAACTTGAAACTTTTCCAGGATGGCATGTTTAGTACTCTAATTTTTTTTTTCATCTCAAATTCCTTCCTATCTAAAACATCAAGTTGTGCAATAATTCCATGCATGAATTACCATTTAGCAATGCTTGGTATTTCCAAAACATTGTTTTCACTGCCATTCTATCATGAAAAAGCTTAAACCTTCTGGAGTCAGGAAGCAGGTAATAAATTACTTCAAGACAAGCATTTTCTAAGGTATAGTCCTAAATCTTCCCTTTTGTGAGAATTAGCTGAATTAGCATGCTTCATTAGCTACTGATTCTTGATTGCCCACAACTTAACAGGGGATAACTGGGAAATCAGTCTTTCATAAGCAAGAATGCTGAATAAACAAAATTTATTTTTATTTGACCTCAATTCATGTTTGCTTGAAGGAATGAATTAATGGTAGATGGATGGACAGATGAAAAAAACATGTAGACGGACAGCTGGACAGATGGATGGATAAAACAGGTTTGACTGTTCTTCTGGGAAATTATATATACACATATATACACACACATATATAAATATATAATATTTCTGTCTTAGTTCAGTCTGATATGACAAATTATCATAGACTGGGTGGCTTAAACAAAAACCATTTATTTCTTACAGTTCTGGAGGATAGAAGTCCAAGATCAAGATGGTGGCAGATCCAGTGTCTGGTAAGAGCTTGAGTTCTGGTTTGCAAATGGCCATCTTCTCATTGTGTCCTCACATGGTGGGAAGAGAACTGGCCACCTCTCCGGCCTCTTCTTACAAGGCATTAATCCCATTCATGAGGGGTCCACCTTCATGACCTGATCACCTCCCAAAGGTCCACCTCCTAATACCATCATACTGGAATTAAGGTTTCAATGTATGAATTTTAGGGGGACACAAAAGGACCATTGCTAAATATAATATAATATAATACAATACAATATAATATAATATAGTGTATTTTTACTCCCAGCTCGCATTTTGTGAAAACTGAGGCTGCTTAGTAATTCGTGCATCTGCTCATCATATTTTGGTACCTCTTTGTCTTCTCTCCTTTTCCTCCATTTTCTTTCATCTCTATTAGCCACACGTACACAAAAAATTACCATTCATGTATTTTGTCCAGTTCAGTAAAAAGGAAATGTGCTTATCCAAAGGAAAACTCTGTGTATGTGTATGTTTGTGTTTAAGTCAGTAGAGTGTATTAAAAGGAACTGTTCCATGAGAAGCTTTGGCAGTTGGGTGTGGGATCCCCTTGAGAACATCAGGCACTGTTATCTGGATACACTGATAACAAGCCAGGAACAGGCCACACTGCCCATTGCAGCGGGACA
This sequence comes from Balaenoptera acutorostrata, assembly GCF_949987535.1. NCBI lineage: Eukaryota > Metazoa > Chordata > Mammalia > Artiodactyla > Balaenopteridae > Balaenoptera > Balaenoptera acutorostrata. The sequence continues at coordinate 11,165,196 of NC_080082.1, read as the reverse complement.
TGACAAGTCCCTCTGTTGGATGCTTCTGCTGACAGCGAAAGAAGGAGATCTTAGGCAGTCTGGGACTTTACAAGACCAAATATTCACCAGTAATTTACCATGCTTCGGGCTGTGATCTCTTGGATGCAGTCCTTCATGGCGGCGGCGATGCAGTCATTACATTTGGGTAATCGACCCCTTTGCCCCTCCCTGCCCTACAATCACATTAAACCTGTCTTACTCTTCACAAAATCACCCCTGCTGAGGAGTTCCTAATGGATCCACAAAGGACTAATAGGTGTTAATGGAGAAAATGTCTCTACAGTAGACAAAGGTGAAGCAGATTATTGTTCTCCACTTCTAGTTTTATGCCCTGAGGCTCCAAAAATGGGTTTTGTGGGCTCTTCTCACATTTACTGAAACAGACAATACTTCATTTGTGTATTAACTCATGGGGTCAGAGTAACAGCAATATGCTCTCCTAAAGGTATTTATATTTTAGGTTGCCTCTAGATAAAAGCAGCAATACTCCTTTGGGATAAAAACAACATAATATTAAAGCCATCACTGAGAATCGATTATATTATCAGACATTATTTGCTATGGACTGAATGTTTGTGTCCTCCCCAAATTTACATGTTGAAACCCTAATACCCCAATGTGATGGTAGTTGGAGGTGGGGCCTTTGGAAGATAATTGGGGTTAGATGAGGTCATGAGGGTGGGTGCTCATGATGAGATTCATTCCCTTATCAAAGAGGGGATCTCTATCTCTCCCTCTCAATTTAATCCACCCAATCTATAATAATTTGTTATAGCAGCCTGAAATCACTAAGACACTGTTCTAAAGCAGTTTAATTCTCACAGTGAAATAGGTAAGGAGACTGAGGCACAAGTGACATAATTTACATGTGCAAAGTCACACAGCTGTTAGGTACCAGAGCCAAGATTCAGAGGCCAGCACATGTTTTTAAGCATGATAAACATTGGGAAGGAACAGCAAACGGGGCCCTAGGCTGGGTTTCACGGACACTGAGATAGAGACGTACCTGTAGGAGGATTTCAGAGAACGCTCTTGGAACAACATGTGTAATTGAGCATGGGAAGCAGGATTAGGAAGAGGGAGACACAGAACAAGACAGTCACAGCAGAGGCCTTAGCCTATGTGATGGGCAACACCAGAGCCAGGAGGATCCTTTGAAGATGTCCCAAAATTGAGGGAAGGAAGCCAGGGTTACAGCCTCCTGCCCTCCACTGACCCATCACTGGATGGGGGCTGTCTCCAGGAATGGGGTATACACCTTTGAGTGGTGCAGCATCCTTTAGTTGAGGGCAGGGCTTGAAGAGGGACACAGTTGGGAGCCATCAGCTGCCAAAACTCCCAGCAGGTGGAGGAACAAACCTTCTGTTGGTGAAGAAGCAACCTTGGTGGTCCACCACAGCACCACCTGCACGTAAGGCCATAAATTGGGAAAATTTACCAAATCAAAGAGATTAAGGATAGATGTGTCTTGAGAGACACTGAAAAATCTTATATCTAAAGGAAAGACCTTATATCTAAAGGAAGACATGGGTTTCACCAGGCAGGAAGAGTGACGAGCCTTATGAGGAGAGGACGCATCGTGTGCAAGTACTCTGTTAAGTGGTAAGGAGAATTTAAATTGAGCAATTGAAAGAGCCCATGTGATTTAAGTAAAAAGCAAAGTGGGTGCCTGGTGTGGAATGGGACCAGACTATGCAGAGCTTTCAGGCCTAACAGGAAAGAAAAAGGACAGGAGCATAAACTAAAGTAAGTTTGAGCATTTTGTGCGTGAACTCCCATCTGACTTTCTTTGAGAAGGGAAGTGGAGGTGACGTGAATACCATGAATGCTTATTTAACTCGATTGGATTAGATTGTATTGGGAAACCGACCCAAATAAAATAAAAAGAATAAATGAAAACACTAAAAATGTGGAGAAGCACACAGAAAAGAACCAAATGAATTAAACCTGGAAAGATACAAGAAAAGAATGATCAACTCTGAACTGTTTTTCCTATCCCTGCTCAGAGCTTCTTGTCATCACATTTAATAAGCCAGAGGCTTGCTGTCTGAGCTCACACAAACAGTGAGACCAAAATCTTAGATCATCTTCTCCAACTGTTGCAACTCCTACTGAAAAACTAAATCAGCATTTCTTAGAGTGGCTATTTTTGAAAGACATGGGATGAATTGTTCCCTAGAGCCTGTTTAAGAATCTGGAAAAAATATAAGGCAATTTAAAAAGCAATAAGCTATTTTAACTTAGCAGTCTGGCCATCTAAAAATGCATCCTGCTCCAGCTTTCAACTCTGTCTCCTTCATCTTTGATTTTCATCTCTGAGAAATGACACTGGGGACTTCCCTGGTGGCACAGTGGTTAAGAATCTGCCTGCCAGTGCAGGGGACACGGCTTCGAGCCCTGATCCGGGAAGATCCCACATGCCACGGAGCAACTAAGCCCATGCGCCTCAACTATTGAGCCTACACTCTAGAGCCCGCGAGCCACAACTAATGAGCCCACACGCCTAGAGCCCGTGCTCTGCAACAAGAGAAGCCACCACAATGAGAAGCCCGCACACCACAATGAAGAGTAGACCCTGCTTGCTGCAACTAGAGAAAGCCTGCACACAGCAACGAAGACCCAACGCAGCCAAAAATTAAAAAAAAAAAAAGAAGAAAGAACACTGGGATGCTTCTCTCCAAATGAATATGTTACTGGAAGTGTCCACAGTGGGAAAGAACAAATCGGAAAATACATATTAAGCTTCTTCATAGACTTCCCGATGGCTGGTTGGTTTAATCTGTACAATTAAAAAACCATTTACCTGTATCCAAGAACTTAACTCAAGAAAACATGCAAAGAGCTTAGGCTCTTAGTAAGAAATAAAATTACAAAATGTACCAATACTTGTAATCCAAGTATAACTGTTAGCATTAAAAATTTAATTTGATATTTAATTTGGTATTCATTTCATTTTATGACTACAAACACTGTTTCTCAATCATAATACTCTCCATTTCCCATTAAATATTAATTCATGATTTTGAATTATTGCTATACAGTTGTAAATTCTGAGAAGTTAAAAATAAGTAATATTTTCAGGTTTCTATACAAATTTTGAAAAATTCTAAAGACCCTTGGACATCATTTTTTTTCATCCAGAGTAAGCCTAAACAGTGTTTAAATAAAATATCTAAGATGCACCCATTAAACATCATATTGTAAATATTCTGGTTCATAGAAAAAAATTGTAGATTATAATGTTAAACAAAAACAGGATAAATTTAATGGATTGAACACACAGAAAGACTTGGATCCTTTCCCAAATTCTATTAAAATGAGAGTAAAGATATTGTTAGACACTGAAACTTAAGAACAAAGGAAAAAGAACAACCATGTTTTGGAAGCTGAGAAACAGAAGAACAAGCGTTTGTTAGCTTGGCCGACTTAAGAAAGGTGAATCTTAAGTCATCACTGGGGAAAATGGAGACAAATAGGATATACATCCAGCATCCTCAAATTAGCAGGACATAAGCACGAAAGTATGAGGCTGAAAGTAGGAATATGGTCTGAAACTCTGCTGAAGAAAGAGACAGATGCCCAAATGTGCACCACATTCATAAAAAGGCTCACACTTTCTATATTCTTTGAGAAGAAAAAGAGGCTGTATCTTAGAAGAGGGAAACTTAAAATCAAAACTATCATTCTCCTGAGAGAGCCAAAAGGAAACAATATAGCCAGGAAACAAGGATGGTATGAAAAAGAAAACATTCACATAAAAGTCCAGGACCAGATGGCTTCACAGGTGAATTCTATCAAACATTTAGAGAAGAGCTAATACCTATCCTTCTCAAACTCTTCCAAAAAATTGCAGAGGAAGGAACACTCCCAAACTCATTCTATGAGGCCGCCATCACCCTGATACCAAAACGAGACAAAGACACTACAAAAAAAGAAAATTACAGACCAATATCACTGATGAATATAGATGCAAAAATCCTCAACAAAATACTAGCAAACAGAATCCAACAACACATTAAAAGGATCATACACCACGATCAAGTGGGATTTATCCCAGGGATGCAAGGATTCTTCAGTATATGCAAATCAATCAATGTGATACACCATATTAACAAATTGAAGAATATAAACCATATGATCATCTCAATAGATGCAGAAAAAGCTTTTGACAAAATTCAACACCCATTTATGATAAAAACTCTCCAGAAAGTGGGCATAGAGGGAACCTACCTCAACATAATAAAGGCCATATATGACAAACCCACAGCAAACATCATTCTCAACAGTGAAAAACTGAAAGCATTTCCTCTAAGATTAGGAACGAGACAAGGATGTCCACTCTCACCACTATTATTCAACATAGTTCTGGAAGTCCTAGCCACAGCAATCAGAGAAGAAAAAGAAATAAAAGGAATACAAATTGGAAAAGAAGAAGTAAAACTATCACTGTTTGCAGATGACATGGATACTATACATAGAGAATCCTAAAACTGCCACCAGAAAACTGCTAGAGCTAATTAATGAATTTGGTAAAGTTGCAGGATACAAAATTAATGCACAGAAATCCCTTGCATTCCTATACACTAATGATGAAAAACCTGAAAGAGAAATTATGGAAACACTCCCATTTACCATTGCAACAAAAAGAATAAAATATCTAGGAATAAACCTACCTAGGGAGACAAAAGACCTGTATGCAGAAAACTATAAGACACTGATGAAAGAAATTAAAGATGATACCAACAGATGGAGAGATATACCATGTTCTTGGATTGGAAGAATCAACATTGTGAAAATGACTATACTACCCAAACCAATCTACAGATTCAATGCAATCCCTATCAAATTACCAATGGCATTTTTTACGGAACTAGAACAAATCATCTTAAAATTTGTATGGAGACACAAAAGACCCTGAATAGCCAAAGCAGTCTGGAGGGAAAAAAACGGAGCTGGAGGAATCAGACTCCCTGACTTCAGACTATACTACAAAGCTACAGTAATCAAGACAATATGGTACCGGCACAAAAACAGAAACATAGATCAATGGAACAAGATAGAAAGCCCAGAGATGAACCCACGCACCTATGGTCAACTAATCTATGACAAAGGAGGCAAAGATATACAATGGAGAAAAGACAGTCTCTTCAATAAGTGGTGCTGGGAAAACTGGACAGCTACATGTAAAAGAATGAAATTAGAATACTCCCTAACACCATACACAAAAATAAACTCAAAATGGATTAGAGGGCTTCCCTGGTGGCGCAGTGGTTGAGAATCTGCCTGCCAATGCAGGGGACATGGGTTCAAGCCCTGGTCTGGGAGGATCCCATATGCCGCAGAGCAGCTGGGCCCGTGAGCCACAACTGCTGAGCCTGCGTGTCTGGAGCCTGTTCTCCGCAACAGGAGAGGCCGCGATGGTAAGAGGTCCGCGCACCACGATGAAGAGTGGCCCCCGTTTGCCGCAACTAGAGAAAGCCCTCGCGTAGAAACGAAGACCCAACACAGCCAAAAATAAATAAATAAATAATTTTTTTAAAAAAATGGATTAGAGACCTAAATGTAAGACTGGACACTATAAAACTCTTAGAAGAAAACATAAGAACACTCTTTGACATAAATCACAGCAAGAGCTTTTTTGATCCACCTCCTAGAGTAATGGAAATAAAAACAAAAATAAACAAATGGGACCTAATGAAACTTCAAAGCTTTTGCACAGCAAAGGAAACCATAAACAAGACGAAAAGACAACCCTCAGAATGGGAGAAAATAAAAAAAAAAAAAAAAAAGAATGGGAGAAAATATTTGCAAACGAATCAACAGACAAAGGATTAATCTCCAAAATATATAAACAGCTCATTCAGCTCAATATTAAAGAAACAAACACCCCAATCCAAAAATGGGCAGAAGACCTAGACATTTCTCCAAAGAAGACATACAGACAGCCACAAAGCACATGAAAAGATGCTCAACATCACTAATTATTAGAGAAATGCAAATCAAAACTACAATGAGGTATCACCTCACACCAGTGAGAATGGGCATCATCAGAAAATCTACAAACAACAAATGCTGGAGAGGGTGTGGAGAAAAGGGAACCCTCTTGCACTGTTGGTGGGAATGTAAATTGATACAGCCACTATGGAGAACAATATGGAGGTTCCTTAAAAAGCTAAAAATAGAATTACCATATGACCCAGCAATCCCACTACTGGGCATATACCCAGAGAAAATCGTATTTCAAAAAGACACATGCACCCCAATGTTCATTGCAGCACTATTTACAATAGCCAGGTCATGGAAGCAACCTAAATGCCCATCAACAGACGAATGGATAAAGAAGATGTGGTACATATATACAATAGAATATTACTCAGCCATAAAAAGGAACGAAACTGAGTCATTTGTTTAGACGTGGATGGATCTAGAGACTGTCATACAGAGTGAAGTAAGTCAGAAAGAGAAAAAAACAAATATCGTATATTAACGCATGTATGTGGAACCTAGAAAAATGGTACAGATGAACCGGGTTGCAGGGCAGAAGTTGAGACACAGATGTAGAGAACAAACGTATGGACACCAAGGGGGGAAAACTGCGGTGGGGTGGGGATGGTGGTGTGCTGAATTGGGCGATTGGGATTGACACGTATAAAGTGATGTGTATAAAATTGATGAGTGATTAAAAAATAATAATAATAAAATAAAAAATAAAAAGAATTAAAGAGAAAATAAAAAACATTCACATAGGGAAGCCCTCCCAAAAAATGCTTACGCAAATTAAAAAATATGACAGTAGAAATGAAAAACTCAATAGAAAATCTGGAAATTTAGTTTAGGCCATCTTTCAGCAATTAGAACAACTCAACGGGGAAATATTGAGAAGGATAATTAGAAAGTTAGAGGAGTTCAGCAGGTCTAACATGTACAGGAGGGCCAGAGAGAGGAAAAAAGTGAGAGAGGAAAACCAGAGATAAAGTACTTTTTCACATGTAAACACAAGAACGTTTCCTAGAGCTAGAGGACAGGTGCTGCCAGTTTAAAACTGCATAATATGAGAACAGAGACTCAGGCCAAGGCATATTATTCCAAAATTTCAGAAGACTGAGGCAGGTGGAGTTGGGGGGGGTGGGGGGCGGTGGCAGGAAGAATCTCCAGGTTCTCAGAAAGGAAAAGCAAAACCAAAGACACAACCCCCCTACAAAGAAAAATCACTGGTCACGTACAAAGTTTTAAGAATTTACATGGATTCCAGCTTGTCAACCAGTAACAATACTAGAAGTTAAAAGCAATAAAACAATGTCTTCAAAATTATCAAGGAAAATAAATTCCAACATATTTTTATGCCCAGCTTACTATCAATCAGTTAATTTTAAAAGTAGAATAAAGGCACTTTTAGTCTACATGGTCTCAAACATTTTACTTTCTACACACCTCTCAGTTAAGCTACTCTAGAGTCCGAGGATAACCAACTTGCCCTGGTTTACCCACAATTTTCCTGGTTTTAGCACTGAAAGTGCTGCATCTCTGTAAACTCCTCAGTCCCAGACAAACCAGGACAGTTGGTCGACCTACTCCAGATTCATGATGAAAGAGGTTAAAAGCAATTCTCAAAAAGATCAAATTTGGAACTTCCCTGGCAGTCCAGTAGTTGAGACTCCGTGCTTCCAACACAAAGGGCTCAGGTTCGATCCCTGGTCCGGGAACTAAGATCCCACATGCCGTGCAGCCAAAAAATAAATAAATAATCAAAAAAAAATTTTTTTTAAAAGATCAAATTTATCCTTTAGTAATTTAACTGCCCATCCCAAAACGTCCACAGTCTTAATAAAAGAAAAAAAAAAAGCAATGAAAGATGTAAACTCTCACGACGTCCTCCTAGAGCCAATAAAAAACAGTAGACATGAAAACAGCAGGAAAATGTAATCCATATGGGGGAGGGGAGGGGAGGCGGGGAATGTGCCAACAAAAACAGATGAGAGGGCTTCCCTGGTGGCGCAGTGGTTGAGAATCTGCCTGCCAATGCAGGGGACACGGGTTTGAGCCCTGGTCTGGGAAGATCCCACATGCCGTGGAGCAACTAGGCCCGTGAGCCACAATTACTGAGCCTGCGCGTCTGGAGCCTGCGCTCCGCAACAAGAGAGGTCACGATAGTGAGAGGCCCGCGCACCGCGATGAAGAGTGGCCCCCGCTTGCCGCAACTAGAGAGAGCCCTCGCACAGAAACGAAGACCCAACACAGCCATAAATAAATAAATAAATAAATAAACTTGAAAAAAGGCCACAAGCAAAAATTTAAAAAAAAAAAAAAAAACAGATCAGAAATGACCAAAATGACAGAATTAGTTGAAAAGGACATTAAAACACCTTGTATAAGTACATTCAATAGGATTGAGGTTTTAAAGAAAAACACAAAAAATAATAAAAAGAGAAATATAAGATATAAACAAGAAGCAAGTGGGAATTTCAGAGATGAAAAATGTAAGATCTAAAATGAGTATTTCACTCAATGGACTTTACAGCAAATTAGATACTTCAGAAAGAAAAGATCAGTGAACTTGAAGCCATAGCAACAGACCCTTAAAAAATTCTTGCAGCTTCCTCTGGTGCTTTTGGGAAACCCAAGCCATCATATGAGAAGTCAAGATGTTCTTCTGGGGAGACCACATGGAGAAACCACATAGCGATGCTACAGAGAGGAAAAGCGGACAAACTATATAAAGCTGCCGAGAGGCCTCGCTGCCCTAGCATCTCAGTCAATCCTCCAAATGAATCCAGCCTCAGCTGCCATGTGACCACAACTACACAGGAAATTCCCAAGCCAGAACTACAGAAGAACTGCCCAGTTGAACCCAATCAAACCACACAACTGTGAGAGATAATAGAATAGTTATTGTTTTCAGCCATTTAGAAAAATAGAAGAAACATATAGGTCAACAGGAATTTTCCAACTTTTTGGAGACATTTGGATGGCAAACCATAGGCAGTCACAGCTTTTAACAATTGTCATTGAAACATGTGACCACAATGTGCAGCCTTACTTTTTAGCTCACCCTCACCAATCCTGTCTTTCTACTAAAGCTAACCTCATCCTATCAACCCCAACCTTCCCTCTGAAGTGCACTTCCCAGCTCTTTTCTAACACAAAGAACCTCTTTCTCTGTTTCCACCGGCACCATTTTGAACCACACCCTCCAGAAACAGAGAGTGTGTGTCTGACAGGTTGTGGCAGAGTGGTGGGGGGAAGGGATTCCATTCGCATTACCCAGATGTTGAAAAAACGCAGGGGAAGGAAGACACCCTCTCTTGGTCTAAGAAGAAAAGAATACTGTTTCAGGGCTGGGAAGTAAAAAAAAAAGTAGATCTCAAGGTTGGGTACATAATGGAGCAAAGAGGTGCGCCTAGAAAATAAGACTGCAGCTAGGTGACCTGGAGTATGGAATGCTTAGTCCCTGTATATAGAATGGAAACCTGTAACATCAGCATCTCTCTATGTCAGTTATATTTTGAGTTAAGTTGACTTCTGGAGATCCAATCACCATTTTTAGCATCTGTTTCCATAGGAAAATGTGTTTCCTATGAAAGCAATCTATTAATGATCCGATACTTTGAAAGCTCACATTCGTAACATCACAAAGCCCAGTTATGCATCAGCCAAATTGCAAAAGTTCACTCCTACAGATAACCAGTATTTCATAAATCAGGGTTAAATCAGACGGGTAAAGATGGCTCATAACTCTTCAGCATATCGCTCCCTGCTTAGCGCCTCCTTTTGTTGCCACTGTTCTAATGTATTCTATCGCTTTTCTCACTCATGGCTTATCTCACTATATAGTTTATAAGCACAGAGCTGGCCAAGGACCATCACTCATACTCCTCCCAACACTTTTAGGCCAAGTCTGGCACCTCACAAGCTATTCCTACACTTAAGAATTTAATTTCTGAAGAGTTTGGATTCATTTCACCAGTTCGTATTATATGCTGGTACAAAACCATAGTTCCTTGTGGTTTCCCCTCAAAGTACTCAGGCACACACAACACATACCTAAGAGAGCTCACTTCTGAGTGGACCGACATGCACTGCATTCTCATAAAGATAAAGAAACCTAAAAAATAAAATAAAATAAAAGAAAGACAGAAAGAAACCTGGGTCGCCCCAATGCGAGAACTTGTCCCAGCCATAAAGCAGGATACCTAGGGCCACCTTGGAACCACACTGCACAGAGTAGATCAGAGCCTCTGCATGACACAGAAAAAAAACATTAAAGCCAAATAAACCATAGCAGACAGTAACAGTAACTTCAGAGACTCCAGCAATTAGCTGGTACAATCTAGGAGATGTACTAAAGAGAGGAAGAGGAAGAGGAGAATTACTATCATTTTCTAGGGCAGACCATGGGGGTATACTGGGCTTCAAGAACCCGGATAGGTTTGGAGAGAGAGTACCAACTATGCAAAGAGCCCCTGAGAAGTCAGCTGCTGCAACTGGGGCGGGAAGAGCCTTAGAGGGTGTGGACATGTGGGAAGCGCACTGCACTGGGGGCTTCGGGCACCATCAGCGAGACTTGCTCTGGGCGGAACTCCTTGTTTCAGAGGCTCTGCAGGGACACTGTGAGGGAACAGGCAGCCCAGTAAATTCTCACTTCATCTGTCCTCGTATCTTTGATTTTCAGGGCTCAGCAAGTTGCCCTCATCTGTGTTTTGCTCATTGCTTCACCTCCTCTCAACCCTGTTTATGTTTTATTTTACCCACTAAATATTCAGCACTAGTTTTTTGGGGTTTTTTTTTAGTAAATTTATGTATTTATTTATTTATTCTTGGCTGCACTGGGTCTTCGTTGCTGCGTGCAGGATTTCTCTAGTTGCGGCAAGCAGGGGCTACTCTTCGTTGCGGTGCGCGGGCTTCTCATTGTGGTGGCTTCCCTCATTGCAGAGCACAAGCTCTAGGCGCGGGGGCTTCAGTAGTTGCAGCACGCGGTAGTTGTGGCACACATGGACTGAGTTGCTCCGCGGCATGTGGGATCTTCCCGGATCAGGGATCGAACCCGTGTCCGCTGCATTGGCTGGCAGATTCTTAACCACTGCGTCAGCAGGGAAGTCCTCAGCACTGGTTTTTGCTTCACACTAATCACAGTCTCCAGCTATTGACTGAACATGATACTGTGGATAAAGGAAAGGAGAATGATCTAGCAAGACACTGTAGGGTGAAGATGCCAACAAGAGCAGAAGACGAGGAGCCTGCCAATTGCACCTTTCGATAAGTTCATCAGATGGCATCTGCAGAGATCTGTAGATTTATAGCCTCCTCATTCTTTTAAAAGAACACACCACATATTTAAAAATCAAAATGCATGCTTTATAGCATGAACTTTTCACTGAGTCAAAAGTTAAATGCAAGACAAGGATAGAGTTTCATGCCAACAATTAAGAGAGAGAGGAGCAAAATGTCTGTAAGTGGTCCTCTGGACTCGGAGTGGTGGTGGAACGATCCAGTGTCCACTCACTGGGTGGGGGAGAGGCAGGTTACGGCAGTAGGGTGCTCTCTGAATTGAATTTACAAAATTCACCAAGATATATTATGTAGTTACAATGATGAAGCATCAACATGATTATTTATGTCTGAGTTGGGAGCATCTGTGGAGATTTGGGGATATTCCATACACATCTAGAAGAGATGAGAATATAACTTAAAGCCAAAGTCTTAAGTATTCTGAAAAAGGTATTACTTGAAGTTGAACTGTGATAAGAAGTTATCATATTTGGAGTATATATTTTTTCACTCAGAGACAATTCTGTATGAGAGAAGCTGACTCCAGGAAGCCCTGCAAAAAATGATGATGGTCCTTTCCCAAAGTTTTTTCATCAACTACTCTTTGCTCATCCTTCACCATATCCCTTGTTCTCTCATCCTGTCCGTGTATGAATTTCCTGAGACAGGGAGGCCCAATTGATTAGAAATGTCTCCAGGTCACCGGGCAACGAAGGGGCTCAGAGCACTGCTGGAAGGGGAGCTAAGATAATTACAAATCACCTGGGTAGCGCAGGGTCGATGCTACCACTGAGGTGCCTAATTCCACTGGAGCACAGAAAGGAAGACATGAACTCCTGCTGGTGGACAAAGGAGGGTTCCAGCCACTTCTTCTGGACCGTGACCACCTGGAGGGGTATCAATAGGCAGACTTTAGCATCAAAAATTATCAATTTTTGATTTAATTTAAGAATGGCTGAAGAAAATACAATCTATTAGGGGAAGAGAAAACCAGTGGAAAACGTTAGAATTGTTTTCAATATTTGAAGGACTGCCAGGTTGAGAAGGATGAGTGTTTGCTTCGAGGTCCTCCAGAGAGAAAACTCAAGATGTACCAAGGGAAAAATGCAGAAAGGCAAACCTGAGCTTCACAACATAAATTCATTTCTACCAATTTAGGACTGAAGTCAATATTGTAAAAAAGACTATCTTTTCCTTCAAAAGTCTACATGCAGCAAAGAGACCAATAGAAAGAGCGTATTCTCCACATAAACAGTCACCTCACCTAGATAACTGCTGGAAAACATAAAATGTTAAATATATTTTTGTAAACACGTTAATTACAAATGTTAAAAGGCAAATATTCCATTAAAACATAGACGTTTACTCTACTGTGGTTGTTTTCCCCCAGTAGGTAATCAAGTCTTGCAGATGAGAAAACCAGCCAAAAGTTATCTGGATAAGCATTGATCAATTATGACACCCCACAACAGAATAAGAAGAAGAAAACTGAGTTCAGATGAGTTTAAAAATATGTCATCAACCACTTTGATGACAAATCCAGTATTCATACATTAGGCAACAGGAAAGAGCCCAAGGAAGGAATCTGACACTTTTTGACATCCCTGCTGGCACACACATTCTTCAGAACTCCGGAAAGACCTATTTCTCCATAACCAGGTCAAGTATCATCGACAGGTGTATTTCGTAAGTATGGGAAAGGCATTGAGATTTACAAAAAACACAGTAGATCTTCTTCCTTATGTCACAGTGGAGCTGTGATATATTCCAAGGGCAGACACTCACTCTAATCATTTGAAACAAAGGGACAGACTCATTCATCCAACTAATCAATATGCATTGCCTGGTCCAGAACAGAAGTATAAATCAGCGGCTGCTCCATGGTCAGTTTTCTCATCTACCCCTCCTCCTGGCCCAAGGAAGGGGGAAAGTGGAACATGTGTCAGTGTGAAAATGACTCGGGCTTTTATATCGACAGACTCAGCCACTGGGCTGCAAATTCTCCATGGAAGCTGAGCTCAGATCAATGTTGCTGATGGTAAGGAAGGGGAGTTTGTGGGGCCTGGGTATTTATTACTTTTCACCTAATCACAGTGTGTGGATTGCAAAAGATGCTGCTGTTTGTTAGGGAACCAAAAAAAATCATGCCAAGTGTGCATCTGACCATCTAGCAAGATGCACATTCCCTTAAAGGAAGTAATTGGCTTGTATCTTGCGCTGTTTAAAGTCGACCAGTCACTCCATTTTTGATGAGCACCAAACAGGTATCAGATAGTACTAAGTTTCTGCTCTCTGCCCCGTTATAACTGCTCCCCATCCCTCGTCAGCAAAGGGCTTCAGGGCTTTGTAAGAGTGCCTCTGCGGCTGCGCGCTGGACAGACCCCGCCCCCCGCCCCCGCATGCTGTGTGGCGGGACACTGCCTCCCCCGCTTCCTTCCTCCAGTGTGCGCATGCTCATACATCGCGCATCCTTATCAGCCTGCCTCCTCCTCAGTCACAGCACTGACCCGAGGAAAGCATCTGAACATATAAAAACTGCCTTTTCTGGCTCACTAGGCCACGAGCAGATTTCTTTCACCTTTCTGCTGGACCCTGCGATATGCTGCCCAGACACCCCTGCAAGGGAGGGCTCGCTGCCCCGGGCTGAGAATGCTGTCAGCCTATGGCGACCGCCTCAGCTGCAGAGCTGCCTCGCCCAAGCTCATGCATCTCCCCGGGGTGGCCTATATCTAATGTCTGTTAGATGCTTAAGTGTAAAGTCCTGGCCCTCTATGCACGGCTCCGGACAATTCTGAGCGGCTATTCTAGCCCTAAAGCTCCCCATGGGTTCCGGCAAGAGTACTGCTGGGCCTGGACTGCCGCTCAGATTCTCCACGTCCTAATTTTTCCCCTCCCTTCAACAACTGTTGGTCCCAAGGTCACTCCTTATTAAGCATCCTGCTTAATAAACTCAGGGTGTGCTTCCTAAAGAACCCAACCTGGGACTTCCCTGGCGGTCCGGTGGTTAGGACTCCACACTTCCACTGCAGGGGGCACCGGTTTGATCCCTGGTCAGGGAGCTAAGATCCTGCATGCTGCGTGGCAGGGCCAAAAAAAAAAAAAAACATTTTCTCATTCCTTATCTGCCACTGGATCTATTTTTCTTAAAAAAGAAAAATAGGGACTAACCCCACATAGCACTTTTTAGTACAAATTGGAACACTTGGGCAAGCGATCAGTTCACTAGGGAGAGGAATTATATGATCCTTACCCTTAAATGTATTCTCTGGGATCTCACGGGAGAGAGAACATTATTACATGTGGGGCAGCTCTAATTACAAGAAATAACTGCAGATAAATACAAGGTAGCTCCCCCACCTCAGATGACAAATTTTACCGAGAGACAAAGCCACCCTGTGAAAAACGCCAATGTTTTCATCTCCACAGCATTGCAAGGAAGTGTCAAGTCCAAAAAAAATCAACCCAAGGAAATGCACATTTGACAAATACCTGCTAACAGGAGCTAGTTATTCCACCTGCAATGGAGTTTTAATCAATAAAACAGGAAACATACCATAGATTTAATACCCACAGATATACTTATCTGCTAATAGTCAGTAAAAGTCTCTAAGATCAGAGTGAATAAAGTGTAGTGGGAGCGCAAAGGGAAAGCATCTTTCCTAAAGGCTATATAACTTGAGGGCATATTCCAGATCTGAGCATTACTGCTTAAGTCCATATTCTATAATTCCTTGTGACTGATGGATATTCATTGTTAGTAATTTCTAATTCCATTAGAGTCACCTGGAGAGCTTTAAAAATACTGACGCCAAGTTCCACTAACAAAGGTTGATTTCATTGGTCTGGGTAGCCCAGGAATCAGGATTTTTAAAAGCACGGTCTAGGTTATTCTCATGTACAACCAAGGTTTGAGAACCATCATTCATAGGCACTTAAGATGTAGCTGCTCATGTTTTCCCTTAAATCTCACCAGCTCAGTTACCCTGTGTTGATGCATCTCTTCCTCACTCAGTCACTCCTTTGCAAGTATTTCTATAAGGCGACAAGAGGTGCCTCACAGTTGCTCCCAGCTATGAAGCAGACTCTGATGTTTTGCCTTCTATGGTTCCAGTAATGTCACCCTTGAGCCAGTGTTCTGTACTCCTGGGGAGGGCTCCTGTTGTGAGTCCTCCCTCCCAGGAAAGTCACAGTCTGCCAACTGGCACTGTCCTCAAGACCCCCATTACTGTGCAAAACCTCCTGTGAATTGTCAGCATCGTCTCCAGGCCCTGGTATACAATATCCCAGAGAGAATTTGTTTGAAAACAGTCTTTATGTCCATGAGACAAGCTGCTATTTAAATAGTCAGGACAAATCCCATGGGATTCCCAAATCCCCCCTCATTATCCTCCAAACCTATTTGAAAGCACAGCCTCTATTTCACTGTAAATTTCCTGTTTTGATGAATCCCAGTTAACTCGTCTTCTCAATTTCTCATTTCTCTTCGTTCTTCTCATCTATCTTATGGGCACATATATCCCTTATTTTCCAATCTCAAGAGCAATTCTGCATCTATGAGTTTATCCTATAAAAATGCACATAGGATTTTTTGCATAATGTTGAATATTCAAGGATGCTCACATGCAATGTTATTAGCACTAGCAAATAATTAGCAAACACCTAAGTGTCTCTCAGTAAGGCAATGGTTAATAAATCCATGGTATCCCCATCCTAGAAGTAACTAATAATACTAGAAATAAGAAGGTGTATCTGTCTGTGCCTACATGGAAAATTGCTAATAGATATTTTTTTAAAAAAAGAAAGCAAGCTGAATTGAATGAAGAAATAGATATTCTGAAGAGACCAATCACTAGAAGTGAAAAAGAATCTGTAAAAAAAAAAACAAAACAAACAAAAAAAAACCCTCCCTACAAACAACAGCCCAGGACCAGATGGCTTCATAGGTGAATTCTACCAAATATACATAGAAGAACTCATACCCATCCTTCTCAAACTCTTCCAAAAGATTGAAGAGGAAGGAGGTAACACTCCCAAAGACATTCTATGAAGCCACCATCACCCTGATACCAAAACTAGGCAAAGATACCACCAAGAAAAGAAAATTACAGGCCAATACCTTTTTTTTTCTTTTTTTCTTTTTGGTTGCACTGCATAGCTTAAGGGATCTTAGTTCCCCGACCAGGAAATGGCCAGACTACCCAAAGTGATCTACAGACTTAATGGGATCCCTATCAAAATACGCAAGACATTTTTCATGGAACTAGAATAAATAATCCTAAAATTTATATGGAACCACAAAAGACCCAGAATTGCAAAAACAATCCTGAGGAACAAGAACAAAGCTGGAGGCAATACCTTCCAGACTTCAGACAATACTACAAAGCTATAGTAATCCAAACAGCATGGTACTGGCACAAAAACAGACACACGGATCAATGGAACAGAATAGAGAACCCAGAAATAAACTCACACACTTACAATCAATTAATCCGCGACAAAGGAGGCAAGAATATGCAATGGAAAAAAGACAGTCTCTTCAACAAGTGGTGCTGGGAAAGCTGGACAGCCACATGTTAGAACACACCCTCACACCATGCACAAAAATAAACTCAAAATGGCTTAAAGACTTAAACTTAAGACATGACACCATAAAACTCCTAGAAGAAAACATAGGCAAAACATTCTCTGACATAAATCATACCATACCACTGTTTTCTTAGGTCAGTCTCCCAAGGCAATAGAAACAAAAGCAAAAATAAACAAATGGTACCTAATCAAACTTACAAGCTTTTGCACAGCAAAGGAAACCATAAACAAAACAAAAAGACAACCTACAGACTGGGAGAAATATTTGCAAATGATGTGACTGACAAAGGCTTAATTTCCAAAATATACAAACAGCTCATACAGCTCAAAAACAAAAAAACAAACAACCCAATCGAAAAATGGGTAGAAGACCTACATAGACATTTCTCCAAAGAAGACATACAGATGGCCAACAGGCACATGAAACGATGCTCAACATCACTAATTATTAGAGAAATGCAATCAAAACTATAATGAGGCACCACATCAGACCACTCAGAATGGCCATCATTAAAAAGTCTATAAATAACAAATGCTGGAGAGGGTGTGGAGAAAAGGGAACCCTCCTACACTGTTGGTGGGAATGCAAGTTGGTGCAGCCACTATGGAAAACAGTATGGAGGTTCCTCAAAAAACTAAAATTAGAGTTGCCATATGATCCAGCAATCTCATTCCTGGGCATATATCCAGACAAAACTGTAATTCAAAAGGATACATGCACCCCTATGTTCATAGCAGCACTTTCCCAATAACCAGGACATGGAAACAACCTAAATGTCCATCAACAGAGGAATGGATAAAGAAGATGTGGTACATGTATACAATATATGGCTGGAATACTTCTCAGCCATAAAAGAACAAAATAATGCCATTTGCAGCTACATGGATGGACTTAGAGATTACCATACTAAGTGAAGTCAGAAAGACAAATACCATATGATACCATTTACATGTGGAATCTAAAATATGACACAAATGAACTTATCTGCAAAACAGAAACAGACTCACAGACATAGAGAACAGACTTGTGGTTGCCAAGGGGGAAGGATGGGATAGGGATGGATTGGGAGTTTGGGGTTAGCAGATGCAAACTATTATATATAGAATGGATAAACAACAAGGTCCTACTGTATAGCACAGGGAACTATATTCAATATCCTGTGGTAAACCATAATGGAAAAGAATATAAAAAAGAATGTATACATATGTTTAACTGAATCACTTTGCTGTACAGAAGAAACTAACACAACATTGTAAATCAACTATTCTTCAACAAAGAAAGAAAGAAAGGGAGCTGCAGAATCATATGTATAGTATACCCCATTATGTAAAAAAAAGTACAAAATTAGTTGTCTATCTAGAAACAAAAATACATACACATATATAAATACAGACACATATATAAATACATACACATATACATAGATATGCACACAAATGCATAGAAAAAGAGGCATGGAAGAGCCTTCCAAGCTACTCACAGTGACACATGTAAGGAGTCCTGTAGAACTGAGAATGGGATGGGATGTAGGAAAACTTACACTGAAGTCATTTCTATAATTCCTGCACTCTTTACCTACATTTACAAATTGTTTTGGAATTGTTTTTAAATTAAATGAGAAAATTACCCACCCACATATGGTAATTAGGTCATTAGTAAGTTTGGCAAGATCTTCAGCGCCCTGGTGGGGTCAGGGCCAGAAGACAGTAGTTGATGGGGAGATCATCTCCAAACCTTCTTGTTGCACCATTTTATTATGGTAAATCTACTGTCACACACCCAAAGATGCATCCTGGCTTACAGAACCTGAAGCTTATACAATTTGGGGATGTCTAAGAAAAAGAAAATTAATAATATAAAATTTTATTTGAATAAGAAAATACAAATGTCAAAAACATCAGAAAATATTTATTATTTGTCTTGACACACCTTCAATAATAATTTTCCAGATATTTACATCTGGCTTTGGACATTCATGCCTTTCTCCTCTCACCACTTCTGATGCCCAGAGCCAAAGGATGTGATTCTATGACCAAAGATTTTCTGGCCCTGTGCTTTCATGTCATGATGCGAAATGGGTCAGCTAGTGGGTGGTAAGAATATTCCTGGAAGACATTCTTATACTGGTATGACCAGCAATAATTTAACTATACATGGAAATGACCGCAAACCACACGACATATATTATTAACCCTAACCAAATATATGTCCGAATCAACTTCTCTTTAGCTGGATTCCCAAAATGGCTGTGATCTCTCCATCACTCCCTGACAGGAAGTGTGACAGTGAGACCAGCCTTTGTGTGGGTGATCAAGAATAATCTCGAGAATATTAAGTTCTTGATGGGGGAGAGCATCATGAATATAGGTAAAAGAGTGAAATGGGCAAAAACAATACAGGACATTTTTGTCTAGTGTACCATTCCAGGCTACTGGAGGTGAAAATAACCCATATATACTGGTTGTACCACAAATCTCTTCTAATAGTTTAGCAGCTGGGATATTTCAAGATGCCACAATCCAACCATCTCCCCTCTATAAAGATTTGACAGCATCACTCTCTGTATAAAAACCTGTGATATGGCTTAACTGCTCTAGAATTGAGTCCTGATTTCCAAAGCTTGACCCTCAAAACTTTCATAATTTGGTCCTGTCCAAATTTCACATCTCCCCATCTACCCCCAGGGTATCCCCACCCTACCCACACCCATCTACATGAGGGATTATCTAGACAAAATGCCCTTCCATATCCCACTGACTTTCCAGAATATTTGTCCTTTCCTCTTCTTTCTGTCAGCAAAAAACCTTACTTATTATCCTACAAGACTCAACCCAAATACTGCCTTCTAGCTAAAGCACAGCATGGTCTATCTCATTGGAATTCACTGCTTCCTCTTCAGCCTCCCAAGGCATTTTGCACAGGAGTCTATCATTACACATAACATAACACACGGCACGGTCAGGCCTGGAGTTGTAATTGTACCCATGTGGTCTCTACGGCACCCAGGTGGATCTTACTGATCATTGGTCTGCATGTGGGGAGCAAGTGATCAATAAATCTTTGTAGACTTGAATTAGGCTGGATAATTGCAAAATTATGTCACTGAAAGTCAGTCTTGTTCGAAAGCCTATGAAATGCCAAATGTGGCCTTTACTGAAGGTTGTATAAGAGAACTACTAAGCAGCTACTGTACCCTAGTGTTAAAAGATATTTCTTTGGAAAAAAAAAATAAAGTTAAAATCATGACTGGCATACAAATGTACAATGAACACTTGCAAAAGAATTTATTTAATTCAGTAATTAATGAGGGAACCAGTAAGAAGTTAAAATTTGTTCAAAGAATTCTGAGAAGACATGCATATAGAGGCAGTGAGGGATACTGAAATGAGTTTACAAATAGATGTAAAACTGGTGAACAGCCCCAAGGCAAGTACGGCACCAGAAAAATTTATTTACATCTTTATGGACAATAATCACTTGCATTACTGTCAGTTTCCCAAAACTTACAGAGTTGTAAAACGGCTCAAACATATGACCTGGAAGAGTACACTAGAAGGACATCCATTTATCATTTTTGCTCCTTTCAAGGTCTTTCACATTTCCTAACTGCTTCCCTCCCATGATCATAATAATTTCAAAGATTATTCTTGATCACAAAAAAGGCAGTCTCATTAGGATTGGCCTAGCAACTCACTACTTGTTAATTGCCTCTTTACTTGTCAATCACCTCCATTAAAATGCCAACTTCCGAAGGAAAAAGCCCAAAGCTGTCTTTGTTTTAAATATTAATTCTTGTTTCAATAAATTAATATTTTCTTTGTTTTGTTGGAAGATATTGGTCAAGAAAAGCCACCATAATGTGTTTGTTCCCTCGAGTAGAATATTTGTGAGCTGCAGAAGCTAATGAAATCTCTTTTCCAAATATGTCTTTATCTAGAAAAACGAGCTCTTTAGCATTAGGGAGTAATGACCTAGTTTGCTGAATTGTTTAATATCAATGTGCGCAAGCACTAAAGGACATAGAACAGCTCTGATATGCTTGTTGAAAGTTAGAAACATTACACTTACAACTAAATCCAGCTTTACCATTTGGTCAAAAGGAATTTCAACCATACTACTACCACTGTTTTTGAAATCTACTAGCAGTCTCCTACACCTGTTTATAAAGAGATCAATATAAAGATCCAATTAAGAGATGCTCACTGTGTTTCTATAAAAGGTTCGACATATAGAGGGACTCTACACCTGAAAAAACCATTTGTTATGTGTAATTATAATAGAAAATACTGGAAAACTTTTAAATGCCCAACCAGAGGAATACAGTTTTGGAAAAGGCGATTCATTAATAACATGTATTGTCATGCAGTTATTTTAAAATGATCATATTGAAAACTATGCTTCCAAAAGGAAAAATATACGATCCATTAAAATGAAATAGAACATAAAAGATTGATACCTACTTAAAAGTATAATCATTGGAACAAGGCTTGAACAGTAATAATGCATATTGAAAAGAATTGTATTATAGGACACATTTTCTATTTTTGACATTTCCTTTGTGTCGTTACATCAATGTGTTAGACGTTTTTTTAAAAGAAAGGAAGGAAAAAAGAAATGGTATTCTATAAAGTGTCTTTAGTAGCCTGTGATTTGGGTCCTTGTAAAAGCGTAAGGTAAAGGGTTTCATTATGCTTTGTTTTGCTAACAGACATCTGATGTCCTTCTCCTGGTGTGATTTTCATTATAGCTATTTTCAAAGTGCTTGAATCAGGATTACTTAGTAAGAGGCTTCTTGTTCTTTCAGTCACTAACATAATTCGGCCTGAAATGCAGAATTCATCACTTTGTTGGGTCCTTTAAGGGCTGGGCCACCATGACCTTGAAAATCCCCAAAGAGAATGAATTGGACTTTAATGATACCACCATTCAAACAAGGGGTCTTGGATTTATCATCTGCCCTCCAACCCCACACCTTCCACAGGGCACAGGACCTAAATAGATTGATGTGACCTGACTATGCATGTTTGCGGGGAGTGACCTTATTAGACTGAAGTCTTGCCCACTTGACTCGTCCATGGAAGTCGGCAGGTGCCATGAAACAAGCTCTGGGGCAGTGCTGTGTTCTTACTAAAAACAGCTTTGTGGAAGATATCCCACTGCTCAAATGACATTTTGTGGCAAAAGGAATACTCCCAAACAGATTTATATTCTGTGAAACGTATAAACACCTGTTTTACGAAATTGAGTTATTTGTAAGTGAGGTGGATGGACCTAGAGTCTGTCATACAGAGTGAAGTAAGTCAGAAAGAGAAAAACAAAGACCGTACGCTAACACATATATATGGAATCTAAAAAAAAAAAAAAAAAAAGGTTCTGAAGAACCTAGGGGCAGGACAGGAATAAAGATACAGACGTAGAGAATGGACTCGAGGACACGGGGAGGGGGAAGGGTAAGCTGGGACAAAGTGAGAGAGTGGCATGGACTTATATATACTACCAAATGTAAAATAGCTAGCTAGTGGGAAGCAGCCGCATAGCACAGGGAGATCAGCTCGGTGCTTTGTGACCACCTAGAGGGGTGGGATAGGGAGGGTGGAAGGGAGACACAAGAGGGAGGAGATATGGGGATATATGTATATGTATAGCTGATTCACTTTGTTATAAAGCAGAAACTAACACACTATTGTAAAGCAATTATACTCCAATAAAGATGTTAAAAAAAAAAAACACCTGTTTTAGACATCCACAACACACTCTTTGAGGAGCAAGCACATATAATGCAGTAAACGATAGCTCGTATTTATACATTTCCTTGGTGATTTCTTAGTGCTTATATTCGCTCCCTCGTCTCCTCTCATGTTTTGTCTGAAAGCAGGAGACTACGTGCTGGAGTGCTTTGGGATCTGTCCTTTTACTTCTATACACGCAGTAAATACTATGTTGAGTGTCGGGTTCATAAAATATCAAATTGGGTCTAGAGACTCACACTCTGAAGTGGGGGGGAGGGGAGTATTGTGTCCACCTCTCACGAGTAGATAGAGGCTCTCAACCAAAATGTGGTTCAGACGCTGAGGCTGATGATGCCACAAACTCACCAAGAAGGTATGGACAGATTTACTGCTCACAAAATGAAGCCCTGTGTGGACAGCTGCGTGGATCCTAAGCTTGGCTAAGCTTGGCCCTGAGAGAGGAGAAAAAAGGCTGGACTGGGATTCTGTGTTGGTTACGGGGTAGGGAAGGGGTCAGGTCCCTGCCCACGGGCCAGGGCTTGCGCTGTTTGAGCATCACGCTGCTGCATGTAAGGAAGGCCCTGGACTTTCTCATCACCCTTCCAAATGTGGGGCAAAGGAGAGGGAAAAGCGATGGGGATGAGAAGCTGTCAACAGGCCAACATCAAAATGGTGTCAGACTCTTTATTTCAGGGGGATGAAGAAACAGTAATTCAAAATAAGCACATATTCTCTTCCCGTTCCTATGAAAAACTCCTGCCCCCCCAAACTGTTCCCTTTAAAGACGCTTGCCCCCTCCAAACTGTAAATTGGAACTCACAATCTAGTACAGAAAGCAGTAAGTAAAGCAACCATTAGAATTACAGAGAAAGCGCAAGGGCAGATCTACGCGTGGCTAACTAGAGCAAGCAGATGAGAGGGATGTGTAAGTAGGAGCCGGGAAGGCGCACCTGGCACCACGCTGTGCAGAAGTGGAAGGCGGGAAGGCGGGAAGGCATTTTTGGCCAAGGAAACAGGCCGTGCAGAGGCGTGGGAGAAAGAGAGCACGACCCACCGAGATTTTCAAGAGCTCAGGTGGGGCTACAGTGTAAACGAGGGCCGAGAAATGAGGCTGGAAGTTTCCATCCACAGTAGGTCAGGAACAACCTTGAGAACAATATCCTAGAAAGAAGGTAAGGCGTTAGATTTTAAATTAAAAAGCAACAAGATTCCAGCTGCATTTTAGAAAAATCACCTTGCAGCCAACTGAAGGATGGATGAGCTGGAGAGCAGAGGAGAACCCAGAATACTCATGAGAAGATGTTACACGGATGCAGGAATGAGATGAGAAACTGACCTAGGGCAGTCAGCCGCGGGCAGGGGGCGGAGGTGAGAGGGGAGATCCTAACGAGGGGACTGCCGCAGCACCTGTGCTTGCCCACACGGCCTCGAAGGGTAGGGAGTGGAGAGGAATTACAGCGCAGAGGGAATCACAAGTGACTCCCAGCCTTCCCACCCGGCAGAGAAGGCAGAAAAACATGTTTTGAAACAGTTGAGTGTGAGTTGCCTGGGTGACTTCCAGGCGATATCCAAAAAGCAAGAGGGGTAACGAGAGTGGAGATGGTGACATCAAACCACTCTCAGAGAAGGCGGGGTGAGGCCCTTCCCCTTCTGAAAGTATAAAAAGCTCTGTCTCATGACACCTCACAAAATAAAAACATTGCTCCTCAGGACAGTGATATACTCAAGAGCCTTTGCATGGGGCAAAAAAGTATGTTGAGAGCCAAGTATATCCAATAATACTTCCTTAAATGTTTATTTTAGGAACCAGCTTATACACTTGTCTTTACTGAAAAAATTTTTTCACATACTTTTAATGGTGATATCACTGGCAGAATATAGAAAATCCTGTCAAGAAGTCAGAAAATAAAGTTTGAGCCATGCACAATTATTAGTTGTTGCCTAATTGAGAAGCAGCACAAATACACAGACATAAGTGCACACAGTATTAAAGGGTAAATGAGGAAAAGTAGGTCATCTCCCAACTCCAGAACCCCAAGCCTCCTCTCCAGATGCAATGAATATTGCCAGCTTCTTGTGCCTTTTCCCATAAATCTGAATTGCTTTGCTGTGAACGCAACTGGCCTTACAAGTAATCTTTCGAAAGGATTTACCTATTAAGAAATCTATTTTCCAGTTTCAAGACCCACAGAGCCAGAACCGCCCCATAAGTAAGTTAAGCAGCTGAGAAATAGATCAAAGTAACCAATGGCTCTTAGACTGGGTTGGGTCAGTTTTTACTAGTTGAGTGATTTATTATCTGCTTTTATCTCCTGCAAAGTTTCAGCTTCTTCCATCAGGCGAAGTGACCACCTGTCTTCCCCCAGAGCTCTGAATAATGTCTTACCTTGGAACCAACCAACAACAGCACTACTTAACAGGGAAAATCTAAGACTGCAAGAAAGATGCTTAAGCAGAGTCTGTCTCCGCCTTAATCTGAGCTAAGAATCTCTGCCAGGAAAGAAAGTGCTTTGAGAGATGCTTTTACTTAGTTTTTTCTATTTCCAAAACAAGAGTCAAGGAAATAAATCAGGGTAACAAAATACTTCAATCCTAAAATTTCTTATGAAATTGTTATCCTATTATCCTTTTATATATGAGATGCTTGAATAAAGCAAAAAATGTTTAAACTTTTCTGATTATAAAAGATACTGACATTTATTGTAGAAAGTATGAAAAGCCCAGAAAACAGAAGAATATTAATCATTATGTCACAACCCCAAGATAACCATTGTTAATATCTGTCTAGCTATGTCCCATCTAGACACATTGCAGTTGTGCTTAAGATCTTGTTGAGTTTTTTCCCAATACACTAAATTTCCCTCAGACTCAGATCAAAAGAGGTAACTCGTTAAAACGGGCTCTTTGTGTCTTTGTCCCCAAGGAGGGAGCCAGCTGTCCTGGCAGGTGTAGGGATGATGTGGACTGCTTTGCAGCAGGTGTTCAGTACACCCTTCCCTTGTACCTTCTATCTCCTCCAGCGGTGATGCGACCAACAGAAACTATTCTAAAATCCCACTCTGTGAAAGACAGAGATTAAGCAAAAGTGATTTGCACCTGTGAGAAAGTTTTTTTTGTCAATAGTCTCTTTAAATTGTGGTTAAGATAGATCTGCTTGGGAGCACTGCTGGTTCAGCTTAAGCACTGGGTGAAAGCTCCAAGGGGGACTAGGGAGGATTACTGTGCCTGTTTGTTTAATGCCAAGCTGGCTCGAGCTTCCCCAGCATGCAGTTTGTGTCTGTTTTTCTCCCATAGGAAAAAAAATGCAGGGGGAGAGCACACAGAGACTGATATGGTTGTAAATCTCCCAGTCACAATTTTATATTCTATATATTTATATATTCTATACATCTATATATTTATATAGTCTTAAGCTACCTTAAAAATATAGTTTCTGCAGACTTGTGGTTGGCAAGGGGGAGGAGGGTTGGGGGAGGAATGGATTGGGAGTTCAGGGTTAGCAGATGCAAACTATTTTATATAGAATGGATAAACAATGAGATCCTACTGTATAGCACAGGGAAATATATTCAATATCCTGTTATAAACCATAATGGAAAAGAATGTGAAAAAATATATATATATATAAAACTGAGTCACTTTGCTGTACACCTGAAACTAAACATTGTAAATCAACTAACTATACCTCAATAAAAAATAAATTTTAAAAGTATGTATATAGTTTCTGATGAAAGTAGGGTATTTATGGCTGCCTTGAAGGAAGCCAAATACTGTTCCAATATGCTCTGGTGCAACTGATGGCTCATGGAGTATGAATCAACACAGGAAATGTGAGTTACATGCTCGGCCTAGAACATAGCCTCAAATGTTCTAATCATATTACATCCTTGTGTTTAAATAAAGTCGGTAGGTTTAATTGTTTTGCATCAGCAGACACTGCTGTAGGGCTACCATTTTCCAAAGTTACGCTGATATTACTGAACATCAGGCAAAAACAAATGTAGATACCAGTAAGAGTATCAAATATAAAGGGAATTCTGCTAAAGACAGTGTTCAGTGTACCAAAATGAGCAACAACATATTTTCCATCAAAAAATAAGCACTGCATATAGTCTCAAAATGGAAAATGTCTTTGATCATCATATACTCTCTTATACTATTTTAAATATCCTAAGATGAATGTCAAGAAAGTTAATCTCACCACCACCTTTCATAACTTAGGCTAACGTTGAGAAATCTTTATTGACAATGAACTTTTCTTTGAACGTAAAATTAGCTCCTCATTTTGGGTGTGTTTGGTTTTATTTTGTGTCTTGGCTTAAGTCTAAGCACCTAGTATGGTCATCTTTCAGTTTTGGAGGAAAATTAGAAGCCCATAGAGTAATACTGAACAGCCCACCCAGTAAATGGAAGAGCCATTTAAGGACTTTTTAAAAAACCTAATTTAGGCATAACACTTGGACTATTACACCTGCTCTCTGAACCAGGGAAACTGAATAGGGTGCCAGGTCTCCCTGGCCAGACTCAATTTTCCAAACATAAATCCCTTAAGCAATGGGCACTTCAACCTCAGTCCTTCACATATCTCTTAGTCTTTGAGAAGGTATACTCTGCATTCCAACAGAGACCATCATGGCCTAATAAGGAAGATGAACTACTGAGACCTAAGGGATTCACTTTTTGCCAATTAACTGCATCCAAAAGTTGACTCACATTTGAATTTACAGCCATCACAATCCCTAAGGTTTTTCCAATTTGGCTCCTGTTAATCCACATCTCCTTAATGCTGTGCATCTTCACTTGCTCCTTCTGATTAATTTAAGTACATTTTTAGAAAAAATATCACATGGACATTAAAAAAATAAACATGGTTAAAAAGGAAATTCAAATGATGGAAAAATAAATGTATGTTATATAAGGTAAGCATCACTTGCTGTCCAAGATCCCCACTCCCTGAGGCCCTCTCTGTAACAACCAGTTATGATATATATGCACACAGGTGTGTTTATGTAAACGTGTAGCCCTTGGGTTTTTTTCCCTACAAAATGGGAGCCTACATACTTCCAGTGATTTTCTTTGTGTATTGATACATAGTACAGTTAGCATAAAGATCTACATGAAGGATATTATTATATGTCACTATTATATTCTCAAATGCACCATGGGAAACTATTCAAGCTTTTCAAGGTCACCTTCACCTAAAAAATCATAGAAAGTGTCACCTGTGTCTTCATCCAGATGTTGAAGAACAACAGACCGAAGGAGAGAATGAACCTGTAGCACTCCACTGCCAACTCTCCCCACCCTGGCAGATAGTAATTAGCTCTCAAGGGGCTATGAACCCACTTAACAGTATCGTTATCCTGCCCTCATTTTTTCATCCCAGCATCCTGGGATATAAGTCAGAAGCACCAGGAAACTACAACATCTGCAGAGCCATTTCCTCAGTTATCTTGAGTTGTAATTTTTACTGATTTTCCCTCAATTCTCCCAGCCTTAAATAGGAAAAAAGACCTTAATAACTAACGGTTTCTTATGTAAAAAATGCTATGGGCATAAGTCTTTACTCAATGGGAACGCTGAGAATAACAACAAAATATAGGTAGTGATAAAGGCTAAAAACTACAAGGCGGAGTATCATGGACCCCAGATTCTCATCTCGCAACCAGCAGACTTCCAAACTAATGTTCAAAGACACACCATGGCAATGCATGCCTGTGTCACACAACAGGCCATTCCTGTGAGTGCGAACAGCACAGTGACCAGATGGATCTCTGCAAGGGTTTCCATCTGCTAGCCACCGACACTTCAACTTCTACACATCCAGAGATCGAGCTTTCCTGCGTGAGAATTCACTGATGCAAAGCATAATGAACACTTCCAATGGCCCACAGTACTTTTCACTGCTGCATAAACTTTCCAGAGAGTACATACCATATGTTTCCCTTTCTCTAAGCTTCTACTTTTGGCTCCTCCTGTAGGCATACTTCATTTCCTATTACTATTTCATATTGTTGGCATATGCCTATGCTTTTCAGTAAGTGAATAACCCAATAATAACAATTGCATTAACCATCACCTAATTCATGCTTTATGCTGAATTGTATGTAACATGGCCATTGAGCCGTAACATTATTTAGCCTAGGGACAACTTCATGTGATACCCGCGTTCTGTTTGATAAAAGTATATTCAGACGATTTTGGGGAAGATGAGACTACAAAATTAAGCTACATATGGTTTCAAAACTGAAAATAGAGTTTATCACAGATGAGATATGTATTCAATCACTGGTGAAATGGTAGGTTTTATTTATAAAATGTACAGAATAAAAAAAACAAGTTAGTCATAATTTAATTATGGATATATCTGCAATTGTAGGTACACTCTCATTTTTGTGAAGTGTCTATATTTCCAACTTTTATGAGGATGTCATTTCTGAACCCAGTATTGCTCCCTTATCTTGACATCACACACCCTCTTGCATCCCTGTACCAGTGCAAGTCTTCTCGACGCATTTGCTGAGATGCTACCGACAGGAAGTAAATACTACCATTGTGTCACATGTGTACATAAAGCTTGATTCGTCATATTTTAGATAAGGAAAAACAAATAATTAAATATTACAATTACATCCATAATGTGTAGTTATTCTAATAATTATGGGTATTTGAGACATAAACTGGATCCCTAGATGCAATCCAACATATATTTTGTGTCACTTTTGCTAACTAGATAATTAACATCTCTTCCTCTGATTAACTTTTCATGCCCTCCAAAAGGTAAGATCTATAAAACTTCAAATATGTGGAAACTTGTTTTACAAAACTTCAAGATTTTCATCTATTTATGCCTATATGGATAATGCTATGATAACCATATTTTCCATTTAGTAAGTGCCTACCATGTCCCATTTAGTCCTTGTAACAAGCTTGCAAGGTCGATATTATTACCAAGGCAGGAAACTGACACCCAGGGAAGCTATATCCAAATATTTACATAGTACATGGGATCCAAACCTACTGCAGACAAGCTCTTTTTATGTGGCAAGGAGTGAAATCATGGTCACAGGCTTTTACTATTGTCCCAAGCAACACCAGAAGAACTGGGGAGGAATGCTCTTTCTTTTTTTTTTGTTTTTTATACACATCAGTGTATACATGTCAATCCCAATCTCCCAATTCATCACACCAACACCCCCATCCCCCCGCTGCTTCCCCCCCTCGGTGTCCATTCGTTTTTTCTCTACTTCTGTGTCTCAGTTTCTGCTCTACAACCCGGTTCATCTGTACCATTTTCTAGGTTCCATATATATGCGTTAATATACGATATTTGTCTTTCTCTTCTGACTTACTTCACTCTGTATGACAGTCTCTAGATCCATCCACGTCTCTACAAATGACCCAAGTTCGTTCCTTTTTATGGCTGAGTAATATTCCATTGTATATATGTCCCACATCTTCTTTATCCATTCGTCTTTCGATGGGCATTTAGGTTGCTTCCATGACCTGGCTATTGTAAATAGTGCTGCAATGAACATTGGGGTGCATGTGTCTTTTTGAATGATGGTTTTCTCAGGGTATATGCCCAGTAGTGGGATTGCTGGGTCATATGGTAGTTCTGTTTTTAGTTTTTTAAGGAGCCTCCATACTGTTCTCCATAGTGGCTGTATCAATTTACACTCCCACCAACAGTGCAAGAGGGTTCCCTTTTCTCCACACCCTCTCCAGCATTTGTTGTTTGTAGATTTTCTGATGATGCCCATGCTAACTGGTGTGAGGTGATACCTCCTAGTTTTGATTTGCATTTCTCTATAAGTGATGTTGAGCAGCTTTTCATGTGCTTCTTGGCCATCTGTATGTCTTCTTTGGAGAAATGTCTATTTAGGTCTTCTGCCCATTTTTGGAGGTTATTTGTTTTTTTAATATTGAGCTGCATGAGGAATGCTCTATCTTTGATTCTGTTGTCATAATCTCAGTGAAGGATTACGGTTGGCCTAATGAGGCATGTGCTCACTTCAGGTTCAATCAGTCATTCTGGCCATATGCATAGGGTATTACCGCTGGTCAGACTGAGATCATATACCCACCCTGCAGTCCATGCGCTGAAAGCTGAGTGGAAGTCCCACCAGCATGCTATGGAATGGGTGGCAGGGGTGAAGAAGCTCCCCAGAGAAAGGTGAGTGACCTTACCATTGGAAGGGCGAGAGTGCTACATTACTTACACACACACACACACACACACACACACACACACACCACACACCCTCAAATTCCTTTAATATGCCTCCTATTAGAAGTGGATCTAAGTCCCCTGGACGTGGATCTGGTCCTGTGCCTGCTTAACCAATGAAATATGGTAAGAGTGATGCTGTCCAGTTTCTGGCCAAAAAAAGTAAGCTACTGGCAGCCACCCTATCTCTCGAAATGCCCACTCTTGAAAATCAGCCACAGTGTTACAGGGAAGTTTGTGGGGGAAGCCCATGCAGAGAGGGAGCAGAATCTGAAGCTCTCAACCCCAGCTGAGCTCCCAGCCAACAGCCAGGACCAAATCGCCAGTCCTGGGAGTAAGCCGTCCTGTACGTATATCCTCCAGCCCCTAGTCAAGCTGCCCCACTGATTCTGCATTAGTGGCGCAGACAAGCCTTCCCTGCTGAGCCCTGCCGAAACTGCATGTTTGTGAGCTGGTTATTTTGTTCTTTTAAGTCACTAAGTATTTGGGGCATGTGTTATGTAAATACAGGTAACTTGAACAACCAGTCACCAAACTTTCACCCTTTCTTTTGCACTAACACAGGAACTTTGCTCAGCGCCTTCTTCACAGCACTCTAAGTACCAGCACCATGCCAAGCATATTGTATCTGTGTTATAAATATTCAGGAAATAACTGAATTATACATTGAGAAGGTATTATCATCTCTTCGTAAATAGACAAACTTAAGTGAGAACTTAAGTGAATTGCAGAAACGGGTCTTCAGCTGAACTGAAATAAAAGATTCTCAGATCCAAGTTGAATGCAGCATCTATTAGGACCCTCAGAACAGTCTCTTGGCATTAAATAAAACCCAGCTCTTCTTTTTCCCTTGGAACGAGAGGATGGATGGTAGTAAATGCTTTAAAGATAAGCATGCTAAAATATCTGGAAAAATAAGCTATAAACTGTTAACAGTAGTTAATTTTGGAGGGTAAGCATTGGGGTTTGAGGAATCAATTATTTCTATGTTCTATACCACTTTTGTTTCTTACAAAGAATATACATTAATTTTATACTTTAAATGACATTAAATTAGATCTAGTAAGTAAATTCACCAAAATGTTAACAGCAAGTGTCTTGATTATAGGATTATGAGAGTATTATATTGACATTTAATAGCTAAATCATATATCGATAGTGAAAATGTATTCTCCTACAGTTCTCAAAGAATTTAATTTCAAATTCTCACTAAGATCCAAATTTTATATAACAGAAAAAAATCACTGTACATTATCAGGATGTATCATGCAAAATCAACTGTAATATACCAAGCTCAGATTTACACACAAAGAGGAGAATTACACATCTGGTCACCCAGTCCCACGTGCACCAGGAACCATTACGGAAAAGTTTTACTCAAGGACACAGCACCAGTAATAAAAATGCAAATCACTCTCTGATTAAACCTTTCTGCTCCTTAAGCTTTTGTCTTGCCACAGCAGCATTTCTAGGAAGGAAGTTTGAAACATGCGCTTTCTCAGTTTCATGGTTAAGTGGAAGAGTCATTCGTGTCTGCTTCCGAGGCTCAAGCACTGCTAAG
Source organism: Balaenoptera acutorostrata (assembly GCF_949987535.1). Classification (NCBI taxonomy): domain Eukaryota; kingdom Metazoa; phylum Chordata; class Mammalia; order Artiodactyla; family Balaenopteridae; genus Balaenoptera; species Balaenoptera acutorostrata. The sequence goes on along the minus strand of NC_080082.1, from coordinate 11,132,803 downwards.
GGATACTAAATCCGTGATATTTCCAAAGCTTTCATGCCTATGTAAAAGCTAGAAAATTAGTTAATACGTTATTTTAGATTCTCTTCAGTTATAACTGAAAATTTTCTCTGGGCACGAAATTTCAGGATACTTACACTCTGCTTCCTGATTTTCTATTTCTATCAGTAGTTTGAGTCATTTTCAGTCCAAATTACAAGTTATCAAAGATCAAGCATTTTATTCATTCACTTAGATATTCGACCTATAGCTAAAGAGCAGTTACCAATTCACAGGCATTCTAGTGAAGAAATACCAAGTGAGAAGATATACAATGAATAGTTCTTACTCTTAACTAAATGTCCAAAAGGATGCTCTCTTATCGGCCATGGCTACATTAGCTGCCTACCCAGCTATAACCTCTGCTCTCTGTAAGTCAAGTTCATAGAAACAGAGAGCAGGAAGGTAGTTACCAGAGGCTGAGGGGTGGGGGAAATAAGGAGATGTTTGTTAAAGGATACAAAGTTTCAGTTGTAAGATCAATTCTGGAGATGTACAGCATGTTGACTATTGTTAACAATAATGTATGGTATACTTGAAATTTGCTAAGAGTAGATATTAAGTGTTCTACCACTCACACCAAATATTAACTATGTAAGGTGATGGATATGTTAATTAGCTTCACCTTGGTGATGATTTCACAATGTACACGTACAGCAAATTATCGCACTGTATACCTTGAGTATACACAATTTATATCTTCAATCACACCTCAGTAAAGCTGGGGGGAAATTGGCAGACTTAACAGACACCTCTTCAAAGAAGATATACAGATGGTAAATAAGCATATGGAAAGATTCTCCAGGGCTTCCCTGGTGGCGCAGTGGTTGAGAATCTGCCTGCTAATGCAGGGGACACGGGTTCGAGCCCTGGTCTGGGAAGATCCCACATGCCACGGAGCAGCTGGGCCCGTGAGCCACAACTACTGAGCCTGCGCGTCTGGAGCCTGTGCCCCGCAACGGGAGGGGCCGCGATAGTGAGAGGCCCGCGCACCGCGATGAAGAGCGGTCCATGCACCGCGATGAAGAGTGGCCCCCACTTGCCGTAACTAGAGAAAGCCCTCGCAAGAACTGAAGACCCAACACAGCCAAAAATAAAGAAATAAATAAATAAAGTAGCTATAAAAATTTAAAAAAAAAAACAAAAAACTTGAGTGCCTTCCATCTTTAAAAAAAAAAAAAGAAAGATTCTCCAGATCATAAGTCATCAAGGAAATGGAAATTAAACAGACCTATTACAACAGCCAAAACTCTGAACACCAACTCCACCGAACGCTGGTGAGGATATGGAGCAAGCGAAATTCTCATCTGCCGCGGGTGGAGTGCAAACTGGTGCAGCCACTTTGGAAGAGGTTGACAGTTTCTTCTAAAACTAAACACACTTTTATCATATGATCCAGCAATCACACCCTTTGTTATTTACCCAAAAAAAGTTGAAAACATTTGTGCACACAAAAACCTGCACACAGACGTTTATGGCAGCTTTATTCACAACTGCAAAACTTGGGAAGGACCAAGATGTCCTTCAGTAGGTTAAAGAGTAAATAAACTCAGAATCTAAGGGAAAAAAAAAAAAAAAAAAGCCATGAAGAACCTAGTGGCAAGACGGGAATAAAGACACAGACCTACTAGAGAATGGACTTGAGGATATGGGGAGGGGGTGGGGTGAGATGTGACAGGGTAAGAGAGTGTCATGGACATATATACACTACCAAATGTAAAATAGATAACTAGTGGGAAGCAGCCGCATAGCACAGGGAGATCAGCTCGGTGCTTTGTGACCACCTAGAGGGGTGGGATGGGGAGGGTGGGAGGGAGGGAGATGCAAGAGGGAAGAGAAATGGGAACATATTGTATATGTATAACTGATTCACTTTGTTATAAAGCAGAAGCTAACACACTATTGTAAGGCAATTATACTTCAATAAAGATGTTTAAAAAAAAAAAAAAAAAGTAAATAAACTTTGGTCTGTCCAGATAATGGGATATTACTCAGCACTAAAAAGAAATGAGCTATCAAGCCATGAAAAGACATGAAGCAAACTTATATGCATATTACTAAGTGAAATAAGCCAATCTGAAAAGGCTACATACTGTGTGATTCCAACTATAGGACTTTGCCAGGGATTAGCTAGCAGGGAGGGGGCATGGGTACGAGGAGCACAAAGGATCTTTATGGCAGTGAAACTACTCTGTATGATAGATACATGTCATTAGCATTTGTCCAAACCCAGAGAACGTACACCACCAAGAGTGAACCCAAAGGTAAACGACAGAATTTGGGCGATAATGATGTGTCAATGCAGGTTCATCGATTGCAAAAAAAATTTACCACTCCAATGGGGGATGCTGATGGGGGTGAGGGGTGGTGGTTGTGTAGGTGTGGGGTTAACAGGGGTTATATGGGAACTCTGTACTTTCTGCTCAATTTTTTGGTAAACCTAAAACTGCTCTAAAAAATAAAGCTTAGTAATTTTTAAAAAGTAGAGGGAAAATGTTGTTGATAGTCATCTCTGAGCAATGAAAATGTGGCTGGTTTTTCTTTTCTTTTTTATAATTTTCTGCATTTTCAAAATTAACCACTATTAGAAGTTATTAAATGCAGTCATTTTCTATTCTGAAAAAAAAATGTATATTCACTGATGATATCTGAGGAATTTTACCCCTTCTCTTAATTCCCACTATTGCTACTCTAAGTTAATTGTCCATAAACTCATGACTGAACTACTGCAAGAGTACCCAAACAAGGTTCCCCACCATCACATCTATGCTCCACTTCATCCTACATATATATCACACACTGTTCTTCCTTAAATACCACTTCACCACTTTATTACGCAAACTTCTTCAAAATCTCTGGTGTATCCATTGCCTTCTTCTTAAATCCCTTACCATCCATTCAGGGCTGGCACACCCTCCCTCCCCACACACCTCTCTCCATCCAACCTCAAATGCTCCAATCCACAGTGATTTTTTTAAAAAATATAAGATGACAGTAAAAAAAAACAGGACTTCCCTGGTGGCGCAGCAGTTAAGAATCCGCCTGCCAGTGCAGGGACACGGGTTCGAGATCTGATCTGGGAAGATCCCACATGCCGTGGAGCAACTACTGAAGCCCGTGCGCCCAGAGCCCGTGCTCCACAACAAGAGAAGCCACCGCAATGAGAAGCCCGCGCACCACAACAAAGAGTAGCCCCCACTCGCTGCAACTAGAGAAAGCCCGCACACAGCAACAAAGACCCAACGCAGCCAAAAATAAATTAATCAATTAATTAATTTTTTTAAAAAAAGCAAAGGCAAGGCTTTAGGAAATGACTGTAAACTTACGTGCACCATATTTTGGTTTCATGGTCTGTGTGTACATGGTGCTATCTCCTCAACCAGATTTTAAATCCTGTCATCTCAGGAACCATGCATTACACCTGCCTTCTATTACTCCACTTTTGATGGGTGAAGTAACATGATATGTGGAACTTGCTTTAAAATACCCTAGCAAAAATACATAGGGAGGGGCTTCCCTGGTGGCGCAGTGGTTGAGAATCTGCCTGCTAATGCAGGGGACACGGGTTCGAGCCCTGGTCTGGGAAGATCCCACATGCCGCGGAGCAGCTGGGCCCGTGAGCCACAGCTGCTGAGCCTGCGCGTCTGGAGCCTGTGCCCTGCAACGGGAGGGGCCGCGATAGTGAAAGGCCCGCGCACCGCGATGAAGAGCGGTCCCCGCACCGCGATGAAGAGTGGCCCCCACTTGCCGTAACCGGAGAAAGCCCTCGCACGAACTGAAGACCCAACACAGCCAAAAATAAATAAATAAATAAATAAAGTAGCTATAAAAAAAAAAAAAAAAAAAAAAATACATAGGGAGACAGATCAAAAAAGGAATGGATACAATATTGATCTTTGCTGAATGTGGATGTTCATTATATGGGGATTTTTTAAAATACAATTATCCTAGTTTGTGTGATTTAAAATTTTTTCATAATACAAAGTTCTGAAAAAGGAACTATGAAGAGTTTAAAAGGAATATTAGATGCCATTTCTGAAACTTTAAATTATAAGAAAGGTTTGGGTTCAACATCACTGTAAGCCATGTTCTTAAATTCTTTTCCAAACTTCATACAATCAAATCCATTCCTTTTGCCCATATATGCTTTTATTTTTAATATAAACCATTTAGCTTATACAAAAGTTCCTACTGAATGTAAGTCATAAAATGTGTTTCCATTTATATAAAGTATGCAAATATTAAATAATCTAAAAATTAATTTGGAAAACAAAGTACCTGACAGTGACATTATTTTTTCACTCTTCAAAGAAAAAGTGAGCCCCCTTCTCTTCATTTCACATCATTTACATATATTGACCTCAACCTGGGTCACATAATGGTAATATTATTCAAGTAAACATGATTAAGTCACTTATTTATTTAGTTTGTAAATCATTTTAATTACACAGAAATGTCAAGGGAGTTGAGCCCTGACATTTAGAGCTTTAAAAAAAATGAAATGAGGTAGAAAGATCATTTTAATCATGGCAAAAACATGCTTGTTTTGGAAAGCATTTTTTCATATTAAAATCACAAACAATTAAAAAAACCCTGACCCCTTCCCCCAACAAGCCCTCTTCAGTTGTGATAAATGCAAGCTTATAAAAGTGCCACAGCCCTTATTTAGCAACTAGAAAAATTCGGGCTCACAAAGTCTCGGTAGAGGCCTCTTCATTCATCAACCTGCAGCGGAAGCGTAAGTAGAGAAGAATATGCAGTTACTCACTGAGTAATGTACCCACACATGCCTTCACATAGGTGGGATGCCTGCCAACCAAGTGATTCTCATAATATCTGTTCATCAGGCGTTTCAAACACCTGATAATGTGGTCTCCAGCCCAGAAAACTCTGCACAAGGGCTTACTTCCCCAAACCTCATTTCCTCACTTACTAAACTGAGATAATGACAGTGTGGACGCCGTCGAATTGTGCTTATTAAGAGAGATAATGCATGTGGAATGGTCACAGTGCCTGGCATTTTTTAAAGCCTCAAAATGTGAATATTTAATAATAAAACTTCAAAAAGCAGTTATGAAATTTTTTTTCTTCTATTTATTTTCATCACTCAAGGTTCTGGGGCTTAGAAAGATAATATGATTCTGTAGGTGGAATTCTTGCCTCCCAAGCCTCTGAATCACCTTCTCTTGCCTGGGCTCCCCCATCAACTCACCTGAAAGAGAATCCTGTAAGAGGCAATTCCAGGAACGAATTTTTGTGCCCAATTGAAGAAAAAGAACATAAAGTGAAAAAACAGAATTATGTACATTATGCGGGTGCTTATTTAGACTGACAGAGAAATTATAAAAATTGTCGATAAAAATCTGGAAACCACCACCATTATCACAAAATCCAAACACATGACACTTTCATTAGGTACCCAACACACATCCAGAAAATATCTATTTTTTTTTGGTAACCTGCTTTGATTGCTTTCTTATATGGCAACCATTTTGATCATTTCATGTTCTCTAGAAATAACAGAATGTTAATTTAGTCCTTCCTCTAGCATGATTGATTGAATTTTTTTTGGTTTTGATAGTTGGTGTTCATAAAACATGCATCCTCACATATAGATGTACCTTCTGTTTGCAGTACTACTACAGAACACTGCCTTACAAACATATAAGTTATGATAAATTCTATTTCACACTATTAACAAAAAAATATGTAAAGCATGTTTACAATTTTATATGCTACATATATTCCTACAAAAAAATGAGAGATTAGAGAAACATGCCTGAGGTTCCGCCGCCAGCAGGCTGCTGAGCTGGGACTCCACTGCTGACAGCTGGCATTCGTTTCTGCTTACATTTCCACCCCACGCCACACTACGCCTTCCAACCTAGTACCCGCACCTCTGACACCTCCATCAGCTGCGAAGAGGAGGAAGGGGAAGGGAGGAAGGCAAACTCGCACATGCCGAACATTCGCTGTGTCTGTCACTTCCCTCATCTCGTTTACTCAAAGAGAGTCTGAAAGGTCAGTGTCATTTCCCCCAATTTACCAATGAGGAAACTGATACCGAGAAGTTCCAGGTTACAGCACTAAAGAGAAGCAACTGTGTGGCTCCGAATTTCATGTTCTGTCCACTGCACGAATCCAATGCCTCAAAAACAGAGAAAAAGGAGAGTGTCTGGGGTAAAAATGTAAACTTGGACTTCTAACTTACTTCACTTTTTAAATAAACATTCCTGTTGGCTCCCTGTCCTTTCCTGGGTTGTAAATGGATCAAGGAAAGTAGGAAAGTAGTTAGCATTGGCCACACTAAACACGCCTTCAAGATGGTTAACCTCATGCAGACCTGCAACGGGCTCCTGGGCCCTTGACAAACCCATGCTGGTGAGGAAGGGAAAGAAAGCACTGGAAATACACAGCTGCATATTTTAGTATTTCCAGCATATATGCATTTTTTCCTTCACCACTGCAACGTTGAATGCAACACCCAAATAGCACTTTCAAATCCCTCAAAATCATTTGGCCACTTACTTGCCCACGATTTGATACCTCTGTCCACAATACAGGTATCCCCCGCTTTTTAAAAGATTGCTTTATGCCACTTCACTTTTACGAAAGACCTACATTAGTACCTGTTTCCGCTAATGAAAAGAAATCCGAAGAGGATTTTCACTTTCAAGAAAAAAGGCGAAAAGCAAAATTGGTGTTCAGCTTTCGTTTTGCAAGTGAGCCGAGCCCATATAGCAGCAGCACGCAGCCTGAGCAGTGAGAGTGGCGCCACCAAGCTTCTTCCCCGGGAACTGCACCCAGCATCTCAGCAGCAAGCCTCCATAGCTTTGAACTGTGTCTGTATCTGTGATTTATCTCGATTTATTTTGTGCATCTGTTAGCAAGATGCATCCTAAGGTAGTTGCTTCTTCATTTTACGCCATTTAGGTTTACGAAAGATTTCCTAGGAACGCTCTACTTTCAGAGAGTGGGGGAACCTGCACTAATAAAATCAAGCATCTCCTTGTGATTACTTTCTTGTTTTCTGAGGGGGAATTTGGGTTTTGGTGCAATTTGTTAGACTGGGGGAAAGAACAGCCTTCTTGTTTTATATTTTTTATCTTTTTATTGTGATAAAATATATTTAACATAAAATCTACCATTTTAATAATTTTGAAGTATACACTTCAGTGGCATTAAGTACTTTCACACTGTTGCACAAATACCATCAGCAACCATCTCCAGAACTTGTTCGTCTTTCCAAACTGAAACTCCGTAATCATTAAGCAATAATTCCCCATTCCCCACTCCCTCAGCCCCTGGCAGCCACGGCTCTACTTTCTGTTTCATACAATATTTGTCCTTTTGTGTCTGGCTTAGTTCAACTAACATAATGTTTTCAAGGTTCATCTATGTTATAGCATGTGTCAACACTTCATTTCCTTTTAAGGCTGAATAATATTCCACTCTACGTATATACCACATTTTGTTTATCCATTCATCTGTCAATGGACATTTGAGTTGTCTTGACCTTTTGGCTCTTGGGAACAATGCTGCTATGAATGTGGCTGTACAAATATCTGTTCTGTAATTTTTAAGATGAGGAAGTCAGCACTGTAATTACTGTTATTTTGAAAATCGACATGGGTGACCCCAAAGGCTACATTCCTAGTAGCTGAGCCTGAGGGAAGAGCAGGGAGGGGAACCTCTGAGGTTCTGCCACAGTCACTGCTTGTCAGAAGCAGAGCCTCAGGTAAGAGACACACCAGCATTGCTCAGGGTTATCCCACCACTGTCGTCATGACCCAGGCTGAGGGAGGAGAGTTGTAGTGCTTCCTACCGTATCACATCTTATGTTACATGCATTCATCCCAGGGTCCAAGTGAGTTACCTTCAAACGCAGGGAGGGTCAGACTCAGCTTCCCTGGAGTCCTCAATTCACTGATGAAAGAAGGAAGGGAGGGAGGAAAGGAGACTTCTTCCATGAGCGTTAAGTGCAGAGTCATTTTAGGGCAACCACAAAAAGTAAGATCAGAGGCCATGTAGGTTTGGGAGCCAATAGGACATTTTAAAAACAGCTAGACCTGCATGTATAAGTGTTCTTTTTAATTAAGGTAGTGTACACTTTTTACTGTGTTACTGATAAATTACTCTAAGTTTTAGGACAAACAGCTACTATAACACTAATCAAAATCCACAAATATAATTGTATGCAGATATGTTTATTATGTTTTTTATTGGAGTATAATTGCTTTACAATGTCATGTTTCTGCTGTACAGTGAAGTGAATCAGCTATATGTATATATATATCCCCTCCCTCTTGGACCTCCCTCCCATCCCCCCATCTCACCCATCTAGGTCATCACAGAGCACCGAGCTGAGCTCCCTGTGCTATACCACAGGTTCCCACCAGCTATTTTACACATGGTAGTGTATTTATGTCAAACCTTATCTCCCAATTCATCCTACCCTCCCCTTCCCCCGCTGTGTCCACAAGTCCCTTCTCTACATCTGCTTCTCTGTTCCTGCCTGCAAATAGGTTCATCTGTACCATTTTTCTATATTACACATATATGCATTAATATATGATATTTGTTTTTCTCTTTCTGACTTACTTCACTCTGTATAACAGACTATAGGTCGATCCACATCTCTACAAATGACCCAATTTCGTTCCTTTTTATGGCTGAGTAATATTCCATTGTATATATGTACCACATCTTCTTTATCCATTCATCTGTTGATGGACATTTAGGTTGTTTCCATGACCTGGCTATTGTAAACAGTGCTGCAGTGAACATTGGGGTGCATGTGTCTTTTTAAATTATGGTTTTCTCTGGGTATATGCCCAGTAGTGGGATTGCTGAGCCTGAGGGAAGAGCAGGGAGGGGTACCTCTGAGGTTCTGCCACAGTCACTGCTTGTCAGAGGCAGAGCCTCAGGTAAGAGAGGAACCTCCATACTGTTCTCCATAGTGGCTGTATCAATTTACATTCCCACCAACTGTGTAAGAGGGTTCCCTTTTCTCCACACCCTCTCCAGCACTTATTGTTTATTCTTTGTAGATATTTTGATAATGGCCATTCTGAGCAGTGTGAGGTGATACCTCATTGTAGTTTTGATTTGTATTTCTCTAATAATTAGTGACATTGAGCATCTTTTCATGTGCCTCTTGGCCACTTGTATGTCTTCTTTGGAGAAATGTCTATTTAGGGCCTTCCGCTCATTTTTTGATTGGGTTGTTTTTTTGATATTTAGCTGCATGAGCTGTTTGTATATTTTGGAGATTTATCCTTTGTCCACTGCTTCATTTGCAAATACTTTCTCCCATTCTGAGGGTTGTCTTCTCATCTTGTTTATGGTTTCCTCTGCTGTGCAAAAGCTTTTAAGTTTCATTAGGTCCCATTTATTTTTGTTTTAATTTTCATTACTGTAGGAGGTGGGTCAAAAAAGATCTTGCCGAGGGACTTCCCTGGTGGCGCAGTGGTTAAGAATCTGCCTGCCAACGCAGGGACACAGGTTCGAGCCCTGGTCTGGGAAGATCCCACATGCCGCAGAGCAACTAAGCCCGTGTGCCACAACTACTAAGCCTGCACTCTAGAGCCCATGAGCCACAACTACTGAGCCCACACACCTAGAGCCCGTGCTCCGCAACAAGAAGCCACCACAATGAGAAGCCCATGCACCACAACAAACAGTAGCCCCTGCTTACTGCAACTAGAGAAAAAGCCTGTGCGCAGCAACAAAGACACAATGCAGCCAAAAATTAATTAATTATTTTTTAAAAAAGATCTGGCTGTGACATATGTCAAAGAATGTTCTTCCTATGTTTTCCTCTAAGAGTTTTATAGTGTCCGGTCTTACATTTAGGTCTTCAATCCATTTTGATTTTATTTCTGTGTATGGTGTTAAACAGTGTTCTAATTTCATTCTTTTACATGTAGCTGTCCAGTTTTCCCAGCACCACTTATTGAAGAGGCTGTCTTTTCTCCATTGTATATCCTTGCCTCCTTTGTCATAGATTAGGTGATCATAGGTGCATGGGTTTATCTCTGGGCTTTCTACCCTGTACCACTGATCTATATTTCTGTTTTTGTGCCTGTACTATACTGTCTTGATTACTGTAGCTTTGTAGTATAGTTTGAAGTCAGGGAGCCTGATTCTTCCAGCTCTGTTTTTCTTTCTCAAGATTGCTTTGGCTATTCGGGGTCTTTTGTGTCTCCATACAAATTGTAAAATTTTTTGTTCTAATTCTGTGAAAAATGCCATTGGTAATTTGATAAGGATTGCATTGAATCTGCAGATTACTTTGTGTAGTATAGTCATTTTCACAATATTGATTCTTCCAACCCAAGAACTTGGTATATCTCTCCATCTGTTTGTGTCATCTTTGATTTCTTTCATCAGTGTTTTATAGTTTTCTGTGTAAAGGTCTTTTGCCTCCTTAGGTATGTTTATTCCTAGGTATTTTATTCTTTTTGTTGCAGTGGTAAATGGGATTGTTTCATTAATTTCTCTTTCTGATCTTTCATTATTAGTGGATAGGAATGCAAGAGATTTCTGTGTATTAATCTTCTATGCTGCAACTTTAGCAAATTCATTGATTAGCTCTAGTAGCTTTCTGGTGGCATCTTTAGGGTTTTCTATGTATAGTATCATGTCATCTGCAAACAGTGACAGTTTTACTTGTTCTTTTCCAATTTGTATTCCTTTTCTTTCTTTTTCTTCTCTGATTGCTGTGGCTAGGACTTGCAAAACTATGTTGAATAATAGTGGCGAGAGTGGACATCCTTGTGTTTTTCCTGATCTGAGAGGAAATTCTTTCAGTTTTTCACCATTGAGAATGATATTCTCTATGGGTTTGTCATATAAGGGCTTTATTATGTTGAAGTAGGTTCCCTCTATGCCCACTTTCTGGAGAGTTTTTATCATAAATGGGTGTTGAATTTTGTCAAAAGCTTTTTCTGCATCTATTGAGATGACCATATGGTTTTTATTCTCCAATTTGTTAATATGGTGTATCACACTGATTAACTGATTTGCATATATTGAAGAATCCTTGCATCCCGGGGATAAATCCCACTTGATCATGGTGTATGATCCTTTTAATGTTTGTTGGATTCTGTTTGCTAGTATTTTATTGAGGATTTTTGCATCTATGTTCATCAGTGATATTGGTCTGTAGTTTTTTTTGTGATATCTTTGTCTGGTTTTGGTATCAGGGTGATACTGGCCTCATAGAACAAGTTTGGGAGTGTTCCTCCCTCTGCAATTTTTTGGAAGAGTTTGAGAAGGAGAGGTGTTAGCGCTTCTCTAAATGTTTGATAGAATTCATCTCGGAAGCTATCTGGTCCTGGACTTTTGTTTGTTGGAAGATTTTTAATTACAGTTTCAATTTCATTACTTGTGATTGGTCTGTTTATATTTTCTAATTCTTCCTGGTTCAGTCTTCGAAAGTTGTACCTTTCTAAGAATTTGTCCATTTCTTCCAGGTTGTCCATTTTATTGGCATATAGTTGCTTGTGGTAGTCTCTTATGATCCTTTGTATCTCTGTGGTGTCAGTTGTAATTTCTCCTTTTTCAGATTTCTGATTTTATTGATTTGAGTCCTCTCCCTTTTTTTCTTGATGAGTCTGGCTAAAGCTTTATCAATTTTATCTTCTCAAAAAACCAACTTTTAGTTTTACTGATCTTTGCTATTGTTTTTTTCGTTTCTATTTCATTTATTTCTGCTCTGATCTTTATGATTTCTTTCCTTCTACGAAATTTGGGTTTTCTTTGTTCTTCTTTCTCTAGTTGCTTTAGGCGTAAGGTTAGATTGTTTGAGATTTTTCTTGTTTCTTGAGGTGAGATTGAATTGCTATAAACTTCCCTCTTAGAACTGCTTTTGCTGCATCCCATAGGTTTTGGGTCGTCATATTTTCATTGTCATTCGTTTCTAGGTATTTTTTTATTTCCTCTTTGATTTCTTCAGTGATCTCTTGGTTATTTAGCAGCATGCTGTTTAGCCTCTATGTGTTTGTGTTTTTTACAGTTTTTTTCCTGTAACTGATTTGTAATCTCATAGCATTGTGGTTGGAAAAGATGCCTGATACGATTTCAATTTTCTTAAATTTTCCAAAGCTTGATTTGTGACCCAAGATGTGACCTATCCTGGAGAATGCTCGGTGTGCACTTGAGAAGAAAGTGTATTCTGCTGCTTTCCAGTGGAATGTACTATAAATATCAATTAAATCTACCTGGTCTATTGTGTCATTTAAAGCTTGTTTCCTTATTTATTTTCTGTCTGGATGATCTGTCCATTGGTGTTAAGTGGGGTGTTAAAGTCCCCCACTATTATTGTGTTACTGTCAATTTCCCCTTTTATGGCTGTTAGCATTTGCCTTATGTATTGAGGTGCTCCTATGTTGGGTGTATAAATATTTACAATTGTTATATCTTCTTCTTGCATTGATCCCTTGATCATTATGTAGTGTCCTTCTTTGTCTCTTGTAACAGTATTTATTTTAAAGTCTATTTTATCGGACATGAGTACTGCTACTCCAGCTTTCTTTTGGTTTCCATTTGCATGGAATATCTTTTTCCATCCCCTCACTTTCAGTCTGCATGTGTCCCTAGGTCTGAAGTGGGTCTCTTGTAGACAGCACATATACAGATCTTGCTTTTGTATCCATTCAGCCAGTCTGTGTCTTTTGGTTGGAGCATTTAATCCATTTACATTCAAGGTAATTATCTATATGTATGTTCCTATTACCATTTTCTTAATTGTTTCTGGTTTGTTTTTGTGGGTCTTCTTCTTCTCTGTGTTTCCCACCTAGAGAAGTTCCTTTGCTGCATTTGCTGTAAAGCTGATTTGGTGGTGCTAAATTCTCTTAGCTTATGCTTGTCTGTAAAACTTTTGATGTCTCCATCGAATCTGAATGAGATCCTTGCTGGGTAGAGTCATCTTGGTTGTAGGTGTTGCTCTTTCATCACTGTAAGTATATCCTGCCACTCCCTTCTGGCCTGCAGAGTTTCCACTGAAAAATCAGCTGATAACCTTATGTGGATTCCCTTGTATGTTATTTTTTGCTTTTCCCTTGCTGCTTTTAATATATTTTTTTGAATTTATTTTTTGTTAGTTTAATATGTGTTTTGATGTGTTTCTCCTAGGGTTTATCCTGTATAGGACTCTCTGCACTTCCTGGACTTGGGTGGCTATTTCCCTTCCCATGTTAGGGAAGTTTTCAACTATAATCTCTTCAAATATATTTTCAGACCCTTTCTCTTTTTCTTCTTCTGTGACCTCTATAATTCAAATGTTGGTGCATTTAATGTTGTCCCAGAAGTCTCTGAGACCGCCCTCAATTCTTTTCATTCTTTTTTTCTTTATTCTGCTCCTCGGCAGTTATTTCCACCATCTGTCTTCCAGCTCACTTATCCGCCTCAGTTATTCTGCTATTGATTCCTTCTAGAGTACTTTTCATTTCAGTTATTGTGTTGTTCATCATTGTTTGTGCTTTAGTTCTTCTAGGTCTTTGTTAAACATTTCTTGTATTTTCTCGATGCATGCCTCCATTCTATTTCCGAGATTTTGGACCATCTTTACTATCATTACTCTGAATTCTTTTTCAGGTAGGTTGCATATTTCCTCTTCATTTATTTGGTTTTGTAGGTTTTTACCTTGTTCCTTTGTCTGTACCATATATTTTTGCCATCTCATTTTTTTTGATGGGTGTGGCTGCATTCCTGTCTTACTGATTGTTTGGCCTGAGGCATCCAGCCCTGGATTTTGCAGGCAGTGGGTAGAGCTGGGTCTTGGTGCTGAGATGAGGACCTCCAGGAGACCTCACTCCGATGAATATTCCCTGGGGTCTGAGGTTGTGTTAGTCCAACAGTTTGGACTTGGTGCTTCCACCACAGGAGCTCAGGCCCAACACCCAGCCTGGGAGCCAAGATCCTGCAAGCCACATGGGGAAAAAAAGGCCGGGGGGGGGGGGGGGTGGGCAGAACAATAACAGAATAAAAAATAAAATTAGAAAAATAAAAAATTTTTTAGAAAAAACAAAAATATAAATGAAACAACAACAAGGTAAAACAGAACCAAAACAGCAACAAAAAAAAAAAGCCAGAAAAGGCCTTGCTTGTGGTGGGGCAGGGCTTAGGCAGGGGGCAGGGCCTAGGTTCAGGAAAAGGCCCTGGGGGTGTGGGGACAGGGCTTAGGCTCGTTGCAGCCAGAGGGGGCCTTGGAGTGCAGAGGTTTTGGTCCAGGACCCCAGCAGGCTTGCCAGGGGCCAAGCGGCTGGGGGAAACGCTGGCCACATTCCCTTCTAATCCTCTGATCCCCCAAGGTTCTCTCCCCATCCCTGTTGATCCTGTTGCTGTGAATGGGCTCCTCCGGGCGTGGGAACCCCTCCCCTCTCCCAGCCGCCCCTCAGGGGTGCTGGTCCCGTCCCACCTCCACTTCTCCTCCCCTCACCCTCCCGCCATGTCCTACCCAGTGACTCGGGGGTTCCTCCCATCCCCTTAGGTCTCCAAGGTCCCCCACCGGTGCTTGGTAGGTGTCCTAGTTGTGAGGAGATGCGAACTCCACATCCTACTGCTTCACCATCTTGACTCTGCCCCATCTTTATTATTTTTAAAGATAGGCTTTATGCATGAGTGAATTGCTGACTCCATATCTATTTCACATTTTAAGCTTCGTTAATTAATGTATTTATTATTTCTCAGGCATCTACTTATGATCAGTTTGGTACTACTGATCACCCACCTAGGAAGCTGTAAGAAATATTTATGTCTTTTTCATTTTTATTGAACATTCTAAAACTATTTGGTTCCCATCACCATGGGAAACTGAACAAAGCATTTTTTTTTCATTGTATCCAAATGGGCATAAACCGTAAAGATGAAAAAATATTTCCCAATGAAGCTTATCTTACCCTATCGACTTTTTTTCTCAATTACAGTTTTGCTATTTCATATGAACAATAATTCGTTTTTCATTTTTTTAATGTTTTTTTCTGCAAGTCTAGTTAACATTGGGATTATCATATACTTAAAATAAGCATCTCAAATAAATATCATAGCAGATGTCTGCTCTGCTTATCGCACTCTCCAGGGTAAGGTTCTGCTGAGATGAGTTACAATCTAAAAGAAAAAAAAAAAAAAAAAAAAAAAAAAGGCCCTTTCACTGGTAGAGTCCTTTTGCTATATAAATGAAGCCAAAATCTCATATTATCACATGAGAGAGAGAACAAATAGAGAGAGAGAGAGAGAGAGAGAGAAGGGGAGGCTAGATTAGAATTGTCCCCATCTTCCTCACCAGAGCTCACTTATGACTAGTCAGCAATGCCTGGGAGTTTGCTTCTTAATCCTGGAGAAAATAAACAGAGCTTAACTGAGCAAACTCCCTTTACAGGGTGTTAATTTTATTGAGCTTCAGGATAATAAATGTGGACCCTGGGGGGGGAAGCCTGGACTGCTCCAAGGAGACAGGTGAGGAGGGAGCTGGAGAGTGGGAGTGTCCACACCCTGTGATGTCCTGAGGGCCAGCTCCAGTCTGTCCTGGTGTCAGCACACAGGGTGGCCAGGGCCTGGGCAACCTGAGTTCACTCCAACCATTTTGTCCACCAGTACTGTGAGTGCCACCAGGAAAAGAGGTAAAAATAAGCGTCACAGTCATTCTGGGGCAAAATCAATGTGTCATAACACCTCCTTTTTCTTTCAGCATTTCTTTAGAAATGTGGGCAGCAATCACAGACACTGCATTTTTTACAAATAAAACGTGTGGCAACCCCACGTCAAGCAAGTCTATCAACACCATTTTTCCAACAGCATTTGCTCACTTTGGGTCTCTGCATCACATTTTGGTAATCCTCTCAATATTTCAAACTTTTTCATTAATGTTGTATTTGTTATGGTGACCTATGATTCAGTGATCTTTGATCTCACCATCATAATTGTTTTGGAGATGCCATGAACTGCATCCATATAAGACTGCAAACCTAACTGATAAATGTGTGTCTTCTGACTGCTCTACCGACCAGCTGTTCCTTGTCTCTCTACCTCTCCTCAGGCCTCCCTATTCCCTGAAACACAACAACATGAAATCAGGCCAATTAATAACCCTCCAGTGACCTCTAAGTGTCCAACTGAATGGAAGAGTCACACGTCTCTCACTTTAAATCAAAAGTTAGAAATGATTAAGCTTAGTGAGGAAGACATGTCAAAAGCCAAGATAGGCTGAAAGCTAGGCCTCTTGCACCAGTTAGCCAAGTTGTGAATGCAAAGGAAAAGTTCTTGAAGGAAATTAAAAGTGCTACTCCTGTGAACGATAAGAAATCAAAACAGCCTTATTGCTGATATGGAGAAATTTTTAATGGTCCAGACAGAATATCAAACCAGCCACGACATTCCCTTAAACCAAAGCCTAAACCAGAGTAAGGTCCTAACTCTCTTCAATTCTATGAAGGCTGAGAGAGGTGAGGAAGCTGCAGAAGAAAAGCTTCCTCTGAAGCTAGCAGAGGTTGGTTCATGAAGTTTAAGGAAAGAAGCTATTTCCATAACATAAAAGTGCCAGGTGAAGCAGCAAGTGGTGATGCAGAAGATCTAGCTGAGATCATTAATGAAAGTAGCCACACCAAACAGATTTTCAATGCAGACAAAACAGCCTTCTACTGGAAGAAGATGTCATCTAGGACTTTCACAGCTAGAGAGGAGAAGTCAATGCCTGGCTTCAAAGCTTCAAAGGACAGGCTGACTCTCCAGTTATGGGCTAACACAGCTAGTGACTTGGAGTTGAAACCACTGCTCATTTACCATTCCAAAAATCCTAGAGCCCTTAAGACTGAAGCTAAATCTACTCTGCCTGTGCTCTATAAATGGAACAGCAACGCCTAGATGGCAGCACATCTGTTTACAATATGGTTTACTGAATATTTTAAGCCCACTGTTGAGACCTGCTGCTCAGAAAAAAAGATTCCTTTCAAAATACTGATATTACTGCTCAATGACAATGCACCTGGTCACCCAAGAGCCCTGAGGGAGATTAATGTTGTTTTCATGCCTGTGAACACAACATGCACTCCACAGCCCATGGATCAAGAAATAACTTCAACTTTCAAGTCTTATTATTTAAGAAGTACATTCTGTAAGGCTATTGTTGCCATAGATGGTGATTCTTCTGACAGATCTGGTTTTGAGATCTGTCAAGTCAGATCAAGTCAATTGAAAACCTTCTGGAAAGGATTCACCATTCAAGATGCCATGAAGAACATTCATGACTCATGGAAAGAAGTCAAAATATCAACATTTTTAGCCACAATGCTATCGCACATTTAATAGATTACAGTATAGTGCAAACATACCTTTTATATGCACTGGGAAACTAAAAAAGTTCATGTGATTCACTTTATTGTGTTATCTGCTTTATTGTGGTGGTCTGGTACCAAACCCATAATGTCTCCAAGGTATGCCTATATAAGATTACTCTGCATTTCACCATATTTCAATGATCTGAAGACACAGGCTTTCACACCCTAGTGGCTCTGAAATCGAGATGTATCTCATGATTGATCACTGTTGGCCAGAGCAGCTGTGGCCTAGTCATTACCTGAGCATACGTGAACTTTATTCTCTTTTTCATGTATGCACAAGAGCAATATATGATTTAAAAATCTATATTATGTCTATATAAGTAGAAAGGGGCTCTTTCAGTAAGTATAAGATTTAAAAGAAGGCACTGGGTCATGGTTTAATGGTCAGCATTTTTTTTCTTTCTGGAATACCCAATAATAGTACACCTTTAAAATGTGATGAAATTATAGTGGGTAATAGTAAAGCTTAATTTATTTTTTCATTCTTACATTTCAAAAAGTATAGAGGTTCTAATCTCTTCTTCCCAAAGCCAGAAGATCCTTTTGTGCATTTTCAGGATGCACACATCCCTATAACAGCCACTTTGGAAATCACTTGACAGGTGATTTCCCCTTGCTTAACAATAATAATAC
This sequence comes from Balaenoptera acutorostrata, assembly GCF_949987535.1. Classification (NCBI taxonomy): domain Eukaryota; kingdom Metazoa; phylum Chordata; class Mammalia; order Artiodactyla; family Balaenopteridae; genus Balaenoptera; species Balaenoptera acutorostrata. Next base: position 11,114,795 of record NC_080082.1, on the reverse strand, counting down.
AAGTAGTTAAATGTAATAAAGAAGGCAAGGAATTTGATCTTACAGACAGTTTCTTTCTGAATGCAAGCCCTTATCAGAACTATTCTCCCTGACATTATGGCTGAACAACTCAGTGTAAGCTTTGGAAACATCACTTGAGACCTTGATTAGCCCACTGGCTGAGTGAAAACTGCTGTTTCTAAAGCCTTCAAAAACAATAATCAAATTACTCTTCAGCGCTTTGAATTTCACAAAAATCTCACTGTCTCTGACTGAAATGAAAGGAATATTAATGAAAAAGAAAATCATTTCTTCCTGAGTCACTCTTCAAACAAATTGTACTTTATTCTTCTAACATTGACAAAACCCTCTCATTCCTTGCTATTCAAAGTGTGACCTCGGAGCCCCACCCCAGCCCTGCTGAAGGGGACTCTGCCCTTCAACGGGACCTCCACGTGCCATCCTCAGCTCTCAAAGGCACTGCTCTGCCTCTCATTTGTGCCAGGACTGAATAAGGAAGTCATCTATTTTCCTGAAAGAGATCACCGCATGTATTTATTCCGGAAATGGCACTGTGCAATCTTTTTCCTAGGGAATTGAGTTTATTCTTTTTTTTTTTTTTTAAGGGAACGCTATTTATTTATTTATTTATTTTGGCTGTGTTGTGTCTTCGTTTCTGTGCGAGGGCTTTCTCTAGTTGCGGCGAGCGGGGGCCACTCTTCATCGCGGTGCGCGGGCCTCTCACTGTCGCAGCCTCTCTTGTTGCGGAGCACAGGCTCCAGACGCACAGGCTCAGTAGTTGTGGCTCACGGGCCCAGTTGCTCCACGGCATGTGGGATCTTCCCAGACTAGGGCTCGAACCCGTGTCCCCTGCATTGGCAGGCAGATTCTCAACCACTGCACCACCAGGGAAGCCCTTGAGTTTATTCTTGATGAGACTCTTTCTGACAAAACCAGTGATGTCTCTCAGCAGCTCCACGCTGATTCCGAAAGTCCCATGTGCAGCTTTCTCCTTTGAGAAGAAACTCTCAAGCCCTAGCCTGAAAAAGTATGTCAAGGCAGAGGAAGGACAGCTGCAGTTTCGGAGATGGGTGAAATGCTTTTGTTCCCTTTTAAATTACAAACTCAACAGCATATCTCTTCTGTTCTGTGGATTATGACTTTTCCTGCTCTGGAAGAAGAACGCATAAGTTATAGTCTCATAGAAAAACATCCCAGCCCATGCAGTGTTTTCTTATCTTCCTGTCCTGCTTTCTCCCACAGTGTTATCACTCTGCCCAGAGTCCATCAGAAGAACGCGAAGGATTTATCAGGACAAGAGTTATCCTCCTTAGGTCTTCCAAGAGTCTGGCATATTTGGATATAACCCTCAATTCCACAACCAAGAAAGTACAGGCAAAAGAATCAGATCTTTTGAGATGGTGTTTCTTCCAATATAAAGAACACTTTTTAGACATTGATTTAGAAATAGGTGATATCATCTTGTTTAATAACAGCAATACCAATATTGTTAAGAATAATACAAGATCAATAAGTCTGACCTCCACAGAGACAGTTACTCTCTAAATGCAAATCTATCAGAACTATCCACCACATGGCTGAATGCCCCTGTGTATTCCTCTCTGAAATGTCATTTGAGACCTTGGTTAGCTTCACTGAGGTAGAATTTCCATACCATAAAATTCACCCATTTTTAGTATATAGTTTGGTGAGTTTTTGTAAATTTGTTTAGTTATAGAATACTTCTACCACCCCCAAAAGTTCCCTCATGCCCATTTTTGGTCAATCCCCACATCTACAATCAGCCCCAGGCAAAAACTGTTCTGTTTTGTGTCTCCATAGTTTTGACTTTTCTAGAAATTTCAAGTAAATGGAATCAGACAATGTGCAGTCTTATGTGTCCGACTGCTTTTACTTCGAATTATGTTTTTGAAATCCATCCTTGTTGGTGCATATGTCAGTAGGTTGTTCCTTTTGACTGCCTGAGAGTGTTATATAGATATACCATATTTTGCTCATCCAGTTAACAACAAAGCGGGTATTTGGACAGTTTTTAGCTTTTAAGAATAATGTGTAAGTCTTTGTATGGATATGACTTCTTTCTCTTGAGTAGACTTCTAGGAGTGGAATAACTGGATTGGATCATAACTCTATGTTAAAGATTTTAAAGATTGTCAAATGTTTCCCAAGTAGCTGTAAAATTAATTTTTTCATCAAATTTGGGAAGATATCAGCCATTATTTATTCAAATATGTTTTCTATTCATTTCTTTCTCTCCTCTCTTTTTGCAATTCCCATTATGCATACAATGGTTCCTTCATGGTGCCTCACAGGTCTCTGAGAATTTGTTCATTTCTCTTTATTCTTTTTTTCTTTCCTTTATTCAGACTAGATAAATTCTATTGTTCTAGCTTCCTGTTTTCTTATTCTTCTGCCATCTCATGTCACTGTTGAATACCTTTAGTGAATTTTTCATTTCAGTTATTGTATCTTACAACTCCAGAATTTCCATTTGGTTCTTTTTTTAAATATAAAATGTCTATCTTTATTTAGACCATTTATTATATGAGTCAGTCTGTGGATTCTTTTTATTATTATTCCATAAAGAGCAATAGTATAACATGCTTTCCATTAGTTCTTGGAACTTATTTGTCATAGCTACTTTGAAGTCTCTGTCTTCTAAGTCCAACACCTGGGATCCCTCAGAGACCATTTTTATTGACTAATTTTTCCCCTGTGTATGTGTTACATGTGCCTACTTATTTACATGTCTCATAAATGTTGTTGTGTGCAAGGCATCATGTTCAGCCAGGGACATGTAAAATGCTAGGGACCTCTCAGTGTCTCCTAAGCTTATGTAGCCTGATGCATGTGCACAACTGCAAGGACTTCCAAGGATGTGTGGGAGCTTATTGTCATCCACTATGGCTATTTCATTCCCAAATTTCCCTGCTACATTTCTGGCTAGTCTGCCTCTCCATTGCTTTCCCCACCTATGATTACAACATCAGACTAGCTGTTATATTGGTCTTCCTTGTTCATTTGCTACCATTTCCCAGGAACAATTCCCAGGAACATTCATTTTTTTCAATACCACACTCCAATTTAAGTCAACCCTCTCTGAGAGCAAAGTTTCTGGTTTTCACATCTTATTCTGCCCTGGTAGAACTACTATGCCAATGGAGCTGAGAGAATTGCGGGAGATGGGGTGGGATGAGAGTATCCCCAGGCTAAAATGCCATAAACTCCTATTGTTCTTATCCAAAGTTCAAGTATTTATCTTTAATAAATGCTTATCAAATTGCTGTATGCCTTTGGTTAATTTCCAGAGTCCTAAAATGGTTGTTTTTGAAAACTCTGTCCACTTTCATCACTGATTTTTGGACATAAGAATTGCCAAGCTCCTTACTCTGCCATTTTTCAGTCTGACCTTCTCTGTTCATTTATCTTCAATCTTTTTTTTCTCCTGTTTTTTGGGTTGGGTAATTTCTGTTGATCTATCATAAAGTTCACTATTTCTTCTAACATCTAAAATATACCGGTAATCCTGTCCAGTAAATATTTAATTTCAGTATTATCATTTTCAAGTCTAAAAATACCATTTAGTTCTTTTTTATAATTTCAATTTTTCTGTTGAGATGCCTCACTTGGTGCATCACTGACATTGTATTTTCCTTTAATTTTTTGAATATAATTTCCTTAAATCTCTGCACATATTTATGAACATTGATTTAAGTCTCTGACTGCTAAATCCAATATCCTGTACTTATAGAGTCAGTTTTTATTGCTTTTCCCCCCTGTGCATGACTCACACATTCACTTCTTTGCATGCTTTATATTTTTTGGTTGAAAACTGGACATTCTAGATAATATATTGTAGACACTGTGGATTCCTTTTGAGATAATATACTGTAGAAGCTGTGGATTCTTTTTATTATTATTCCATAAAGAGTAATAATAATTACTATTATAACTACTATTATTATTATTATTTACTTGCCTGGACTTAAACTGCAAAAAAATCTCTCCCGAGTAGTGTGTTCTGCTTATTCTTACTGTTATTTTTTATCCTGGTTTCTTGGGGGTTGCTCCTATAACTGTATTGTTTAGTGGCTAGCTAATAATAGGGGCAAGATTTGTGCTCAAACATCTCAAGCTGCTAATACTTCCACCTTCTACCAATCAATTTGTGTCTGTGTTGATTGTGGGGAAAGCATTCAAAGTCACAGCTAGTTCTCCAATATCCCTGGTGTTCTCTTTCCACTGGATTCTCTCAGGTCACTCTTGCATGTTTAGCTTCCCAGACAGAGGTGTGTAGAGAGCTTATCTCAGCCATTTGATGTCTCTCTCATTTCCAGGATCTCTCTTTGAGACATTACTCTTTAAACAAATTCTATTCCACTGGGGCATTCTGGTTTTTCAAATAAAATATGTCTCATAAACACAGATAACATTGGAAATTGGTGGATCTTCGATCCACTATGAACTTTTGGAGGTTCTGTGTTTTGGCTGCAGAGCTGTATTAAAATAGAGTTGCTAGTGTGTCTTGAGAAGGGCCTTCTATTTCAGAATAACCATTATAAGAAAAAACAAGTGAAGCACTTCTCAAATTTATCCTAAATTCTTGATGAATGTAAGGTTGTATGGTGCTTGTAGCATTAACTAGTGTTTTCAAAACACTGGTCTTCCATATCTGTATCCCTGAATGATAAAAGCATACTGAAAGAGGAAGGCAGACAAAAGCACAAAAGCAGTGCTTAGGAAATTAAATTACAGGAAATCTCTATGTTTATGAGAATGCAATTTTTATATACAGGTGAACCAAGAACTTCTTTTTTTTTTTTTTTTGGCTGCGTTGGGTCTTCGTTGCTGCGCGCAGGCTTTCTCTAGCTGCAGCGGGGGGGGGCTACTCTTCATTGGGGGGTGCAGGCTTCTCATTGAGGTGGCTTCTCTTGTTGTGGAGCACAGGCTCTAGGTGCACAGGCTTCAGTAGCTGTGGCTCACGGGCTCTAGAGTGCAGGCTCAGTAGTTGTGGCACACAGGCTTAGTTGCTCCACCGCATGTGGAATCTTCCCAGACCAGGGCTCAAACCCGTGTCCCCTGCATTGGCAGGTGGATTCTTAATCACTGCTCCACCAGGGAAGCCCCCAAGAACTATTTTTATTTTGAAAATATGGTATATACATATTCACATTTTAAGGGGTTTTATGTAGAAGCTAGAATTCCAGGTTTCTAGATTTCACAAATACAATAACTTTCCAGTTACATACATGTAAAGGAAACAAATCTTTACTAAAAATTTAAATCTCCTCAAGATATTGAGAAAATTAAGTAGTCCTCTTTTTTTTTTAAACAGAACTTGGAGATATTTTGATTAGTTATTTTCCTCTAGCAGAGTGTGCCCTAACAGCTGGGTGTGTGTACTCATTAATTTAAAAGTGGGAATATTGAAATCCTTATGAGACACAAGAATGCCCACAGTTAAGGTTCTTTGCTTAAGACACACATGCCCCAGATATTATATGGTCCACCTAATTAAGAAAATAAAAAATAATCTTCTTCGGCTGCCCACAGAATATCATCGCTGTCCAGAGAGGATCATCTTTCCTTCAAAGCAGTTACTAGTGCTCTCAATTCTGGATTGGTTGGAGAAAAATATTATTCACTCCTCAGGTCTGCTTTATCTATATGTACTGAAGAACTGCAGAGCAAACAGGCATCTGCTGCCACAGTTCATTAAGTGCTCTCTCTGTGAGCAGACACTTATAGGATGGAAAGAATGGAAGAGGGAAAACACCAAAGAGAAATATTAAATATTTTTCACTGCACTGCATTTCATTCCCTCTTTTGATTTTACCTCATAACCAAAACAAATACTAACAAAGAAAAATCCTTCCTTCCATATTACCGTCTCACTGTTTGCCCCAGTTTGGAGGGAAATGCAAGGTCACCCTTTCGTTGGCTGGAGGCCTTCAAAAGCAGCACTCTGAATTTAGTTCCCATTTCATTTATCTGCTCAAACCTCTTACGGGGAGAGGAAAATAAGAGGTGGTGTTTCTTCCAATAACAACAACCTTATATCCCACTAGCATCCCAGGCTGGCCACCTAAACTCTTGAGTGGACATTCAAAGATTTTTATTTTCTACACTGATAGCTATATTCCTAGTAACCTTCTAATTGAAAACTGCAGGGACCTCAACCATAGCACTCTTTGAAATGTTTGTGCCACCTCTACTGACTTTTTATCAATCTCGAGGGTAGAAGCTCTCACTTGGGGGTGGGCTTAACTAACCTTCATTTTATAAACAGAAAAAAAGAAGCCCATAGCCAAGAATATCTACTGAAAATCATATATCAGCTCAGTCAATTTCTGGTTCCTCACTGAAGCCTAATTTTCTCTTTGAACCCAGAGAAAGTTAAGGATGGCTCTTTCTTATATCATTGCTTCATTCAAATCTACGTTGGGCTTCTAAGTGAAGGAGGGTAACAAAGGGAGAAAATAGGCCATCAGATCGAGGAGCAGAGGTGAGATAGGAAAATTAAAAACTTTAAAGAGGAAAAAGGATTGTGCAAGCGGAAAACACCTAGGAGACATCTACAGTAGTTGCCTAGAGCTGTCCAAGTCTTATTTCCTTTCCAACAATAGTTTTCTTGAAGGAACTGGGTTCAGATAGGCATGAACTGAAATCCCAGCTTAGTCAATTACCAGATGTATTTCTTGGTTAATGTCTTTAACTTCTTTAAATTTCAGTTTCTAATTCTATTGGGTTGGCCAAAAAGTTCATTCTGGTTTTCCCATAAGATGTTACAGAAAAACCTGAATGAACTTTCTGGCCAAGCCAATATAAAATGAGGACATGGGTAGGGCCATTTCTCTTTGTGCCCCCAGCACCTGCCATGAAATCTGAAAATGTTTGTCCATAACATTTCTGAAGAGAAGGCTGAGGCAGGGAGGAACAAAGCACTCTGCTTCTGCTTAATAAACTCGAATGTAAGTTGCTATGCTTTCTTCCAGTCTCTTCCAGACATTTCCAACCACACAGATTCTCTGAAAACTCTGTGCTAAAGATCCTTAACTAAACCAAGTGGAAAGTGTTTGGAGGTTATGGTTTGGAAAAGTAGGCTGGGAGGGGTAACATCAGCAAAACAGTAGAATAGGAAGCCCCAGACCCTCCTTCCCCCATAGAGACATGGATTCAACAACAGAAAGCCAACAGAATACCTCTGTGAGACATCCAGACACCAATTAAAAGGTTCCTGCACCCCAGGTAAGCATGAAGACAACCACATCAAAACCCAGGCGAGGGGACTTCCCTGGTGGTCCAGTGATTAAGACTCTGCACTCCCAATGTAGGGGGCCCAGGTTCGATCCCTGATCAGGAAACTAGATCCCGCATGCTGCAACTAAGACCTGGTGCAGCCAAATAAATAAATAACAAACTAAAAAAAAAAAACCCAGGCGGGATTTCCTGACACACTCCACTCTCTCTCATCAGGGTCATTGTAAGGATAAATACATAGACAAATATAGAAGCCTGCTGTATTGGAAAACAGATTAGTAAATCCCTTATAAATATGTATAGAATTTTTTAAGCATAAAAAGTAATTTTAAGTCTATGTTAATAGATATGCAATATAAAAAGAAGTAATTTGTGTCATCAATGACATAATGCACAAAAATTAACTCAAAATGGATTAAAGATCTAAATGTAAGACTTAAAACTACTAAACTCCTAAAACTACTAAACTCCTAAAACAAAACATAAGGAAGATTGGTTCAAGATGGTGGAGTAGAAGGATGTGCACTCACTCCCTCTTGCGAGAGCACCAGAATCACAACTAACTGCTGAACAATCATCAACAGGAAGACACTGGAACTCACCAAAAAAGATACTCCACATCCAAAGACAAAGGAGAAGCCTCAATGAGACGGTAGGAGGGACACAATCACAATAAAATCAAATCCCATAACTGCTGGGTGGGTGACTCACAAACTGAAGAACACTTATACCACAGAAGTCCACCCACTGGAGTGAAGGTTCTGAGCCCCACCTCAGGCTTCCCAACCTGGGGGTCCAGCAATGGGAGGAGGAATTCCTAGAGAATCATACTTTGAAGGCTAGTGGGATTTGACTGCAGGACTTTGACAGGACTGGGGGAAACAAAGACTCCACTCTTGGAGGGCACACACAGAGTAGTGTGCGCACTGGGACCCAGGGGAAGGAGTGGTGACTCCATAGGAGACTGAACCAGACCTACCTGCTAGTGTTGGAAGGTCTCCTACAGAGGCGGGGGGTGGCTGTGACTCACCGTGAGGACAAGGACACTGGCAGCAGAAGTTCTGGGAAGTACTCCTTGGCGTGAGTCCTCCCAGAGTCCGCCATTAGCCCCACCAAAGAGCCCGGGTAGGCTCCAGTGTTGGGTTGCCAAAGGCCAAACAACCAACAGGGAGGGAACCCAGCCCCACCTATCAGCAGACAAGGGGATTCAAGTTTTATGGAGCTCTGTCCATCAGAGTAACAGCCAGCTCTACCCATCACCAGTCCCTCCCATCAGGAAACTTGCACAAGGCTCTTAGATAGCCTCATCCACCAGAGGACAGACAGCAGAAGCAAGAAGAACTACAGTCCTGCAGCCTGTGGAACAAAAACCACATTCACAGAAAGACAGACAAGATGAAAAGGCAGAGGACTATGTACCAGATGAAGGAACAAGATAAAACCCCAGAAAAACAACTAAATGAAGTGGAGATAGGCAATCTTCCAGAAAAAGAATTCAGAATAATGATAGTGAAGATGACCCAGGACCTCGGAAAAAGAATGGACGCAAAGATGGAGAAGATGCAAGAAATGTTTAACAAAGATCTAGAAGAATTAAAGAACAAACAAACAGAGATGAACAATACAATAACTGAAATGAAAAACACACTAGAAGGAATCAATAGCAGAATAACTGAGGCAGAAGAACGGATAAATGACCTGGAAGACAGAATGGTGGAATTCACTGCTGTGGAACAGAATAAAGAAAAAAGAATGAAAAGAAATGAAGACAGCCTAAGAGACCTCTGGGACAACATTAAACGCAATAACATTCACATTATAGGGGTCCCAGGAGAAGAGAGAGAGAAAGGACCAGAGAAAATATTTGAAGAGATTATAGTCGAAAACTTCCCTAACATGGGAGAGGAAATAGCCACCCAAGTCCAAGAAGCGCAGAGAGTCCCATACAGGATAAACCCAAGGAGAAAGATGCCGAGACACACAGTAATCAAATTGGCAAAACTTAAAAACAAAGAAAAATTACTGTAAGCAGCAAGGGAAAAATGGCAAAGAGCATACAAGGGAACTCCCATAAGGTTAACAGCTGATTTCGCAGCAGAAACTCTACAAGCCAGAAGGGAGTGGCATGATATACTTAAAGTGATGAAAGGGAATAACCTACAACCAAGATTACTCTACCCGGCAAGGATCTCATTCAGATTCGATGGAGAAATCAAAAGCTTTACAGACAAGCAAAAGCTAAGAGAATTCAGCACCACCAAATCAGCTCTACTACAAATGCTAAAGGAACTTCTCTAAGTGGGAAACACGAGAGAAGAAAAGAACCTACAAAAGCAAACCCAAAACAATTAAGAAAATGGTAACAGGAACATACATATCGATAATTACCTTAAATGTGAATGGATTACATGCTCCAACCAAAAGACACAGGCTTGCTGAATGGATACAAAAACAAGACCCATATATATGCTGTCTACAAGAGACCCACTTCAGACCTAGAGACACATACAGACTGAAAGTGAAGGGATGGAAAATGATATTCCATGCAAATGGAAATGAAAAGAAAGCTGGAGTAGCAATACTCATATCAGATAAAATAGACTTTAAAATAAAGAATGTTACAAGAGACAAGCAAGGACACTACATAATGATCACGGGATCAATCCAAGAAGAAGATATAACAATTATAAATATATATGCACCCAACATAGGAGCACCTCAATACATAAGGCAACTGCTAACAGCTATAAAAGAGGAAATCGACAGTAACACAATAATAATGGGGGACTTTAACGCCTCACATACACCAATGGGCAGATCATCCAAACAGAAAATTAAAAAGGAAACACAAGCTTTAAATGACACAAGAGACCATATAGATTTAATTGATATTTATAGGACATTCCATCCAAAAACAGCAGATTACACTTTCTTCTCAAGTGCGCACGGAACATTCTCCAGGATAGATCACATCTTGGGTCACAAATCAAGCCTCAGTAAATTTAAGAAAATTAAAATCATATCAAGCATCTTTTCTGACCACAACACTATGAGATCATAGATCAATTACAGGGGAATAAAACTAAAAACCCCAAACACATGGAGGCTAAACAATACGTTACTAAATAAGCAAGAGATCACTGAAGAAATCAAAGAGGAAATCAAAAAATACCTAGAGACAAATGACAATGAAAACACGATGATCCAAAACCTATGGGACACAGCAAAAGCAGTTCTAAGAGGGAAGTTTATAGCTATACAAGCCTACCTCAAGAAACAAGAAAAACCTCAGATAAACAATCTAACCTTACACCTAAAGGAACTAGAAAAAGAAGAACACACAAAACCCAAAGTTAGCAGAAGGACAGAAATCATAAAGATCAGAGCAGAAATAAATGAAATAGAAACAAAGAAAACAATAGCAAAGATCAATAAAACTAAAAGCTGGTTCTTTGAGAAGATAAACAAAATTGATGAACAATTAGCCAGACTCACCAAGAAAAAGAGGGAGAGGACACAAATCAATAAAATTAGAAATGAAAAAGGAGAAGTTACAACAGACACCGCAGAAATAAAAAGCATCCTAAGAGACTACTACAAGCAACTCCACGCCAATAAAATGGACAACCTGGAAGAAATGGACAAATTCTTAGAAAGGTATAGCCTTCCAAGACTGAACAAGGAAGAAATAGAAAATATGAACAGAACAATCACAAGTCATGAAACTGAAACTGTGATTAAAAATCTTCCAACAAACAAAAGTCCAGGACCAGATGGCTTCACAGGTGAATTCTATCAAACATTTAGAGAAGAGCTAACACCCATCCTTCTCAAACTCCTCCAAACAACTGCAGAGGAAGGAACATTCCCAAACTCATTCTGTGAGGCCACCATCACCCTGATACCAAAACCACATAAAGATACTACAAAAAAAGAAAATTACAGACCAATATCACTGATGAATATAGATGCAAAAATCCTCAACAAAATACTAGCAAACACAATCCAACAACACATTAAAAGGATCATACACCATGATCAAGTGGGATTTATCCCAGAGATGCAAGGAATCTTCAATATACACAAAAAACCAATGTGATACACCATATTAACAAATTGAATAAGAAAAACCATATCATCTCAATCGATGAAGAAAAAGCTTTTGACAAAATTCAACACCCATCTGTGATAAAAACTCTCCAGAAAGTGGGCATACAGGGACCTACTTCAACATAATAAAGGCCATATACGACAAACCCACAGCAAACATCATTCTCAATGGTGAGAAACTGAAAGCATTTCCTCTAAGATCAGGAACAAGACAAGGATGTCCACTCTCACCACTATTATTCAACATAGTTTTGGAAGTCCTAGCCACGGCAATCAGAGAAGAAAAAGAAATAAAAGGAATACAAATTGGAAAAGAACAAGTAAAACTGTCACTGTTTGCAGATGACATGATACTATACATAGAGAATCCTAAAGATGCCACCAGAAAACTAGTAGAGCTAGTCAATGAATTTGGTAAAGTTGCAGGATACAAAATTAATGCACAGAAATCTCTTGCATTCCTATACACTAATGATGAAAAATCTGAAAGAGAAATTAAGAAAACACTCCCATTTACCATTGCAACAAAAAGAAAAAAATACCTAGGAATAAACCTACCTAGAGAGACAAAAGACCTGTATGCAGAAAACTATAAGACACTGATGAAAGAAATTAAAGATGATACCAACAGATGGAGACATATACCATGTTCCTGGATTGTAAGAATCAATATTGTGAAAATGACTCTACTACCCAAAGCAATCTACAGATTCAATGCAATCCCTATCAAATTACCAATGGCATTTTTTTTACAGAACTAGAACAAAAAATCTTAAAATTTGTATGGAGACACAAAAGACCCCGAATAGCCAAAGCAGTCTGGAGGGAAAAAAAACGGAGCTGAAGGAATCAGACTCCCTGACTTCAGACTATACTACAAAGCTACAGTAATCAAGACAATATGGTACTGGCACAAAAACAGAAATACAGATCAATGGAACACGATAGAAAGCCCAGAGATAAACCCACGCACCTATGGTCAACTAATCTATGACAAAGGAGGCAAGGATATACAGTGGAGAAACGACAGTCTCTTCAGTAAGTTGTGCTGGGAAAACTGGACAGCTACATATAAAAGAATGAAATTAGAACACTCCCTAACACCGTACAGAAAAATCAACCCAAAATGGATTAGAGACCTAAATGTAAGACGGGACACTATAAAACTCTTAAAGGAAAACATAGGAAGAACACTCTATGACATAAATCACAGCAAGATCTTTTTTGATCCACCTCCTAGAGTAATGGAAATAAAAACAAAAATAAACAAATGGGACCTAATGAAACTTCAAAGCTTTTGCACAGCAAAGGAAACCATAAACAAGATGAAAAGACAACCCTCAGAATGGGAGAAAATATTTGCAGATGAATCAATGGACAAAGGATTAATCTCCAAAATATATAAACAGCTCATGCAGCTCAATATTAAAAAAACAAACAACCCAATCCAAAAATGGGCAGAAGACCTACACATTTCTCCAAAGAAGACATACAGATGGCCAAGAAGCACATGAAAAGCTGTTCAACATCACTAATTATTAGAGAAATGCAAATCAAAACTACAAGGAGGTATCACCTCACACCAGTTAGAATGGGCATCATCAGAAAAACTACAAACAACAAATGCTGGAGAGGGTGTGGAGAAAAGGCACCCCTCTGCACTGTTGGTGGGAATGTAAATTGATACAGCCACTATGGAGAACAGTATGGAGGTTCCTAAAAAACTAAAAATAGAATTACCATATGACCCAGCAATCCCACTACTGGGCATGTACCCAGAAAAAGCCATAATTCAAAAAGACACATGCACCCGAATGTTCATTGCAGCACTATTTACAATAGCCAGGTCATGGAAGCAACCTAAATGCCCATCAACAGACGAATGGATAAAGAAGATGTGGTACATATATACAATGGAATATTACTCAGCCATAAAAAGGAACGAAATTGGGCCATTTATAGAGACTTGGATGCATCTAGAGACTGTCATACAGAGTGAAGTAAGTCAGAAAGAGAAAGACAAATATCGTATATTAACGCATATACGTGGAACCTAGAAAATGGTACAGATGAACCGGTTTGCAGGCAGAAATTGAGACACAGATGTAGAGGACAAACATATGGACACCAAGGGGGGAAAGCGGCGGAGGGGGGGTGGTGATGAATTGGGCGATTGTGATTGACAGGTATACACTGATGTGTATAAAATGGATGACTAATAAGAACCTGCTGTATAAAAAAAATAAAATTAAATTTAAAAAAAGAAAACATAAGGGAAAAGCTTCAGGATACTGGATTTGGTAATGATTTCTCAGATATGATACCAAAAGCACAAGAAACAAAATTAAAAATAGACAAAAAGGACTATACTAAACTTAAAATTTTCTTCATGTCAAAAGAAACAATGAACAGAGTGAAAAGGTACCTATAGAATGGGAGAAATTAATTGCAAATCATATACCTGATAAAGGGTTAACATCTCGAATGTATAAGAAGCTTATGTAACTCAACAATGACAAGAAACTAAAAATCTGATTTAAAAAATGGACAGGGGTTTCCCTGGTGGCGCAGTGGTTGAGAATCTGCCTGCCAATGCAGGGGACACAGGTTCAAGCCCTGGTCTGGGAAGATCCCACATGCCGCGGAGCAACTAGGCCCGTGAGCCACAACTACTGAGCCTGCGCGTCTGGAGCCTGTGCTCTGTAACAAGAGAGGCCGCAATAGTGAGAGGCCCGCGCACTGCAATGAAGAGTGGCCCCCACTTGCCGCAACTAGAGAAAGCCCTCACACAGAAACTAAGACCCAACACAGCCATAAATAAATACATACATAAATAAAAATTTTTTTAAAAAATGGACAAAGAACTTTAATAGATATTTCTCCAAAGAAGATATACAAATGACCAATAAGCACATAAAGAGATGCTCAACATCACTTATAATTAGGGAAATGTAAATCAAAACCACAATGAAATAGCACCTCATATCCATCTGGGGTGCCAGTATCAAAAGAAAATAAGTGTTATCGAGGATGTGAAGTTAGAATCCTTGTGCATTGTTGGGAATGCAAATGGGGTAGCCATTATGGAAAACAATGGCTTGCCATGTGGAGGAAATATGGAGCTTCCTCAGAAAATTAAAAAATAGGATTACCATATGATCCAGCAATCTCACTTCTGGGTATATATACAGTGAACTCAAAGCAGGATCCTGAAGAGACATTTGCACATCCATGTTCATTACAGCATAATTATCAATAGCCAGGAGGGGAAAGCAACCCAAATTCCCACAATAGATTAATGGATAAATACATGTGGTATATACGTAAGATTGAATTTTACACAGCCTTAAAAAGGAAGGAAATCCTATCAGGCTACAACATGGATGAACCCCAAGGACATTTATGCTAAATGAAATAAGTCGGGTGCAAAAAGACAAATAAATATATAAGTCCACTCATATGAAATATCTAAAAGAGTCAAAATTATAGAAACAGAAAACAGAAAGGTAGTTCCCAAGGGCTGAGGGGAGGGGAGGAGGGAAGTAGTGTTTAATAGATGTAGAGTTTCAGTGTTGCAAAATGATAAAGTTCTAGAGATCTGAACTTTACACAATAATGTAAATATACTTTACACAATAATGTGAATATACTTTAAACTACTGATCTGTACACTTCAAAATGGCAAAGATGGCAAATTTAATGTTACGTGTTTTTACAATAATGAAGAAAGAAAAAACAAAAAAGTTAGCTTGGTCACATTTTCATCCGAACTGGTTTGTTAGGTTGTTTTCCCTTGAGTAATAGTTTTTGGGGAAAATTTTTTTGGTTCAGTAAAAATATAAGTATTTAGATTCACTTTGCAGTTCAGCTAAATAGGCCATTTCAATTCAGACTCTACTCCTAACTAGGGCCAATCTGCCTTGGATGGAAGATAGCTGGTCCAACTTCAGCCAGCCTGTGGCTATTCTGTGGGTTTATTCTGCACTTCAAGTACAATGGGGCTAAAAACACTATTGATCACACCCCTGATTTCCTAAAGATGTCAGGGACATTCTACACTTTTCCTCTGAGGTATTAAATATCAGGCCTGCCATTAACCAGATTGTGATAACAGACACAATAAAGCCAACTGCAAAGTTAACATTAAAGACTATTTCTCCAAAGGTCATGCTGCGGCCGTAGAATATCATAATGACCCTCTTCTCTGAGGGCTACTGGTTTCTCACAAAAGATGTCCCTAGCCCAGCTCTGCAACTCCCACCTCTCCATGACACCAAATAACTCAGAGATGATTCCTGCTGCCCCTAACCCTTCCTAAGAATCATTTAACACAAGCACAAGCTTCATTTTAAAAAGACCCTCCCTGCTCCGTCTTATCAAGAGACACTTCACCGTTCACTAGCATACCCCCCAATCCCCGTCCCATTGCAGTAAGTCAGTAAATCTTCTTTGTTGGACAAAGTCTTTGCCTTGGTCGTCTTCGGCTGTTGGAATTTTTCCTCTCCTTTGCAGGAAAAGAATGTTTCCAACATATCCAAAACCAGCAGGCTTGGGCAGAAGGGTTTGTTCTTCCCCCCAAATGAGGATAAATCTGAGACCTGTAAAGAGCCGTTCCCAGCTCCTGGCCTGGCTCCCCATCGGCCAGCCCACCAGCATCAGCAGAAAGGCTGGAAGCTGGGCAAGATGCTCTCTGCCTATGACCACGCAGAGTAAGCTCCTTTCGCGGACTCCTGCCAGGATCTTCCAACGTTCCCCTGGAAGAAGCTGTGTCCTTCGGCTCCTTTAAAGCTATCGCCACCTCCTTCTCTGAAACCATGCGTCGCCGACTGGGGGTACCTCAAGGTGTAACATTTGACACTCATCCTGCATCTCAGGTCAACACAAGTCTCATCATTCAAGGTCTTGATAAAATGTCACCTCTTCAGAGACACCTTCTTCGATCCCTCTAAACTAGCCTCTTCACAATCTCTTACACAACATCTTACTCTTTGTTTCTTCTTAGCACTTATCATAGAAAGCACACTCAGCACTTGGCACTCCATGTTTTCCTTCACTACTTTATCAAATTCTTTTCTTAATTCTCATATTTTAGAGAGCTTTATGGGCTTTTTAACTTTACAATCATGTCACCAACATGTCTCTTTTCCCCAATATTTATTGTAAATATTTCTTGTTCACATTGCATTAGCTGCTGCTCCAAAAAAAACAAAAAGATTGAAATAGAGTAATGATACATTCTGATTCCAGGTGGGATTCCAGGGGGGGCAGGTTCAAATACAGTTATAAAACCAAAGCATTTTATTTATCTGTAAGGAACTTTAGTGGTCATAAAAACAGTTTCTCCCTGTCTTGCAGATAAAACTGAGGGCTGGAGTGTGGAGGCAACCTGAAAAGGCCTCGATTTACTGGTGACTGCATGCCTGATGATATTTGATGAAACAAGGGGAGAGGATGACTGCATGTTTTCAGTACCACAAAAGCTTAGTATTTTGCCTTCTTAAAATGAATATTTCTAAAAATAAAAATATATATAATGTATACAGAGTTTGCACATGTATAAGTTAAAGAACCATGAATAGTCCATTTACTTTAACAAATGGGCAGAACTATTGAAACTCTCACTGTGACACTCCCTGATCACTGCCTTCTCTTATTTTATCTTGTGGAAAAAGGGGCAAGGAACTCTTCTGAATTTTGTTTTCATCATTCCTGTTTTATTTTATTTGTAGTTTTACTACTTATCTGTTCTTAAACTGACATGAATGATTTCATACTGTACGTAATCATTAACAACTTGCTTTCTTTTCACTGTTTTTGAGATTCAGCATTTTCATGCTAATTCATTTTGCTACATTAATTTTCACTGCTGTAAAATATTCAAGAGTGTAATAATGCCATGCTTTATGCATTCTCTTACTCTGTGGATAAACTGAACTTAAATATTTGTGCTGAGAGCTGCGATGACCTGTGTCAAACACAGCATTAACTATTTGCTCCAGCAGAGCCTAGTGCAGAAAGATAAGACTGCAACCTAAGAAATAACTTCACTATTACCTTCAGAAAATTCTTGCAATTCACTTTATCCAGGCAGATAGTTTGCACTACTGGAGAAACAACTCTTTTATAAGGAAGGACAAGAGTTTATTCATCTGGATACACACAGTGAGCTTATCAAAACGACAGCATTTAAAATAATACTCTATTAACCCCAAAGAAGGCAGGAAAGAGGGGGGAAGGATCCAAAAACAGGTGGGACAAATAGAAAACAAAAGGCAAGATGCTGGATTTAAATCCCACCAGGTCAATAACAACATTAAATATACATTGTGTAAACACTACAAGTAAAAGAGGCTGTCAAACCAAATTTTAAAATAAAGAACTATCTGTCACCCACAAAACACCAACTTTCAACATAAGGAATTGATAAACAGGAAAAGGCTAGAAAAAGATACAGCATGAAAACACCAATCCAAAGAGAGCTGGCTAAATTACTAGGAGACCTAATTCTCTGGTTCCTTTCCTGCGGGAGGGACGATGTTGGAAAAGCCAGTTAGGAAAGAAGAGGATCAACAGGCACAGGAAGAAACACGGCAAGGCAGGGGCCGTCCACACTCACCGCGAGGCTACGGAACCCAGAACATTCCTCGGCCGGATGCTGTCAAGGACCTGATGCTGCTGCCTGTCTCCGCAGCCCTGGCAGGACCCCTTCGTCCCCGCAGATGGCTTCCTGGATGAGCGTGAGCCAACGTGAGGTACATCTACACCCGAAGGAGGAGATGGCCTGGCGGACACAGGCCTGCGAGAGGCTGCGGGGCGCGCGGTGTGAGGAGGAGAAAGGGCCGCAGTGGCCGAAGCAGAGGCCTGGGCGTGGCGCTCTCTGGAGAAGGAGGCGGTCACCGTGAGCGGCCCCTCAACCCCCGCACGCCCAGGGCCGCCTCAGGGAGCCTCCCGGGTGACGCCCCGCCGGGCCTAGGGCGGCCCGCAGGCAAAGACAAGGCGCTGCCAGCTTCCGGCTCCCGTCTGGCCCCCGAGGCCAGTTTTATGAGACTGTACACAACCGAGCTAGAGCAGCTGTCGCAGCTGTCGCGCATCGTGATAGGCCCCACGCGGGGGTAGAAAAGGCTCACGGCTGGCCTACAACTCGCTTCCTGCCGCACTTTGCGACCTTGTGGACCGCGTCGGCCGGCGCATGCGCGGTGAGTGACACGTGTGCGCCGGAACTCACGCCGGCCCGGACGACGCCGTGCCGGGCACCGTGGCAACGCTTGCTTGTATGACAGGCTGATTCGGAAGGAAGTGGTGGACCCCCTGACCATGACACCCCCGTGGACCTCAATGTCGTGGGTCTGCAGTGGGCGGCCGGGCCTCCTGGGTTCCAGAAGCTGCGGGCGAAGCTGCTGGCAGAGGTCGGGGGAAACCAAATAAACAGGCTTAGATGCAGGGGAAAGAAAAAATTCCCCGCACCAGATTGCCTGAAACCTGGCTCCCTGCTAACTAGCTAGAGTAAATTACCTTAGCCGCTTTCAGCCTCACTTTCTCCAGCTTGAAAACGAGGATATTAAGTCTCCTTCTCAAAGGGCTAAAGTGAAAATTGAAGAGTATGCGAAGTGAGTAGTGCTGATTCCAGTTTTTAATGGTAAATGACACTAATATTTTACCCTTTAGAATATCATTGGTTGCGGCTTCCTTGGTGGCGCAATGGTTAAGAATCCACCTGCCAATGCAGGAGACACGGGTTCGAGCCCTGGTCCAGGAAGATCCCACATGCCGCAGAGCAGCTAAGCCCATGCGCCACAACTACTGAGCCTGCACTCTAGAGCCCAGGAGCCACAACTACTGAGCCCGCCGCACGCCTAGAGCCCGTGCTCCGCAACATGAGAAGGCACCACAACGAGAAGCCGGTGCACCGCAATGAATAGTGGCCCCCGCTCGCCGCAACTAGAGAAAGCCCACGCACAGAAACGAAGACCCAACACAGCCAAAAATAAATAAATAAATAAATAATTTTTAAAAAGAAAGGGCCTAAACTGTTTAAAAAAAAAAATCATTGGTTATTTTTAGTAAATCACATTTGTTTAAATAGCTTTCTTCTAATCCAACTCTTTGCAGTTATTCACAGTAGCTCTGTATTTTACTGAATAACTTTTCAACATCTATTGATGTCCTTTAGTTTGTTGGTATAATGAAATATGTTGATAAAGTTCTTGTTTCTGAAGTCCTTGCATTACTGAAATTAATCCCATTTGTTTATATCATAATTTTATAAATGGATAGCTGGATTCAGACTTCCAATAGTTTATTTGAAATATTTGCTTCTATATTTGTAATCAAAATTCATCTTATTTTCTCTGGTGTGCTATCTTTATGATACTTTATACAATGAATTAGGGGTGTTTCATCTCTTTCTGTGGACTGCAGTTATTTAAATAGCATAGGAATTACATGATCTATGAATTGAGATTAAACTCAGCAGTAAAACCATCTGAGCCTGCCACTGAATTCAGCTATGGTTATTGGTCTATTCAAATTTTCTGTATCATTTTTGGGTCAAATGGGATGTTTTATGTTTTGATAATAAGTTGTCCATTTCTCTCAGTTTCCAAATTTATTATCTTGAGTTTGTACAAGATGCTTTAATATAAATCTTTAAGCTTTTCTGTAGTGTATCTCATTATTAACGTTGTACATTTATTTTCTCTTTCTCTCGCTCCCTCTTAATTACGTTTGCCAGGAATTTCCTTTTTTATTCTATTATTCTTTTTAAACAAAAATGTGTATTCTGTAACATGGAACATGTTATATGTCACAAAAAAATTAAGGAACAGTGTCTTAAACAAGACAAAAGTTCATTTCTCTCTCATGTAAAAGAGGTCCAGAGGTGTGCAGCCTGGGACTGTTGTGTTAGCACTCTGGCATCATCAGGGACCCAGACACAGTCTTCAAGCTGTGATTCCCCAGCCTAGCTTCCATCCTTGTGATCTTATCATTCACAACAACTGTGGTGCTCTAATGATCAGATTCGTGTTTCTGGCCAGTAGCAGGCAGAAGAAGGGAAAGATAAAAGAATCACTTCACCAATAATTCAGGCCCCTTATTAGCCTTCCCAGAAGTTCCTGACCATACTTTTGTTTATGTATCATCAGCCTGAATCAATCATAGAGCCACAGTATGAGGCAAGGGAGTGCTAGGAATGCAGCCTGAGCAGATTTCCAGCTCAAAAAAAAAAAAAAAAAAAATCAAACTTCTATTCCTGGATAAAAGGACGGGTATGGATACTGGGTGGGGCTGGAGGTTATCTGCTACAATTTCATGTATCCTGTCAAACATTTCTGCTTTCACTTCTACTTCAAATTTTCACAGCTTTCATGTCAATTAACTTTTCTTCCTAATTTCTGTTGGTTTATTTTGATACTCATTTTTTAAATCCTGAGGTCAGTTTATTTATTTTTTGCCTTTTAAATAAATTACAATAAAACACTTGAGAATATAAATTTGAAGTCCTGTATTTTGTTGCCTCATTTGCTACATCTTCACCTTTTACCAGTGGGGTAAATGTTTATGGAGCTGTCCCAAGACAGCTGGAACTAAACCATTAGATTTTCAGGTTTATGATCTTTGAACATATATTCCCTGAGCTGGGTGGTTATTTGACATATTAAATGTCTCTTCTCAAGCACACAGTCTCTTGTATCAAAATTCATTGAACGACTTGCCTTTTGCCAGACACAGTTGTCTCTGATTCTTCAAGATTATGAGTACTGCTGTATCTGCCATTCTTTTATCTTTATTTACCTGTGTAATATATCTGTAGGATTAATTTCTAGAAGTGGAATGGCTGTGTCAAAGAGTGTAAAAAGGTAAAACCTGATACCTATCACAAAACAACTTATTAGTTTGATCGTCTTTTGCCCTCCAAAAAGTTGTCCAGGAAATATAAAATGCTTTTTCCCATACACTTTTGGTGAGAGCATAACTTGCTAAAGCTGATTCAGATAGCAATCTGGTCATATCAGCCAAAAGTTAAATAGGCACAGCCTCTGACACAGCAAGCCCTCTTCTAGGAGTCTGTCTTACTAAATTGCTTTTATATGTACACAGATATACACTGTACGTGATGACTAGGAAATATAACCTAACGACGTTAAAATTAAGTGAAAAAAAATCACATTGAAGACACGTACATGTGCTATGATTCCATTTTGTAAAATAAAACTATATGGGCAAAGGTAAGCATACATTAGTACTTAAGTACAAAGTAAAAGAATGAAAAGGATACATACCCAACAATGGTCATCAGTTACCTCTCAGGAAGTGAGTAAGATCAGGCCCAAGAAAGGAAGACTGGTAAAGAGAAAGGTCCACATTTAAGTCCATATACTTTTATATTATATATATCTTTCACACTAAGGATATATCTTCATCTGACTATTACAGGAAATAAGATACTTCTTAATTAAAATTAAATTAGAATGTTGGTTCATATTTTAAAGTTACCTATACTATCATTTCATTATTTAGTTATTTATATTGCTTATTTGTATGATGGCTTTATTTGTATTTTAGTGTCTCAATGACATTATCAAGGAGCTAGGCTCTTTCTCTCTTGCTGCTCTTCTAGAACATTGATTGGCTGTCACCACCCCAGGTGTCAGCCAACAAAATCCAGTTAAAGAAGGGCTTTTGTCACAATGTCCCCTCCAAAAAATAAATCTTAGCAACCCACCCAGCAGTCCTTTGCCTCAAACACACACACACACACAACCCTCACCTCCTGGGTCATAATTTTTCCTAAGTCTGTTCCTAAACCCATTCCTAGCAAGGGAAATTAATGTGATTAAACTTCACCATAACTAAGAAGGTGGGTACCTGAGAAAAACCTGGGATATTTAAAAAGCAAAATGGGGGTAATGGCTATTACATAAGCAGCCAACAAGTCCTGGTAATGTGCTGAAAGGGATCCCTCTTCTCCCAGGATAAGTACTTTCCCCTTTTGATTTTTTTAAATTAATTATTCTAAAGTTTGGACCTCAAAGTAAATCTTACAAATACATTTCCCCCAGAAAGATCAGTTGCCATGCTCTAGCCTGTGTGAGTTGCGATTTGGGGTAACTTATTGAACGCACACGTGCCTAATTAGGGTCTGAGAAGACTTCTTCTGCTCTGCATGTATCCACAGGTTATGAAGTTTCATAGGCAATTTAATGGATTACCATACTTAATCTTAAAGAGCACATAATTTGCTAAATCATAACATAAATAACACAGTTTTAGGAATTTATCTACAGCTTGGAACCACAGACCTCTGCTCCCGAAAAAGGAACTATCTAAAAACAGTAGTTGTCTAGCATTGGTGCTAGGTGCAGAGAGTGAGTTTAGACCAAGAGAACTAACCCCATGGCCAAGGTTGGCTAAGAATTCCTTCCCCCAGCATGGGTTGCACTCCCCGGAATCAGAGAAAGGCTTGATACAGATAGCACTTTGCCTTGAGTAAGATTATTCTACTTTCTTCACCAAGTCAAGCCATATATGCCACACAAGTGGGCAAGATTTCAGCTAAAAATTCTAACAACTTGCTAAAGACCAGTTTAGGCAAGTGTGGGAGTATAGAACCCCTGGGAGATTCAGACATAAAGGGAGTTTGTACCAACTCACAGGTTATTCTTTGTGGACATCACTGGGTACTTAGAAGAAAGATGGAGAACAGGGTAGTTCAGAAAGCCTAAATCCCCACCCAGATCTTCCTCCTCCATGGAACAAAAGCCTTAAGCTGTTGAGGAAAGGGTGGCAAGAACTGTCAAACTTAGAACACAGGCAAAGACCCACTGCAGCAAAGGAAAGGAAGGAGGGAACAACTCCCACTACTGTTCGGAGAGTCTCAGGAAACCATGTGGGCTCAGGTCATTAGAAATTCTCTATTTTAGCAGAAGTGGCAGAATCACTGAGTAACCTCCACCAACGAGCCCCAGGAATACAATAGAAGCCTAAGATTGAGGCTTAAGAAGGAAAACCAGAGAATAACCTTTCGCACCTCAATGGGGCCAGTGAGGATCAATTACAAAAATCAACTGTCTACCTCACAGAATGGGGCAAGAGCATGCAGAACAATGATCTCGGAGGTTCTGGCTCAGAGGGAAAGCCTAAAGCTGAGGGAGGGCATAAGAACATGGAGAAAACCTCTGGTAACCTGTCCCCATCTCAAGCACAAGGCAAAACTGGAAGAATTCAAAGCTGGTGGTCCACTGAGGGTAACCAGAGCAACAACAAAACGCACACCTAGATCAACCCCTGTTAAGATTTTCTCTTTATCTTTGGTGTTCAGCAGTTTGAATATAATGTACTTGGGTGTGGTGTTCTCTGTAGTTGTTTGGCTTGGTATTAATTGAGGTTCTTCAAATATGTATTTGGTCTTCAGCCTTGGAATTTCCTGTGATAAGAGGGATAAAGGTGTCTTTTACTATGTCAGTGAGGTGACTTTTGTAAAGCCCTTAGGTAACTTAGGGATGAGGGCTAGTTGCCAGGGGAAACAACCACGTGATTAGAGGGTTAGAATTTTCAGTATCCCCCCACCACCAACAACCTCGGGAAGGGAACAATGGGCTGGAAGTTGAACCAATTACCAATGGCCAATGATTTAATTAATCGTGCCTATGTGCCTATGCCTATGTAATGAAGCCTCCGTAAACACCCAAAAGGACAGGGTTTGGAGAGCTTCCGGGTTGGTGAACAGGTGGAGATTCTGGGAGAATGGCAGGCCTGGAGAGGTCCTGGGAGCTCCACATCCTTTCCACACGCCTTGCCCTGTGCATCTCTTCCATCTGGCTGTTCCCGAGTTACACCCTTTTATAATAAACTGCTCATCTAGTAAGTAAAATGTTTCTCTTAAAATCAATGAGCCACTCTAGCAAATTAATTGAACCCAAGGAGGGGCTCGTGGGAACCCCTGATTTCTAGCCAGTAGGTCAGAAGCACAGATAACTACCTGGGCTTGCAACTTGCATCTGAAGTGGGCGGGAAGGAGGAAGAGGGAGGGAGAGGAGTTTTTGCCGGCCTGCACCCCGTAGACCTGCAAGGTCGTACTTACCCAGCTCTAAGATGGAAGAGCGAGCCTGGAGTCAGAGACAGAGACATCAGTGATTTAATGGTTAGAGGGACTTTACACATCTGCAGCAAGGTCCTGGAGCAACTTCGCACCGTGTGCTTCTGGCGGCATGCAGGATGTGGCAGAACTCTTTGCTCCCAGGGGAGAGGGAGCTTCCTACTTATAGGGAGAATTGACATCAGGTGGTCTCATCGGTTACCAGGGAAACTAGCAAAGGGGCACGCCCCTCCCGGGCCCTTTGATAAGCTAACAGGTGGAGACGTTCTGATCTAAAGATTAGAACAATCACTAGCTGGGGCAGGGGTAAGTACATAGGAAGGTCGGGCACGTGAGTAGAGTGTCGGTGAAGCAGGGGGTGTATAGAGAGCAAGACAACAGCCACCTTGGGACGCCTGATCAGACAGTCTTGTAGGACTGAACACTTAACTGGTGGAATATGATGTAGTCTCCAAGTAGCTGAATTGAGTTGAATTGTCAGACACGCAGCTGGTGTCCCAAGAATTACTGGTTGGTGTGGGGAACATCCCCACACACACAGGGAATCGGTACCAGAACCTGTTTTGAGAGAAAGTGAAATCATCCAAGGCGTCTGCACAAAGGACCTCCTTGATGCAGAAAGAGGGCATCTTGAGAACTTCCCTGAGGCTGTGTGAAAGAATATTATCAAGTCCCAGTTGTGAGTGAAAATGCAGCTCTTTAAGAGAGATGTGTGGTTATTGAAATGTCATCGCTGCTCACTGGTGAGCCAAACCCCGAATCTGGCCCAAGCCATCCTTCCTTTGCCTTAAAAATAATGAAGTGTGGTGCCTTGAGTTAGGGTCAGTATTCCTCAGGGTGCCCATTATTCTCTACTCAGCCCCTGTATGGCCTGTCTAGCCTCTTAACCACCCACAGACTCACAGTAATGCACACAAGCCTGCCCCACCGATACGGAGGCCCCAAACCTCAGTTTGAAAAGGAACAAAAATTAGACCAGCATGGAATAATTTTTTATTGGCTTGTTGGTGGATTTCTTTGTGCTCATCCTTGTTTTTCAGCAACTTCTTTCAACCTGGCTTATAATTATGCAACTACAGTACCTGCTAGAATCAATCAGCCTTCCAAGCCCAAACACGTTCACCCTTATCCAAATGTAATTTATCTGAAACGCCATGTTGGTGTGAGCATTATGCATTACTGCATAGGCTTCTATTTCCTTCTTAAATAATGAAACACGCTAATGGAAAATATTCCCTCGAAATAAATTTTAATGAGCACTTATTTGCCCAAATTGTCCTTTCTCTGTATGGCAGAAATTTAATATGAACCTGAATTATCAGGGGCATTTTGTGATAATGGGCTTTGGGAATAAATCATGCAAAGATGACTTATTTTCCTATATCTTCCTAAACTGCAAGTGCTGCGGTAACAACTTTCTCTCAAATGCAAAGTCCGTACCAACGTCTTAACTTGCAACTCTGCGGGGAAATGTCACATCAGAAATCATGTCAAGGTGCAAGATATTACTGAAGATTGAAGGCAACAAGAAGCCTAATTGTTATAGAAGGCATATATCCCAGACTTTGCCACTACAAACGAAAATGCTTGTCTGCTACGTTTTTGTGGCTGTTGTTCCATGCATTGAATTGTTTTCCTGAGGAAAGAAAGCAAGTAGGAAATACCACCCTGTATCCCAGGCAGGCTAGGAACTTGGGCCTGATTGTGCTAAGCAAGGATGAGAGCAGGGTCAGATGCAGAATTTGGAGAAGTGCCTTCCAGAGAAGAGCTCCAGCATCGGCAAGGATTATGAGTCTACAGATTAGGGACCCAGATTTGAGGGTGCCCCCTTAGACTCCAGAATGCGCACCATTAATCACTCTTCCAGGCTTTCTCTCCATCTGAAATACTGCCAAAGGGAGCCATTGCCATTTCTGAATCGTCTTTATAATAGAAACGACACTGAGAGGAATCATTCATTCAGTTATAAAAAAATTGTATCACACACCTACTAGAAGCTTCAGAACATTAAAAAACAACAATAAAAGAGAGAGCTTCCATTTTCTTTTTTATTATTGAAGTCTAATTGCCATATAACATTGTATCAGTTTCAGGTGTACAACATAATAATTCAACATTTGTATACATGGCAAAATGATCACCTCCATAAATATGGCTAACATGGAGAGTTTCTATTTTCAAAGAGCTCTGTTCTGGGCTGGGGAGCTCACGGTGAAGTCAAAAACACCTCAGTGAGTATCAGTCAGATTCCCTTTTTTTTTTTTTTTTTTCAGATTCCCTTTTTTAAACCAGAAAAGTGTCAGCTCAATGAGCACCTCCAGGGGACAACAGGGCGCAAAAATATCACTCTTTCTGTTCCCAGGAGGCTTTGGGCATGGAGGGAAGCGTGGACTCCAGATGTTAAGGGCTGCATCACCCACCAGCCTCCATCCACAAGGTCAATGAACGCCCTGAACACTCTGCATCTTTATCAGTAAAATGGGAAAAGAACGCCCATCTCA
Organism: Balaenoptera acutorostrata; assembly: GCF_949987535.1. Taxonomy (NCBI): domain Eukaryota; kingdom Metazoa; phylum Chordata; class Mammalia; order Artiodactyla; family Balaenopteridae; genus Balaenoptera; species Balaenoptera acutorostrata. The sequence continues at coordinate 11,087,828 of NC_080082.1, read as the reverse complement.
TAAGGCAGTTGCGAGGTGCTGACAGATAGCAAACACTTAAGGAATGTTCTCTTAACCTCCTCTCCCTTGAGCACTCTCCCGTCACCTCTGCCCACCACCACATCATAGGACTCCGCCTCCCCCCACTCTCCTGGCAGTTTTGTCCAGGGTCAGCTCTGTCCACAGAGATGATCAAATGATTAGAATATGGAATCTCAAAGACGATATGGGAAGTGGAATTATTTAGTCCATGGAGAGAGAAGGTGGACAAAATACTACACAATGTGATTAAGATGATTTTGTAATCAATAATGGTAATATGCCCCCTCCTTCTTTACGTACCCGAATCATTAATCCTACTAAAACAACATAAAAATAACATTTATAAAACATTTAAAAGTTACGAAGCACTTTCATATTATCATTTGATTTTCAGAACAATCTGGTATTATTAGCAGGACAGAAATTTTACTAAGGATTTTTAAAATGAGGAAACTGGGGCTCTGAGGATCTATATGGCTTGACCCAGTCATACAGAACATTGATGGAAAAACAGGACTCACGTAAACCTTTGCTTCCAAATCCTATCTCCTTGTAGCCTGTCATACTGCTTGAATAAATATCTCTAAAAGAGGACCAGCCTTGGCTTTTATGCCGTGCCAGTAGGCCTACTCAACAGCTCAATTTGAATGTCATACTGGTAACTCAAGCTAGGTCCAAAACTTTATTCTTGAACTCACCACATACCTTCACTCCTTCAAAGCTTCCTGTCTTCATGCAGGTGTCGCCAGTCACCCAAGTGTTCATGCCAGAAGCCTTGAGGTTACCCCTGACACCTCACCTTCATCCACCTCTTAAATATCTCCTGAATCTGACCCCACCATCCTAGACAAGCCACAATGATCTCTTCCTTCTCACTGCCATGCCCCCTGGAATTCATTCTTGCCCCCCTCTAATCTGATCCCCCAGACACCACCGAAGTCATCTTTTAAAGCCTGGATGTGAAGCCATCCCTTGCCTGCTGAAGTCCTCCCTCTTAGTCCTCTCAGAGCATAGCCAAGTCCTTCATGAGTTGACCACTGCCAGCTGCTTTGATCTCATGTGCTTTCATTCTCCCTACAACACCAACCCAGGACTCTTTCAGGTCCAGGCAGCACATCTCTGCCCACCTCTGGACCTTTCCATAGGGCACTCTCTCTGGGTGGTGGGTCCTTGCTGCCCACAACACCTGTTTCCCTCCTACTCTCCCGTGTGTATTCTTCTAAGTGCTTTGTCTTCCTGATTTTTTTCCTCAGCTCCTCTTTTACTCCAGGTGGTAGGCAGAACAATGGCCTCTCCACTGATGTCTGCATCCTAATTCCTGAAAGCTGTGAATATGTTACAGGGCAGAAGAGATTTTGAGATGCAATTAAGTTACAAATCTTGATATGGGAAGATTATCCTGGCTTATCTAGCTGGTCCCAAAGAAATCACAAGGGTCCTGATCCAGGAAAGTAGAAGGCAGGGGAGTCAGAAAAGGAGATATGACTGTAAAAGTGGTGGTTGGAGTGATGTAATTACTGGCTGGGAGTCACAAACCAAGGAATGCGGGCAACCTCTAGAAGATGGAAAAGGTAAGGAAACAGATTCTCCACTCCAGCCTCCAGGAGAAACAGAGCCCTTCCAACACCTTGATTTTAGCCCTGTAAGACCCAGTTCAGACTTCTGACCTTCAGAACCTTAAGATTTTTTTTTAAGCTGCCATGCATATTTTGTTACAGCAGCAACAAGAAACTAATACCCCTCAGCTCCTACATCCCAGGTCCTCTTAGGCCCCCTTGTCTTGTGTTTGCATAGCATTCTATATGTCTCTTAACTGCACGTAGTTCTCTTGCAAACAATTTATATGGAATATTTTGTTTAATGTCTGTTCTCCTGGCCAGAGAGTGTGGCATTCCTCACATAACCTGATACGGCCGCCACTGATTCCCCAGCATCCAGCACAGGACCTGGCCTAAGAAGTAATTCACGGATTCAAAGAGCAGAGTCCGAGAGCATTGCTGTGGCACGGGAAGCAGCATGCATCAATATAATAATGAAAATAAACTGGCTATTTTCAAAGAAAGCGGCAACTGACAGGCAGCGTGTGCTGATAAGGTGGACAAGGACTGTCTCCCAGGGCTGGCTCACTACCTTTCTAAGTTGACACAGGAGTGCATGCTGCTTGCAGGGGTGGTACAACCTCTCCAGTGAGCTTCTCAGTTTGCATCACAAGGGACTGAGTGCTCAGGTGCCTCTGAGGGACAGAGGACATGGCATTCCAGGTCCCTCTACTCTGAAAGGGAGTCCTCCACCAGGAAGAAGGGAACCTGGGGCAGGGCTTGGTTTCCACCTGCTCTGGAGTGCAGAGTTATGGGAAACAGCAGCGTCACCGGGCGGGAAAAGAGGAGTAATTTTAAGTGCCTAACATGTACTCATATTTTACTCCCAAGTGGTAAAACATACACACACACAACACACACACACAGACACACACCTCCCACGAGCAAGCTTATTTAGGATGTTTTAGACAATAAGACTTCCCTGTGAGGAAGAACTCCAGTGCGGGGCTTGAGATGATCCCTTCTGAAGTTACACGCATCAAATTCTGGCTCGCTCATTTATAGTGAATGGACCAGAGTTGAGTCCCTAAATCTCTCATTTTCCTCATCTGCAAAAGGACTTTGTAATGCTCACCTCGTCAGACTGTTCCCACGTTCTGAGGATTAAACAAGAACATGCCGGTGAGATGCCTGGTGCACACCACGTGCTCAATAATGGTAGGAATTGTTACCATTATTCCGTGGGGCAGGAGAGATGGACGATGACATTTATTGGTGCTTTTTATAAGCCATGCACTGTCTCTGGAGCCTTCACAATCACGATCTCGTTGTATCCACACCACACCCGTGTGGTCGAGAGAATCATCCCCATCTTGCAGGTGGGGAATCTGGCTCACAGAGGTGGTGTGATTTGCCCAGAGCCAGACAGAGTGTAAATGGCAGAATGTTTGATCTGGTTCTAGAACCAGACTGGCCTGGCTGGAGGTGGGCTTGGCTGTTCTTTTACTGGGGAAAAGAACAGTTAATAGCTCTGTTAGGAACAATGCTGGAGAGAATCCTGATGTGAGCATAACATTTCTGGGAAAAGGAAATTGGCAAACCTTACCGTCAACCATCAGAAGGGGATCAACAGGAGGAAAGTACTCTGGGAAAGCATTTAAAAAAAAAAAATCTTCCTTGAAACAGAGCTGATTTCACTAGACAAACAGAGAGGCAAATTCATGCAATTATCTATGCATACACCCCTGTCATCTTCTCTCTTGGTAGACAGTATACTTTATTTCTTAAGTAAAGGGGAAAAAAAAGAGATGTTGTTATTCATACATTAGCAGGCTGAAAAATCTCTCTCCCCCTGCTTCTCTGTTGTAGTCATCAGCACGTGTTATGATGAATTTTGGGAGTAGGTCAATTAAGGCATCTGTAAAAAACTAGTAAAAGAAATGTTTCTTGGTGTTTGCTAGTGGGAAGAATACCATCAATTGCTTCCGGATTTGGGGGAGAAGGAAACTAAGGGTCTCTCCCTCAGTGGAAGTGAACTCTTTGCTCCAACCATATGTGCCTGGAAAGTAGGAGCATTAACTCACGGGGGCAGACATGCATCGACATGACTTCCCGCCGCCCACACACCTACCACCTGGACAACTGGCCCCTCTTCCCAAGGCCCATCTGGGTTCCGTATCCCCAAGGAGGTGAAGGCTAGCCCTCGCTGTCTGCTTGCTAAGCCTCTCTGCGGACTGATGGGGTTAGTGTGTGTTGTGGGGCTAGAAGGGTCCAGGCATCTGCCGGCCAGATGGCACGGTCCTAGATTTCACGTGACTGTGTCTGCCCACTGCAAACTGGGCTAAGAACACACAATCGTTCACAGTCCTGAACTCTGTTTCCTTCCAGCACCCCCTCTGGTGGAGCCCCAGAGTGGTGAACACCCTTCTTCCAAATTCACAGAAGCCCTTAGACATAATTCTGGCTATATTTGCAACTGTACGAACACAGACTTTTGTACATTCAGAAAAATTAACCTACTGGGATACTCAGTCCTGGGGCTCCTCGGGGAACCCAATGGGAGTCAGAGTGGCTGGTCGATTCTGTGGTCCCCCAAGTTCCTCCTTTGCCAGGCCTGTCCCACAGATGCGCTGAGCCCAGAAGACATTGTGAGCACTGGTCTATGCCTTCCCTCCATGGAGACCCAGGGCACAGCTGGATCATGAGGCCAGAGAGAAAGGACTTGTGTGAAGCCATCCTGGTGACCCAGGGGAAGGATCAGAAACCAAAATCTACCATGGGAAGCAGTGAAGCAAAGGGTAAAAAAAAGTAAGTGATAAACCAATTGTACAGTAGACTCATTGTTGAAACAATAAACTGTATAAATGTTATATTCATATATTTTGAAAAAACACCATAAAGAAATATAGCAAAACACAAAATTTTGAGCTTCTCCCCCTGCCACCGACTGCTAGGAAAACAGGTGACATTATTTATTTATTTATTTATTTACATATGTATGTATTGTATGCATGTATTTATTTATGTTTGTGACACAGACCTATTTTTTCCCCAGATTTTCTACATTAAGCATGTACTTTTGTCATAATGAGAAAAAATCTACTGTTTAAAAAAATTACAGATGATCCACACCGGCCTATGAGTTTGAAGGGAACCATTGATGGAGACAAACAGAGTCATTCTCCAAGCTTCCCTGTAACCAAGAAAATGAAGGTTTAAAATGCTCACATCAGCAAACATGTAGTCATTAGGCTATAGAATTTTTAAAGACGTGGATGTAAGTGACCACCTTTGTACAGAGCAGACTAAGAAGAGGCAGCTTCCTCTTACCCCTAATCTAGTTCCTCACCCTCACGGGGCAGGGCGGCTCTCCTTTGACCATCTCCATCCTCACCTGGAGGTTCAGGGGCCAGGAAGCTACACACCAAGGTCGACAGCAAAGAAATGAGATGGGTCTGATGCAAGACAAAGCTCGGGGCTACAGCGTGGAGAAAGCAAACGAGACTGCAATCCCAGCTCAGCAACCACCCAGCTGGCAATCTTTGGACAAGTTATTGATTGTTTCCTGGACTCATGTTCCTCATCTGTACCAGGGTCCTCTCTTTGGTCTCCAAGTAACTTCTGTGGAAGTTTCACAGAACATTGATTACACCTCAGAACAGGAACTGGGAGAAATGACAAATGTGAATCAGAAAAACAAACCAACTGTCTTAGCTCAGTAAACATGGAATGGAAATAAAGTGTGTTTACCTTTACTTTTGCTTAAAATGAAAGAAAACGAGGACACCTGGCCCTCACACACGCCTCAGATACAATGGTACAATTGTACAATAATTATACAAGTGATTTGATGTTTCAAAGTAAAGCCGGAATGCCAGAATCTTCTAAGCCTCTATTGTCCAATACGGTAGCCACTAACCACTTGTGGCTATTAAAATGTGGCTAGTCCAAACTGAGGGATGCGGTAAGCATAAAATACACCCTAGATTTCAAAAATTTAGCATGAAGAAATGGTAACGTATCTCACTCATATTTTGCATTAATTATACATTGACCTCAAAATATTTTGATAGAAGAAATCAAATTATTAAAATTAATTTCACCTGTTACTTTTTACCTTTCTTTTAGTGTATCTTATAAGATAATTTAAAATTACTTACATGGCCGGCACTATATTTCTACCAGACAGTGCTGATCTAGATGAAAGATTTTCTTTCTGGGGATGGGTTCTACCTGCATGCCCTTCCAGCCACCACGTGGCATGATGAGAGAACTACGTGAAGGGCATTGTACTGGGTTATGGCGGCTGTGATCTGAGCCACTGTTTCTTCTTCCCTCCTTCTTCCTCTTCTTCCTTGCTCTTTCCTCTTTCTCCCTTTTTTGTAAAATCATCTATGCCATTGGCCTGCCATTGCTAAGCTCTAATAGGAGTGAGGTGTCAGTCAGATAATTAGCTGCCATTATACTTCACTCATCATTAGCAACTGATTTACTGGGAAAGCTCCACTCGAGGTAAAATCATTACCTGCCAGCGTGATGTCACTTGTAGAGACAGGTCTTGCCTGCCCAGCATACTTCCAATGTTCTTTAAGTAACAGCGTTCTGATTTTTCCTTGCAAAACTGATCAATGCCTTTCGTTGTGTCAATCATAGTGCCCTACACTCTTCCTCTCCCCACTGGACATTCAGGACAATTTGACTCCATTTCCCAGAACTTGAGTCTCAAGAGAAATGACTCACCATGGGAATGAAGGTGGATCTAAGCCATTGCTATATATTGTCATTTGTCTCCAAAGAAGAATGACCAATCGCACCTGCTACTGGATTCTTAGAGCTGCCTTGATACTGTGCCTGACTGATTTTCAATTCTCCCTTCAATCTGATGAGCTAACCAGTCATCTTCCTGGTTATAACTGGTTATAACGAAATAACTTCCTTTTGCATGTAAGCTATGGGGAGTTATTTTCCATTCGTTGTGGTCACAGCCCTCTATGTCACTATTCTGATTCAGCAACTGTAAAAAGTATTTAGGGATCTGGCTGCAAATATTAGTATCAACAGTAGAAGCACAGAATAAAGAGATAAAATGGTTGAAATTCAGCCATCAGCTTTGTCTTTGTAGGAAACTACAATTGGGGACAACTGATGGGAACATACTGTATAGCACAGGGAACTCTACTTAATGCACGGTGGTGTCCTAAATGGGAGGGAATTCCAAAAGGGAGGGGATATATGTATAAGTATGGCTGATTCATTTTGCTGTGCAGTAGAAGCTTACAGAACATTGTAAAGCAACTATACTCCAATCAAAATTAATTAAAAAAACAAAAAACTACAATTGGGGAATTCCCTGGCGGTCCAGTGGTCAGGACTCTACACCTTCACTGCCGAGGGCCTGTGTTTGATCCCTGGTCAGGGAACTAAGATCCTGCAAGCCTCGTGGTGTGGCCAAAGAAAAAAAAAGAAACAACTACAATTGACCTGGTTCCCAGCTAGTTCAGTTAAACACAGAGCTGAAATTTACCACTGCCTTGAAGGTCTTACCTCCATACCAGAGGGCTGAGCTCTGGGAAAAAGGAGTTAAGAGGAAGCAGATGGCCTGGATTTCCCTAAGCTTTCACTTTTTAAACACTACTACAGTGAGTTCTCACTCAAGCTGTCCCATAGGAAATCAAGTTTTGATGTTGTGTCTAATATCTCTGAGTTATCTTCAAAGTACACCTTATATTTTGTCCTCAAAGATGCATCTATTCTCAGCTATATGTAAAAGAATGAAATTAGAACACTCCCTAACACCATATGCAAAAATAGACTCCAAATGGATTAAAGACCTAAATGTAAGGCCAGACACTATAAAACTCTCAGAGGAAAACATAGGCAGAACAGTCTATGACATAAATCATAGCAAGATCCTTTTGACCCACCTCCTAGAGAAATGGAAATAAAAACAAAATAAACAAATGGGACCTAATGTAACTTAAAAGCTTTTGCACAGCGAAGGAAACCATAAACAAGATGAAAAGACAACCCTGAGAATGGGAGAAAATATTTGCAAATGAAGCAACGGACAAAGGATTAATCTCCAAAATATACAAGCAGCTCATGCAGCTCAATATCAAAAAAACAAACAACCCAATGCAAAAATGGGCAGAAGACCTAAATAGACATTTCTCCAAAGAAGATATACAGATTGCCAACAAACCCATGAAAGGATGCTCAACATCACTAATCATTAGAGAAATGCAAATCAAAACTACAGTGAGGTATCACCTCACACCAGTCAGAATGGTCATCACTGAAAAAATCTACAAACAATAAATGCCGGAGAGGGTGTGGAGAAAAGGGAACCCTCTTGCACTGTTGGTGGGAATGTAAATTGATACAGCCACTATGGAGAACAGTATGGAGGTTCCTCAAAAAACTAAAAATAGAACTACCATATGACCTAGCAATCCCACTACTGGGCATATACCCTGAGAAAACCATAATTCAAAAAGAGTCATGTACCACAATGTTCATTGCAACTGTATTTACAATAGCCAGGACATGGAAGCAACCTAAGTGTCCATCAACAGATGAACGGATAAAGAAGATGAGGCACATATATACAATGGAATATTACTGAGCCATAAAAGAAACGAAATTGAGTTATTTGTAATGAGGTAGATGGACCTAGAATCTGTCATACAGAGTGAAGTCAGTCAGAAAGAGAAAAACAAATACCATATGCTAACACATATATAAGGAATTTTTTTAAAAAAGGTTATGAAGAACCTAGGGGAAGGACAGAAATAAAGACGCAGACGTTGAGAATGGACTTGAGGATATGGGGAGGGGGAAGGGTAAGCTGGGACGAAGTGAGAGAGTGGCATGGACATATATACACTAGCAAATATAAAATAGATAGCTAGTGGGAAGCAGCTGCATAGCACAGGGAGATCAGCTAGGTGCTTTGTTTCCACCTAGAGGGGTGGGATAGGGAGGGTGGGATAGGGAGGGTGGGAGGGAGCCGCAAGAGGGAGGGGATATGGGGATATATGTATACATATAGCTGAATCACTTTGTTATACAGCAGAGACTAACACACCATTGTAAAGCAATTATACGCCAATAAAGATGTTTAAAAAAACATCATATTCTCTTGTGACATATAAATGCAACTTCAATTACTTTCGTCATTCAGGCAGAATCCTGGTGGTTTCACCCGTTAATTGAGGTAAAGGAGGGCTTTCTTTCCTCCCAAAGGATGGCCAACTTTCCTCTTATTTGAGAGTTTTAAAGACTTGGTCATGGTCTCTCACTAATTCTAATTGTTACTCAATATACCTATCTCTAGCATTTTATTTCATCATGGGAAGAGGAGAGGACGATACATAAAACTTAATGCAAGTTTTGCAGCTGTAAGCACTGAATTTACTATTCCTAAAATGCTTTGCATCTGCAAAGTAAGTTAACAAAAAATTGGTTCTTTCTTCATGAACTCTATACCTGTAAGTTCTGTATTTATTAGAAAGGTTAGTGCCAGCCAGAGACAAAGGAGTAGGGGTAAATATAACTCCCTTGATGTGTGTAACCAAGAGACTGAAGTAATATTCACTTACACACAATTGTTTATTGACTGCATACAAACTTTCAGGCACTGAAGTAGGGATTTCACTTGTTTTTCACAACAACCCTGAAGGTTACATATCAATTACCCAATTTTAGAACTGAGAAGGCTGAAAACCGAAATAATTAAGTCATCTGACTAAGGTCACTCAGCTAAGAAATGGCAAAGCAAGGTGTCAAACCCCAGAAGGGGCAGCCAAGATGGTGGAGCAGGAAGACGTTGAGCTCACCCCCTCCCACGGCACACCAAAGTAATAGCTATTTACACAACAACTATTGACGAGAAGACTAGCATAAAAGATCTTCTATCACTAAAGATAGAGAAAAGGAACCATAACAAGATGGGTAGGAGGAGCATGATGTGATATAATCAAGACCTACACCCCCAGGTAGACAACCCACAAACAGAGAAGAGTACTGATATCCAAAATATACAAAGAACTCACACAACTCAACATTTAAAAAAACCCAATTGAGAAATGGGATGGACCCGAAATAGACATTTTTTCAAAGGAGACATACAGATGGCCAATAGGCACATGAAAAGATGCTCAACGTCACTAAGCATCGGGGCAATGCAAATCAAAACCACAATGAGATATCACCTCACACCTATCAGAATGGCTATCATCAAAAAGACAACAAATAGCAAGTGTTGACAAGAATGTGGAAAAGGAGGAACCCTCGTGCACTGTTGATGGGAATGTAAATTGGTACAGCCACTATGAAAAACAGCATGGAGATTCCTCAAAAGATTAAAAAGAGAACTACCATATGATCCAGCAATTCCACTCCAGGGTATTTATCTGAAGAAAATGAAAACACTAATTTAAAAAATATATACGCACCCATTGGTTCATTGCAGCATTATTTACAATAGCCAAGATATTTAAGCAACCTAAGTGCCCATTGATAAATTAATGGATAAAGAAGATGTGATACACACACACACACACACACACACACACAAAGAATATTACTCAGCCATAAAAAGAATGAAATCTTGCCATCTGTGATAACATGGGTGGACTTAGAGGGTATTATGCTTAGTGAAATAAGTCAGAAAGAGAAAGACAAATACTGTGTGACTTCACTTATATGTGGAATCTGAAAAACAAAACATATGAACAAACACAACATAACCAAAACAGAGTCATAGATACAGAGAACAAACAGGTGGTTGCCAGAGGACAGGGTAGTGAGGGGAGGAGAGAGACAGGTGAAGGGGATCAAGAGGTGTAAACCACCAGTTACAAAATAAAGGTCACAGTATGAAATGTACAGCGTGGGGAATATAGCCAATGATCATGTGATATCTTTGTATGGTGACAGATGGTAACTAGGCTTATCACGGTGAACATTTTGAAATGTATAATAACATGGAATCACTGTACTGTTCACCAGGAAGTGTTCAACACTTTGTAGGTCAATATACTTCAAAAACAAACAAACAAACTCATGGAAAAAGAGATCAGATTTGAGGTTACCAGAGGCAGGGGGTGGGGGAAGGGATAATTAGATGAAGGCATTCTAAAGGCACAAGTCATAAGATAAATAAGTACTAGGGATGTAATATGCAACATGATGAATGTAATTAACACTACTGTATATTACGTATGAAAATTAAGAGAGTAAATCCAAAGACTTCTCCTAGAGGAAAAAAATTTTTTTCCTCTTTCTCTAATTTTGTATCTATATGAGGTGATGGACGCTCACTGAACTTACTGTGGTCATCATTTCATGACACACGTAAGTCAAATCATTGTGCTATACACCTTAAAACATAAACATTGATGTATGTCAATTATATCGCAATAAAATTGGAAAAAAAATTTTAAGGTTTTAAACTCCAGTGATATCTAATTTCAAACCTAATTCCTTCCATCAAATCTTCCTGTTTCATTGCAATTGTTGTTGCTGTTTAATAAAATTCATTTTAGTAAAAAAATAGAACTCAACTCTGAACTAACATAACCGGTTTCTTATGTTAGCCCTTAAATAAGATGTGAAATAAGAGTTAAAGAAACAGACCCCCTCATCGAAGATGGATACACGGAACCAGCAAGTGGTATTTTAGGCACCACTCTCTAAACTTAACTCTGGTACCCACCCATCAGACTGAAGCTGTCTGATGTTAGAAATTCATTGTCTTTTATCTGCTACAGACTCCATAGACTTTGCATATTCTCCCAGGTCCTACTGCTTGAAGTTTCTGGATCCAGGGACACTGCCCGCTTCGGGCATTCTGTGACTTGTTGGCTGTCTTTCCTCACAGGTAAGATCTGAACGTGCAGGTTTCTCCCTGAGGTAAGCTGAAATTGAAAGAATCTTATTAATTCTACAGGTAAGCACCCTCCCCCAAACCTGCAGTCCCAAGTTCCTAAACGTCTCACATCTAGATCCCATCCTTCTAAATAAATACTTTAGCAGCTGCATAACTTTATTATTCTCTAACTCTCCATCCAGGATAAACCGCTTCTCAAAGGAGCTGTACTCACTCGTGACTTTCAACAAAACACCTAAAATAATTTAAAATACAAGATAAGGTGATACCATTATTTCCTTAAAAAAAAAGTCATGGGTGGGTTTATCCTATTATAATATGTGGTTGTTTCCTAATAAAGTCACCAGTGGGTTTATCAGCTCCAAGGCTGGGTGTTTCTGGTTCCACCTGCTGTTTCAACATCTCTCTCTGAGGTTAGTTTATGTTATTGTATTTGAGGCTGTCCCACAGAGGTGGCAATCACTGCCCACCAAGTCTACTCCCAGATGTTAGGGAAGCAACTTTTCTACAATTGTTGATTACAGGAGGGGAAGAGGCAGCTGAATTCATTTCCTTCTCACAACTTTCACATGGCCCCCTCCATCCTCAAGCTAGTGTCAAATCTGCATCTACTTCTTGTCTTGAGTGTTGGGCCCTTACAGTGAGAGAGAGAGAGAGAAGGGAAGGAGGGAGAGGGAGAGAGACTGAATGAAAAACAGATTTCACAGAAAAGTCTGTGTATAATCTTGGAGGGGAATAGGGGAAGGCAAAAAATAAAAACGATTGAGTCAAAGAGTAGGATAATTGATCTTCATCAATGATATTCTCTCTGCTTCTGAACATTTTTTTTTGTGTTTTTGGACAATAAAGAAATATTTCCTGAAACAACAAAATAAATATTATACTCTGCCCCACTGTACTCTTCCATATGTATTCCAATTCTATGCGTCTGATAAAATTGAAAATTTAAATGTTTCCAAAGGAAGCACTGATCGGGACTTCCCTGGCGGTCCAGTGGTTAAGACGCCGTGCTTCCAATGCAGGGGGCGCAGGTTTGGTCCCTGGTGGGGGGACTAAGATCCCCCATGCTGCGCGGCCAAAAAAACAAAAAGAAAGAAAGAAAAACAAGGAAGCACTGATCACTACTCTGAAATATCAAGCACAGAACAGCTATACCCCCGTGGCTAGACATGCCATTTAAAATCACTCAGCAAACATTTCCAAAAGCCAAATGAATCTGGCCCCAAACACATCTCAGTCTAATTGGAAAATAAACACTCGCCTGGCTATTGAGAAGAAGGTACACAGAAACCCTATGGTTCCATGGAAGGAAAACTGAGATCATCCTACAGTGGAGGCCAGCAGTGGGTAGCATATGTTCTGGAAAATTTCTAATCCAAATAATCTCCTACACTTTTTGCTTCATGGATAGTAAATGAAGATGACTATCTGCATCCGATCCTGGCTCCTCCGGTTGCTAGCTCTGTGACCTTGGGGAGGACGTTTCACTTCTCTATCAATTCGTTTCATCAGCTATAAAAATGGGCGTAATTATATTTGCCTCGTCGGACCACCGTAAGGATTGAGCAAGGTCGTGTGTATGAATGAACTCGCTTAGTCCCTGGCATGATAGGTGATTAATGAACATTAGATTTTTTTTCTTATAATTTGAGACTAACACTTCTGTTTGAAAAGAGCCCTGATTTTAACTACAGATATCATTGCAGCCAACTTGTGGGTTGGGGTGAGAGCTTGGATGGGAACTCCAATCAGACTTCTCATCACACACGCATCAGCTTTGCAAAACCGGCAACCTGTCAGATGTGGAATTTTAAGTTCCCGAGACTCAAAAGTGGAGAGTTGTTTTTACCTCAATGGATTGTGTGAGTGGCAAACAAACTTTGTAAAACACCTGGCCCTGCACAACGTTGGCACACGGCACGTGGGTGTGTGGGTGTACCTTGTTCAAGAGACTGTTGCCAGCCACCGAGTCATGAGGATATTCTCCTAAATTACACTCTAGAACCGTTATTGTTTTACGTCTCATATTTAGGTCTGCAGCCCACCTGGAATTGATTTTTGTTTATGGTATGAGAAAGGGAATTTATAATAACTATTGATTATAAGATAAAGCCGGTGAGTATACTCAAGACCAGCTTATTCTTCAGTAGACTCTTCTCGATTCATGACCTCAATCCTCCAGAATTACTGGGGTTCCACCACACTCTATCTTCCTTTCTCCTTGCAGCCTGTATCAACTCTCTTTCCTACTCTTCAAGCCAGTTTCCTATATAAGCAGACACATCTAGTTAGGGAAAGACACTGCCTCTCTGTCTTCTGGAAGCCTGCGTTCTTCCTAAAGGATGGTCTTGGAAAATCTCTAAAAGGCTGGAGTGCAGGTGGAGAATCGCAGTGGGAAGAGCCGGGTGCACCCCAACCCATCTTCCTAATCTTCCGTGTATATCAGCTTGGCAGGGAAGGTTACTGGGATGACGACTGAGGCACCAGAGACAGCCTGGAGACTTCTGCGAGGATCTGGCAACTGGACAAGTTCCACAGATCAACCTCCCATCACACCAGCATGGGCATGCAGGGGAGAAAGGGCAATACAAAGAGGAAACTGCGGTCCAAACTTGGATGGTGCCCACTTGACGCTTTCACCGGAGCCTTCACCTGCTCACGTGCTTAAAGAAACGATCTGGCAACTGGACAAGTTCCACAGATCAACCTCCCATCACACCAGCGTGGGCATGCAGGGGAGAAAGGGCAATACAAAGAGGAAACTGCGGTCCAAACTTGGATGGTGCCCACTTGACGCTTTCACCGGAGCCTTCACCTGCTCACGTGCTTAAAGAAACTAGGAGTGCTTGCGCCCCCTGCAGGACGCAAGGGGCGTCCCTGGTACCCAGGAGGTCATCAGTGATTCTGCGAGCTTCAGGGTGCACAGCTTACAGGCGGCTCTCCATCATCCCCGAAAATTAAAAAAAAAAAAACAGCATTCTCACAGCTGAGCAGCTGGCGATAATGTTCATTAAAAACAACTAAAGCAGCCTGTGTGTTGTCAAAGAGCGGCATGGCACCTGGAAAAATAGCATTCTCATATTTTAGGGGGAAAAAAAAATAAAAGGAAAAAGAAAAAGGAACTCTTCTATCTCAAAAGACACAGATTTTCCCAATTCTGAGAATGTGAATTACAGCCAACTCAGGAAGTCCTTTGAAATTAACAGGTTATATTGCAAGAACTGCCACAGCCTTATCTAAAAGTGAACAAGAAAAGCCCCACTATGATGAAAAAGCAAAACAAACTTCTAAAACGTGCCATGGCCTGAGACGAAGAAAAATTAAGGTGTTTGCATAATAATGTCCCAGAATAAGCTCATCATATTTTTCTGTGAGGAACTTGGTTTGGGGACCAACAAGTCAGATTTTCTTGTGTGGCAGAACACATAACATGAGGATTTTAGAGTTGTGGGTGGCCAGGATATTTATGAAGATGCAGGAAAAGTTCAGGTCTAAGAAATAAGATTAATGAATATGTACAGAGAGAAGCATAAGCAGGGGCAGGAGACGGACAGAGAAAGAGATCTCAGGATCTTTTCAGGTTTGGATTCCATCACTCTTGAAGTCTAGCTCCTTCCCACCCTATGTGCCATGAGGTACACTTGAACTGATTTTGTAGCCACTTTTTGAATGAGCCGCCTCGAGGTGCGTTCTCTTACTTTCAATCCAGAATCCTAACAACTACAGCAAGTGTTAGGAGATGGGCCAGTGAATAGGGAGGCTGTTTTCGAGGCACAAGGCTGTGACACAACACACGACATCACTGACAAAACTCATTCTGTTCCAGGGGTGCTGACATCCCGCATAAAGTTCTTGAATATCAGGTTATACAACAGAGAAACACATCACATTGGATGTGTTCTGTCTGCAAAGGAGATGGAGGGTAGACTTGAGCAGGCATCTCAAAGCAGCTAGGATGTGTGATTTAACTATTCCATTGCACTAAGGAAGGCCATGTAACCTGGAGCTGGCAGGAAAGTCCCACTTTAAAATACTCTGCTAACATCAGCCTTGACATTGCCACCATCCTCCCTTAAGAATTTATGCTCATCCTTACTCAGGATAACCCAGCAAAATCAGTTTCCCAGATTCATTCTTTCCAGTGGTCCTGTGATGAGCAGAAGATTTTAACACGTGCATCACAGGGCCAAAGAGACAATCACTTTTCATCTGCATTCATGAAGCCCTCACGATGCTGACATCAAGCACCAATGTTGTGAATTCCGTGTAGTAGAAATATATTTTCTAAAATCACTTACATTTTTTCTAATTATATGAACTTTAGCAAATTGCTTAAACTCTCTGGGCTTCTGTATACTTTTCTGTAAAACAGCTTTAATATGCATTTCTTCATATGATTATTGTGAATATTAAATAAGTTTACTAATACAAAGTGCTTAGTATAATACCTGGCCCATGATAAATGCTGACTAAATATACGTTATTATTATTACTAGAAGTACCCGGCTGCCTCCACTGACTCGATTTCAGTGGCAGGTGAACTTTGCCTCATCCAAAAATATTTCACACACCACTCGGGCCATCAGAGATTCATCACTTTGGGTTGTCAAATAATCTCTACTGTAACGCAAGAAAATTCTAGTAGGAAATATGAAATACCACCTAATGGTCATTCAAGCCTTTTATAAAATAGTTTTCCAAGTGGATTATTTCCTAATTTTTTTTTAAGGAATTCCTTTATTTTTTTTATTATTTATTTATTTATTTATTTTATTTTATTTTTGGCTGTGTTGGGTCCTCACCTCTGTGCAAGGGCCCTCTCTAGTTGCGGCAAGCGGGGGCCACTCTTCATCGCGGTGCGCGTGCCTCTCACTGTCGCGGCCTCTCTTGTTGCGGAGCACAAGCTCCAGACGCGCAGGCTCAGTAGTTGTGGCTCACGGGCCTAGTCGCTCCGCGGCATGTGGGATCTTCCCAGACCAGGGCCCGAACCCGTGTCCCCTGCATTGGCAGGCGGATTCTCAACCACTGCGCCACCAGGGAAGCCCCTCCTAATATGTTTTAATGAAAAGAAGAATGAGATTAACCATCAGACTCTTGAAAGAGGTAAAGATCTGGAGGACTGACACGGGGGTGGGCTGGTATCACAGTGCTCCCTAAGTCTCTATACTCACCAGGCAGAGAGCTGACCTCCTGATAAAACAGATACTCAGAGCTTCGAACTTTTAGGACAGGTGCCTCCTTACCAGGTACATGGATTTTTTCTGCCATCTATTGGCCATTTTTGAGGACAACAGCCTTTATGCCCGCATAAAAGGCGTCCCACCCTGGGCAATTTTAAGTACCTCGCATAAGTGGAATCATAATTTCACAGGTGTATGTATATGTCCAAACACATCAAATTTAATGTACATTAAATATGTGCAGGTTTTGCATATCAATTATAGTTTAATAAAGCCATTAAAAAAGAAGAAGAAGAAGAACTCACTGGCTCCCAGGCATCTTTTCCGGCTTACACTTTCCAGGAGCTGCCCCTGAGATCTTACATGAGGGGGGAAGAAAAACAAAGGCCTGAGTCTGCAAGGCTATTCAAAGACCAATAGCTTAGCCACTGATTCTCCACATGGCATCAGCCTGTCACTTCTCTCTCCCAATCTGCTTTCTCATCTAGCAGATAAGTCACCCTGGCTGGTCCCTGCTAGCTCTAATACTCTCATGTTCTAGGGTCCCCTCAGACTGTAAATCTTTGTTTAAAGAATCATATCTATACTTCCTTCATTAATAAAACTAAATTGAGGGACTTCCTTGGTGGTCCAGTGGTAAACAATCCGCCTTCCAATGCAGGGGATGCGGGTTCCATCCCTGGTCAGGGAACTAAGATCCCACATGCCGCGGGGCAACTGAACCCACGCGCCACAACTACTGATCTCGCACGCCTCAACGAGAGAGCCCGCGAGCCGCAAACTACAGAGCCCATGCTCTCTGGAGCCCGCGCGCCACAACTAGAGAAGAGAAAACCCGCACACCACAACTAGAGAGAAGCCCGCGTGCCGCAGCAAAGAGCCCTCATGCCACAAGGAAAGATCCCGTGTGCCTCAACGAAGATCCCACGTGCTGCAACTAAGACCCGATGCAGCCAAAAATAAATAAATAAATCTTTAAAAATTAAAAAAAATTTTAAAATAAAACTAAATTGAGGAGAAATTATAACATTTAGACAGTTAACTAATTTACTAGTCTCTAGGACAACAGAGTGGTAAGGTGGGCGACCACCATGTTTCTACATCATCTGCCACTTGGGGGAGCTCTTGCTTCTTAACTGCCTTATAGAGACTGTACGAAACGGATTCATTTACTCTCAAGCCCATACGTAAAATGCAAAGAGCAGTGAACAAGTGACTTGTTTCTAATAATCAGCTCTTCCTTGATGAATGACAGAAAGGCTTTAATACACAGTCATTTATTCATTTGTTGGATTTATTTAACCTTGATTTTTCCATTTGTCATGACACAGATTGGTTTAGTCCTTCCCCAAAAGGACTGCCATACTCTTTACACATTATCATACTCTCTAACATTCTACTGGCTTCTAAAATCTCTCCTTTCCCTTCATCACTATTCTTTCCAATAATTAAGAGAGAGAAATCTGAAAATAATTGACTCCTTAAGATCCCGCTGGCTCCCCATAGCTGCCATCACTCAGTCCAAACCTGCATCATGCCATCAAAGCATTCATGGATTGGGCCCTAGAAGGGACATTTGTTTACTGCTTCCTCAGCCTCCCCACCTCCCTACTGGCTGCAGCACCTGAACTTTCTTCGAAAAATTATTCCCTGCTATGGCTTGAGTAGTCTTAACCTCACTTCCAAGTCTAGAGTGAATCTGTATTGCCATAGGCCACTCTAAATGACCCTTCTCCTGGCCACAGTGGTCGGTTCAGGGTGGACACATAATCCAACCTGAGTCAATGATCGATGAAATTTCTGCAGACTTCTGAGAAACAGACTCTCTCCAATCCCTCTGGACAGAAGCAGGACATATGTAACCAAAGAAGTTGCTGGTACTGTCTTGGAACCAGAGGGGAGAGACTACTAGAAATTGGAGTAAGCACCAAAGAAAAAAAGAAATGGAGAAAGAAACTGAATCCTGGTCAGATCACTGGAGCCCTGGATCAAGTCTCACCCTTTCCCTATTGGCCAGTAAAGTTCATTGATTATTTAAGGCAGCTTGAGTTGAGTTTTCTGCCTTTTCAAATAGTAATAGTCATAACTCATATAGGTCCCATGCAAACTTTTCCTAGACTTTGCGTAAGTCTTCACAGACTCCTTTCTTTTTTTTTTTTTTTTTTTTTATAGCTACTTTATTTATTTATTTCTTTATTTTTGGCTGTGTTGGGTCTTCGGTTCGTGCGAGGGCTTTCTCTAGTTACGGCAAGTGGGGGCCACTCTTCATCGCGGTGCAGGGGCCGCTCTTCATCGCGGTGCGCGGGCCTCTCACTATCGCGGCCCCTCCCGTTGCGGGGCACAGGCTCCAGACGCGCAGGCTCAGTAGTTGTGGCTCACGGGCCCAGCTGCTCCGTGGCATGTGGGATCTTCCCAGACCAGGGCTCGAACCCGTGTCCCCTGCATTAGCAGGCAGATTCTCAACCACTGCGCCACCAGGGAAGCCCCAGACTCCTTTCTTTTGATCTCACCAGACTAAAGGAGAATATTCAGGCAGAAGGCACAGTGTGGGTGAAGGCCCAGGAATGCTCATCAGGTTCTGGGGTTGCTGACTTGGTCATTAATAACCGGACCTGGGAATGGGGAGAAGGCAGAGGCAAGGGTGACCCCAAGGGGATGGACTTGAGTCACTTCAGGAATGATTGCTGTTGCCATTAAGTTTGCGGGAAGGAGACAAGGTTCAGTTTGGAACAATTCAAATTTGAGGTGAATTTTCCTACCCGGCTGCAAAAGCTGTTGACTTGTCTGCCACTGCCAGGAAACTGGCAGGTCCTTAAGGGTATGGACTGTGTGTTCTTCATCTTCAATCCATCCCCCAGAAGACCCCAAGGATGGTGTTCAATTAATGAAGAAACAAATAACTCTAAGCTACATTACCCAAAAATAATTAGAGAATAATTAAGTCCTGGTCTCTTTTGTGGGTCTGGTGATTAAGTTTGGGAAAGTTCTGAAAAGTTCTGCAATGCCTGATGGTGGGAAGGAGCCTGCCGGTGGGAGAGGTGGCACTGAAGCTGTACCTTGAAGATACAGGTGGAGGAAGGGGAGTAGGGCATTCTAGGCTGGCAGAAGGACTTGGGCAAAGATGCTCCTACCTGCCCATCTGACTGGGCAGTGCCACTACACTCTGCAGAATTATATCACTGTTCCAAACAACTGGAGAGAGAGCCAGAGGGAAGCAACCAATAAGGGATCCCACGTGATCTGACAACCGGTGACCCATCACAGTGGCCAGAGAAGTCAAGGGCACCAGGAAGGAATTGTGTTTGGAGAAATAGGTCGCAGCAAATTAAACAGACAAACAAAAAAAGGTTCTTTACTGCAACGTTCTACCTCATTCAGCTGAGTCAGGAGACCATTTGGTGTGCCTCTATTGAAATCCAAGGAATAGGAAATGAGGCAGCTGGTGCTGATGTTTTGTGCTTCTTTTTTCTGATTACATACAAGATGGAGAGAAAGGAGAGGGGACTCTAAGCCACTGTGATAAACAAATCCAGAAGCTAATTGCATTGTTGTGTTCTCTTCGCCTCTAAAGGAATTTTCCAGAGGATGAGTTACAGAGACATTTCTATTTTAAAAAAGGAAGAGTCTAACTCCCATAATTGTTTCCAATTTAAGAAAAAACGTCTTCAAAAGGACATCATTACTTCTAAGCTAGTTGTTCCATACGCATTTTAAAAAGAAAATACGGCACAACCTAAAGCAGCTTTCTGTCAGCTATTGGGGATTTGCATGAGAATGATCAAAGGGGCCCTTTTCTTCCTCTCTGAGATACATAAACTATTATCCGTCTCCTCTTAAAAGGCTCTCTGGGTGTATGCAGTCATTCTTCTATCATAACTGTTTACACTTACAGGCAATATAACTCTCATGGCTGGTTTTATGAATTCCTTATCTATCTGCAAGGAAGTACTTTGAAACATTAGAAAATCCATTCAAATCTTATTTTCTGGCAGCAGGTGACTTGGAAATGATTTTGTGCTCCTTCTTGTTTTCTAATTCTTTGAAGAGTGATGATGCCGACTGGCTTTACTACTTCTACAGGGAAACGAATCTGGGATGGAGAGACTTGTGAAAACAGTGGCCCTCACCCATCATCATTATGCAATTTACACCTTCCGAGTTTTCTGTGACCAGATTAGATTTATCTCAAAGGAACAATGAAATGATTGTGGCCTTGCATTCTGGAAATTTGCTCATGTTTTTGCATTTTAATATGAACACTACACAGTAGAACAGAGGTGGTGTGGAATAGCAGAAGAGGCATGGAATTGGGTACCATGAAATCCCAACTTGGCTTGACTAAATAATTTAACCTTTTAAGGCCTCTGTTTACCTTATCCCTAAAATGTGATAGTTACATCCACTCCAAAAAAAGTACTGAGGATTAAATGAGATAACATATATCAAATATCTCTTGTACATGATACACAGTATTGGTTCAGGGAATAGGTTCAATTGGGGAGGAGGAGCACACTGTCAGTAACAGCATTATTATTGAACTTTAAATATTCATCCAATGGAGGAAAACATTTAAGTAGGAGAGTCCATCTCAAATTATCCATGATGATTGCAAAGGATTACATAAATAAGTAATACGAAATTGACATTTTTCAATGCAGGGTATTTTTATTGTTTTATTAAAGCTAATATATGCTCATTTTCAAATGTTTAAATGATGCAATTGTATAAAGCGGGAAGTGAAAATCCCTTATAATTTTATACCTTCCTGCTCTGAGATATGGTGATTATCCTTTCAAATTTGTTTCTGTACACATATAAAAATAGTGCTAGAACAAAATAATGGATTCTTCACTCAACAGTAAGACTGGATCTGGATGGGCTGGAGGACCATTTTATCTCTAGGGCCTTATCTCTGGGATGGAGCCCATTGGGAACTTCAGACTTTTGACCCAGTTTGCAGGCCAATAGCAAATTAGGCTTTCGAATTACTCTAACTGAGTGGTCGTGCGTTGTCCATTATCAAATAATGTCTCAAAACATCAATATTTCCTGCTGGACTTCCCTAGAAAAGTAATGACTTTTACTGAAGGATAATTTCAAAAAGGTAAAAATTTGACTCATGTAAACATACGATAAGCACATGTCAACTATTTAATTCAATATATATTTAATAAATGAAGAAATCACTTAGATGGTACACCTGGTTCAAAGTAGAATTCAAGGAACAGAAATTTAAATAGTCATTCAATGGGATGCTGAAACAAATTTGCTAATAGATGCAAAACTGGTTAATGCCCTTCAGGGCCATAAACTGAAACCTTTGGAGTTTAGATTTCTGATTGGACAGAAATCTAAAATTTAACGTCTAAAATCAGAGTTTCAATGCTCCTGTCAAATAATAAGGAACAAAGTTAAACACAGCCGCATTCGCTTAGATAATTAAATAATCCTTGGATGAGACATTTCACCGATGACCTAGTATGACTTTGAAAGGACATGCTGTCATCTCTTGCTTTATTTCAAAATTGTGGATGTTAATTTTTTTTTTCTTGTTCAAATTCTTTTCCTGATTAGATCATTACATAATACTGAGCAGAGCTGCCTGTGCTATACAGTAGGTCCTTGTTGGTTATCCACTTTAAATACAGCAGTGTGTACATGTCAAGAATATTAATTATAAGAATAAATATTAGTATTAATTATTCTTAATAGTTATTTAAGCTTGCTCTTGTTTGTTAAAGTCATATGTCCCTATTATCTTTTGACTCAAAATCTTTTCATCTGTCTTTGATTTCCTTTTCATGTCTTTCATTTTATATATATATATATATATATACACACATATTATTCATAATATATATTTCATTGTATCTATAACTTTTATAAAGAAACAAGATCTTAAGTTACCTTCACTTGCTCTTTTTAATCTTATAGATACATAAAACGACAACAGTGAGACTGGTTCCTTGTCACCAGCCAGGTCAATTCTATCTCCCATTGTAGAGCTGATTCCATCAAAACATAGTGATTAACTATTAAGATTCCTGTTCTATTGTTACTTTTTGAACATTTCTCTAAGCTTCAAGCTTAGAATAAATCCCTCTGATGCTCTATCCCACCCTCAAGACCATATAAGGTGTCTCTTATGTGTCCTAATGCACTTGTCACACTATTATGACACACTTCTTAGCTACCTACCACCACCAACATACCCTCCTATAAACCTGGAATCCTTAAGGGCAAAGACTGTCTTTGTCCCATTTCCTCAGGTCCTGGCTTATACTAGGCACTCAATAAATAATACTTGAATCAAGGAATGAGGTATGGATACTATTCTTATGGTCAATGAAGCAAATGTGAAAATAAATATTAAAAATTAATTCAAAACTTCCTTCCTCTTCTCCCTGCCCTGCCGCCATAGTTTGTTTTAGTCATTCTACCAAACTTTCTTTGTCACTCAACTTAAACATTGTAAAACTCCATCTTTTTATGTTCTAATTAGTACTTTCGCCTTTACTTAGACCATTTACTCTTTAGGTGACATAGCAAGATGGTCAAATTCTGAGTTTCTCAACTCAAAATTGAGCTTAGCTGTTCATAACCAGCTTTACTGAATGTTAACAGGGATTAATTTTGCTCTATAGTCAACAGCTATGAAAGGGATTTTTCCCCTCTCAGAGCTAAAACCATTTAGTACAGCATTTTAATTTTTTAGAAAAGAACTGAATCAAAAAGAGTTTCTTATCATAAAGCAATTTGCGGTGAAACTAAGACTAATTCTTGATACCCAAACTAGTGGATAAAATATTAGATGCCACAGTGACAAGCAGGTGTGTGTTGCCCAGCCAGTGTGTCCCTGTGTAGCCCTGTCCATCTTTGCTCCAAGATACATGGTAAATGGAATAGATATACGTAATGATAGATCATAGTTAGATAACACTTGCTATGCCTATGAGCTGTTCAAGGACCAAGGACCATTAGGTGAGTCAGGAGTAATACTTAAACCACTGGGCAATCTCATATTGCTGTAATGAGAACTGAAAGATACTAGAGAGTTGAAATAGCAAAAAGCCAGCCTAACCCTATTATTAATATCACGGGCAGGCAACATAGTGAGTACTCAGTAAATACCTATTAATGCTACTGCTCTCTCCTCTCCTGTGAAAGGCCCAGTCCCAATCCCCATCTGCCAGGTCTTATATACACACTGACCAAGCAAGAAGGAGCATTTTTTTCTAGGTCAGATGGGGAGATCAGAAATGAAGTCTCTTCTTTTCTGTAGTAATTGTCCAGTGCTGCAGTAGGAAATAATTAATAACCAGCACTTGTGGGAGAAGAAAGCCTTGATTTTTAACATTTGCCAGTTTCCATGGTATAAATACTTTCATCATTCCATCGCCAATTTCAAGCTACTAACATGATTTCACTGAATCATATACTATGATATTACATGAATTATATATATTAGCTATTTAGCTCCCCCCTTTGGCATCTTATAAGTAAAAATAAAAATCATGAGTATTTAGAAGACATAGGCAATACTATCAACTAACATGACCTACTGGACAATCACAGATTATTCTGCCAAACAACAGCAGAATACTATTTTTTTTCAAATGCAAATGGAACATTCTCTAATACAGATGATAAGCTGTCACATCAAATAAATCTTAATTATTTTAAAAGATTCAAATCAGACAGACTGTGTTCTCTGACCACAGAGGATTGCATTTATAACAGAAGTTATTTGGAAATCTCCAGATATTTGAAAGGACACTTTCAAACAACCCATGGTCAAAAAAAAAAAAAAAAAAAAATCGCAGAGGGAATATATTTTGAACTGAATAAAAATTAAACCAAAACATTTCAAATTTTGTGGGACAGCTAGAAGAGTGCTTAGAGTGTAACTTAGATCTTTAAATGCTTATACTAGAAAAAGAAGAAAGGTCTTATATCAACAACCTAAGCTTTCACCTTAAGATGTTGGAAAAGAAGGACATATTTTATTAAAACTCAAGAGATGAAAGGAAATACATATGAAAGAAAATAAATAGTAAAATAGAGAATATAAATTAAACCAAAGGTTGTTTTTGTAAAAAGGCAATCAAACTGACAACCCAGTAAGTATATTAATCAAGGGAAAATGAGAAAATGTGTTGATTACCATTATCTGGAATGATAAAGGAACACCACTATAGACCTTACCTTAGTAAAAGTAGAACAAGGAAATATTATGAAGAACTGGATGCTTAGGTGAATTGGACAAACTCCTTGAAAGATAAAATATCCAAAATACATGCAAGAATAAATAGTAAACTTCAATAGCACTAATTAAATTGACTTTGTATACTAAATTTTTCTTACAATCCAAATAAACTTTGTTTCACTGGTTAATTCTAACAAACACTAAAGAAAAAATAATGCATTCATTCACAAACTCTTTAGGAAAATAGAAGCAAAATAAATCTTTTTAAAAATTATTTTATCAGTGAAAAATTATCCTGATACTAAAATCAAAGAAAATACCAAAAATAAAAAAACCCCTCTAACATCAATATTCCTCATGAACATTCCTCATAACACACAAATTCTACAAGAAAATATTCGCAAACCAAATCCAGCAATATGTGACTAACTGGCATTTAGGCACCAAAAGCAAAGTTGGTTTATCTTTAGGAAAAGTAAATAATATAATTTACTACATTAACCAAATAAATGATTAAAGAAAACCTATTTAATTACATAAGTAGATGCCAAAAAAAAAATCTGACAAAATTCAACAATCATTCCTGGTAATATCTCTCAGTAACATACCAATAGAAGAGAACATCATTAACCGATTTAAGAATGTATAATAATACCCTACAACTAACATCATACTTAATTGTGAAAAACTGAATGATTTCCCCTTAAGATCAGCAATAGGGTAAAGATTTCTGGTTTTATCCCTTCCATTCTTCATTGTAACAAAAGTTCTAGTCAGTATACAAGGCAACTCAAAAGACTAAAAGTCATAGTTAATGGAAATGAATAAGAAAAACTGTCTTTATTCACAGATGACACAATCTTACATGTAAAATTTCTTACGAAATCTTTTTTTTAAAAAGCTACTATAACTGATAAGTGAATTTAGCTAGGTGTGGGAACCAGAACAATGTACAAAATTTACCTGTACTTCTTTATGACAGGAACAATTACAAATGGAAATTAAAAAGTGATACCTGCTACTGTAGCATAAAAATAAGAAATAGTTAAGAACAAATTTAACAAACTATGTGCTAGATTCATAACACTGTAAGTACAAAACACCGCAGAGAGAAATTTTAAATGGTATAATAAATGTAGAGATATAAAATGCTCATGGATCGGAAAACTCAACATTAGTGTCAGTTTTTCTTAAAATCATCTCTTGATTCAAATCAATCCCAATCGAAAGTCCAACAGGTATTTTTGTAGATACTGACAAGCAGTATCTAAAGTGTATATGCAATAGGCTTTATATGCAATGGAAATAGCCAAGATAGCTTTGAAAAAGAACACACTTGAAAGAATTACACTACCAAATTTCAAGTGTTTCATAAAGCTACAGTAACAAGACAGTATTAGCATGAGAATAGATATATGGACAATGGAAGAAAATATCCAGGAAAACAACCCACGCACATAGGGTGAGTGGATTTTCAAGGAAGAGGCCAGGGTAAAACTATGGAGAAAATGGGTCTTCTCAAGAAATTATGCCAGGGACTTCCCTGGTGGTGCAGTGGTTAAGAATCTGCCTGCCAATGCAGGGGACACGGGTTCAAGCCCTGGTCCAGGAAGATCCCACGTGCCGCAGAGCAATTAAGCCCGTGCGCCACAACTACTGAGCCCGTGTGCCACAACGACTGAAGCCTGTGCGCCTAGAGCCCATGTTCCACAACAAGAGAAGCCACCATAATGAGAAGCCCATGCACCGCAACGAAGAGTAGCCCTCGCTTGCTGCAACCGCGCGCAGCAACGAAGACCCAACGCAGCCAAAATAAATAAGTAAATAAATATATTTATTAAAAAAAAGAAAGAAATTATGCCAGAACAATTGATGTTATATGAAAATAATTAACTAGAATTCTGTCCTCAGAGCACACATGAAAATTAACTTGAAATGGATCATAGACCTAAGTGTAAGAGTTTGTGCCTACGACTTCTAGAGGAAAATGCAACATTTTTGCAACCTTGGCACAGGCAAAGAATTTCTATACTGGACCAAAAAAGGCATGAAGTATCTCAAAAATAACTTTTATTTAATTAAAAGAAAATACTTCAGTTATTCAAAAGACACTGTGCAAAAAAAACAAACAAGACTAAAAGAAAATAGTGAATATGCAATGAAGTTGAAAAATAAAACAATTAACTGATTATCTTTTTCTTGAAATACAGCTATGTGGCCCCATTTGCCTGAAGATGATATTCCAATAAAGAGTCTCACAAAGTTTAAAAGGGATGGAGTGTATCTGGTGGAGCTCTGACTTTCTATGTCCCTGGATACGAAGAATATGTGTGTGTGTGTTTTGTGTGCATGCACACACCCACCTCTTTGGTAGTCCAAATAATGCCCCTCCAAAGATAACCACATCCTCATCCTTGGAACCTATAAATGTAATGTTAAATGACAAGGGGGGATTAATGTTGCAGATGGAGTCAAGTTTGCTAATCAACTGAGTTAAAAATAAAGAGGTGGAACTTCCCTGGCAGTCCAATGGTTAAGACACCATACTTCCACTGCAGGAGGCACAGGTTCAATCCCTGGTCAGGGAACTAAGATCCCACATGCCGCGTGGCACAGCCAAAAAATAAAATAAAATAAATAAGATAAAAACAAAGAGGTTATCCTGGCTCATCAGAGTAGAGCTGATGTAATCACAAAGATCCTTTAAATGTGGAAGAAGAAGGCAGAAGAGTCAGTGTCATGTATTGTGATGTGAGAAAGACTTGACTAGCCATTGCTGGCTTTGAAGATGGAAAGGCACCATGAGCCAAAGAATGTGGGCAACCTCTAGCAGATGGAAAAAGAAAAAAAAGAGAGAAAAAATCTCTCTAGAAGAGTATTAATGCATTTAGAACATTTACAATTATGTTTTAAGGTCTCCATAATCTGGTACTGATGAAGGAATGGACACATAGATAAACTGAATAGAATAGAAAATCATGAGAGTCTCAAATGCCTATGGAAATATGGTATATGATAAAGGTGACATCTCAATTAAGTATGGAGAAATTTATCTTTGTAATAAAGGTACTGGGTTAACTGGATATCTATCCAATAAGGACAAAGATAAAATTGTGTTCATGCATCATACTAAGAGAAATTCCAAATGGCTAGAGATCTTAATATAAAAAGTGAAATTATGCAAAAGATAGAAGAAATCATGGGTAAAATCCTCTAATCCCTCTTAGTAGGGGAAATTGTTGCTAACAATGACTCAAAATTCCAGAAGCAGTTAATCAAAACATCGTTAAACTGATTATATTAAATAAAATTTTTAAATTCAAGAGGAGTAAAACATTATATGAAAAAATATTTGCAATCATACTGTGAAGTTAACATGTTTAACATACAGTTTCTAAAACCAGAGGAAAAGTCAAGCAACCGTATAGAAAAAAATAAGACAAGATACAGAGAAGTCACAGAAAAAAATTCAAATGGCTCTTAATCTCAATATTATTTCTAGAAGTCACTTCTAAAGATACATTTTCAAATATAAAACATATTAACATGCCTATTCGCTGAAGTACTATCTGTAAGAAAGAACAACAGAAGACTACTGAAAGGACCAATCATTAGGAACTGGTTGGATAATGCAGAACACATCAACATGGAGTATTATACAACTGTATAAAGAATGAGAAATATATACTACTATGGGGTCATCTTAGGATATGCCATTAAACAAAAATGGCAAGATGACAAAAACTACATATATATATATAGTGCTACAATTTTACCTAAGAGAGGGTATGAATGTGCTTATGTCTGTGCTTATAAATGTTTCAATTAAAAGAGCAATGGGAGGATAAAACATAATACAGTGATTGAAAGCCTGTGAGGGTGGGGCAGAGAATAGAAGTGTCGTAAAAACAGAAGTTGGGTGACTCAATAAATCTTGTTTGGTAGATCTGGTGTTGGAGGTGATTTTGTCTTTCCAAAATCCTAACACAAATTTAAATTGTAAAAAGGCCCTAAGTATATTTTAAAAAAAAATAAAACCAAAGAGGCTTTTAGTTTTTTAGGGCTGCCATATCAAAGTACCACAGACTGGGTGGCTTGAACAAGAGCAATTTAGTTCCTCACAGTTCTGGAGGCTAGAGGTCCGAGATCAAAGTGTCAGCGGATTATTTTCTTCTCATAGTATCTCCTGAGCTTATGGATGGTCATCTTCTTGCATCTTCACATTGTCTATGCGTGTTTGTGTCCAAATCTCCTCTTCTTACAAGGATACCATATCAGACTAGGGCCCACCCAAATGACCTCATTTCACCTTAATTCGCTCTTTAAAGACCCAATCTCTAAATACAGTCACATTCTAAGGGACTGGGTGTTAGCACTTCAACATGTGAATTTTAGGGGGACACAGCTCAGCCCATAATACTGCCCAGGAATGGGTGGAGTTGGTGGCTCTTTGAAGAGCCATACAGAGGATTCCAAATGACAAGGGCACCCAATAATCAGACCGTACCAGCCTGGCTGATATGGCTGAAGGATGAAAATGAAATGCAGATGAGAGAAAAATGATTCCACAGGACTAGTACACCCAGTAATCACATTGTACCTCTCTGATGGATACACCCCAGGGTGAAAGGAAAGGCAGGCGACTATTTATGCTTCATGGTGCCAGCCGTTCTACAGGAGCTGTGGAACACCTCGGCGGAGACTGACGCAGGTAAGGCACTCTAGATGTGGGGCATGGACTTTGTGCATCTCGTCCACAAGATCATGGGAGCTGGACCAATCTTCCTCATGTCCTAGACATTAAGGGAGGTAGACAGTCTTCCAAAGCCAGCCTGGTTTCTGTCTCAAGGTGGATGGGGGAGCTGGGCTAAAAAAAATTCATGCTTTAACTCATGCCCTATGTCCCCCAGGGCCCACCATGCATCCTTCATTCCTGCTGGCCTTTCCTTTGCTCCTAGCTCTGTCAACACCTTGCAATGCTTGTACTTGTAAAATTCAGCATCCTCAGACATTTTACTGCATGTCAGACGTCAGTGAGTCTAGGGAGACACCAGAGAAGCAACCACCAAGGAGGAGGTCTCACCATAGGGTATAGAAATGCAGAGGTGGGGGAGCCCTGGTGATGTGAAAAATGTCTCCAGGAAACTTAGGATGGGGGAATCTTAAGTCAATGACCCATTTCTTTCTCCTCCCAGTTGTAACAGCTGATATACTAGAACAAGGAAATGACACCGTATTAAAACGAAGTTACAGAATCAACATCACTGAGGTAAACCCAACACTTCCTTCTTACCCTCTTCCCTCAAAATCACAAGCTGTCCAATCTGCTCTTGCCAAGGGAATTAGATGTTTTCTAGAGACCAGCAACTTCTATGAAAAACTGAGGTCCTACTCTTTCTATCCCTCCCATCACAGGTACTCAAGTTTCCCAGGAAGGTCCCCAAAATCAATTATGTTTACACACCCAAGGATTGGGATAGCTGTGGTTATGAGGTGAGGACTTTTCAAGCATCACAATTACCTATTGCAGGTGAGCACCCTGTCCCCACACAGCCCCGCTGCCTTGCTGCCCACTCTACTTCTGCAACTGCAGCACCACCGAGCACCAAGGGCCCCTTCTCCATGACCTGACAGATTCTTCCCAGGGAAGAATGCTGGACCATCATTCATGGCTGACTCCATACCAGCCTCAGGGTTTCCAGACCCTCTGGGGCCAACTACCTAGGGGCCAGAGCGTGTCCTTCCCTGGGGTCACCCACACAAGCTGTGTTGACTCTCAGGGCGTGCTCTCTGATCACCACAGGGTATCTGAGGAGGGGGCACTGTACTTCACAAAATGCCACCCGGTATACTTCTGGTACCGGCTCACCAGGGAGCAGAGATTAGGTTTCAAGGCACTGTACAAAAAAGGATGCAAATGTCACGTGAGTGGCCTCCTAAGCCTTTTTTCTCTGCAGCCCAGGCACTGGTGGTTGTCCCACGTCCTTGTGCCCAGAGCTCTCTCCCTTCTATCTCCCTCTATGGATGACCCCTGCCCTCTCACCTTCTTCCTATTCCCTGGCCGCCTCCTGCCCCAGTTTCCCTCCTGTTCCCCGCCCATCTCACTCTTCCCTTTAGCCTCTACCTGTATTCAGACCCTTGTCTTTTTAGGGTGGGGTTGTGAACAGGAGTGGGTAGGGGGTGGCAACAAGCCCTGGATCTCCCTCCACCTCTAGGTTCAGCCATGCCTCCTCTGCTGGCGCCCTTGCCCTCAACCTGATGTCAAAGAGTGTGTGTGGCAGCACAGAGCCTGTGACTACCACATATGGGAAGGAAACCAGTCCTTGTACTCCATGTGTGCCCTCACGCGCTATGGTCACTGTGAATGGACCAGAATCCAGACCCATAATTATCAACCCGAAACCACTACTCCAGAAACAATTCCTGAGATGCTACCTTTTACAGTATAGGGTTTTAATATTCTGTTTTTTGACTTGGCTATTCTTAATAGAATTGAGTTAGTTTTGTATACATTCATTGAGGTGAACACTTAAGTTTTGTTTACTTTCTGCAAGTAGTGTATGCATCAATAAAATTTATAAAAATAAATCCCAAGGGCTTCCCTGGTGGCGCAGTGGTTAAGAATCTGCCTGTCAATGCAAGGAACACGGGTTCGAGCCCTGGCCCAGGAAGATCCCACATGCCGTGGAGCAACTAAGCCTGTGTCCACAACTACAGAGCCTGAGCCCTAGAGCCTGCAAGCCACACTACTGAGCCCACGTGCCACAACTACTGAAGCCTGTGTGCCTAGAGCCCATGCTCCGCAACAAGAGAAGCCACGACAATGAGAAGTCCCCACACCACAACGAAGAGCAGCCCCCGCTCACCGCAACTAGAGAAAGCCCACGCACAGCAACGAAGACCCAACACAGCCAAAAATAAATAAATAAATAAATTTATAAAAAAAATAATAATAATAAAATAAATCCCAAGCTGACAAACCCAACCCTGGTAACAAATTCCTTTTATCTTCTCAATTCTTCAATCATCTCTTATCTCTTATTCATCGAGCAACAGCATGCCTGACCCTAATCCTTCTCATTCCAGAGTTCCTGACATTTCCTCAACCTACAAAAAGCAAGAGCCCTGGGCTCACACAAAGGGATAAATCCAGAGAGACTGGAGTCAGTCTCCACCTGACATGCCCTGACCCTTTCCCACATGATATGCAGAAGCAAGAATTACTGGGCCAGGGAGAAAAAAATATACCTTATTCCCACTGAATCAAGACTCCTTTGCAAATATAAAAATCATTCTTTGTCAGAGTAAAGTCCTGAGAATAAAATATGAAACTCAGACTTTTACAAGAACAAAAAGAGGAATATTTTTAGGACTTCAAACTCAAAAGGCACACAATATGAAGAAAAATATTAATAAATTTGAGTACTTTAAAAATAAAACATCTTTCCAAAAGTAAAATAAAGCACCATGAACACTATAAAAATATAAGATGCAGACATAGATTGGAATTATAGCGGACTTACAGCATTATGGTAAAAATGAGGTCTCAACAATGAATGTTTTAAGGAATTAATTGAAGTTTTCCTTTGAACACAAATTTTTGCCTTGAAAGTTTTCCACAGTCCTTCTGAAAACAGTGTCTTCTCTCTTTATTCATATTATTCAATTAATTTTTTTCAATTTTGGAATAATTTTGGATTTACAAAAAACAGTACCAAAATGATTACAGAGAATTCATATGTACCCTTTACCTAGTCTGCCCTAATGATAACATCTTATGTAATGATGATACATTTGTCAAAACTAAGTAATTAACATGAATACAATACTATGAACTGAATGACACTCTGTTCAGACTTACACACCTTTTCTTTTCACCTGTGCCAGAACCCAATCCTGGATACTGCAGAAATTAGTCATCCTGCCTCCTCAGTCTTCTCTGGTCTGTGATAGCTTTTTAGTTTAACTTTGTTTTTGATGACCTTGCAATTTTTCTGGTCAGGTGTTTCACAGGCTGTTCCTCAATTTGGGTTTGGCTGATGGGTTTTCATGATTAGACTGGGGCTATCAATTTTGGGGAAGAGGACCACAAAGAGGAATTTTTTTTTTCATTGCACCGTATCACAAGTACATAGCATTGACACTACATCACTCATGATATTAACAATGACTACTTGGTTAAGGTGGTGTCTGCCAGCGTTCTCCACTGTAAAGCCATGATTTTTCCTTTTCTACGCTCTATTGACCATGCCCGTGGTTATTTTTTTTTTCTGTAACTGAACAATGGAATTTAGAAACCCATACCTGGGCGCTGGGTTGTTCATTGTCACTGGGGTCACTGCTTCCAGGCCCTCTCAGTAAACAGAGCTAGAAAATAAATGTATGTATATACACATAGACATAACTATTTCTATATCTCCCTCAATATATATTAAAATAAACATGAGTTCATACTATCTCCAACTATAGAGTAATACAGGGTTAATTCTAGCCCTCAACCCTTGATTATTTGTACCTTTTTTCTCTGACAATAACAAACCTGATTCCCATTTTATACATTTACTTATTTGTTCGCCTCTAGTATACATATAAAATAGTTTCAGAATTTTCAACATATACACCTGTGAAAATAATTTTATCAACTAGAGTTATCAGGTTTACGTAGTTTTTACATACATCTACTCAGATTTATGGTCCCTACCCTTGGGCACAAAGCTTCCCGAAGCATCTGTGTCCATTCTGGGAGAGGAAGCCCTGCAGGGGAGATGGTGTTCCTGGCCCAGACTCAGAAATCTGGGCAGACTTACATGCGGTGTCAGGAATAAAGGCACTGCCTGGTAATTACACCTCTACAATCCACCTAATTTATCCAGACTCCCAATTTCAAGCTTCCAAGAAGCAGGTCCTCCCATTTAAAGCTCTCAGAATAAGACAGAGCTCCGGGAAAAAGAATTAAGAATCTGAGTGGGTATAGTTATGGTTAATAAGCATAATGGGAGGCTGCAAAATCCATAGACCAATTGTCTGTGATCTCATCCTCCCTGGAGTTCAACAATCAACCCTGGAATCAAAGGATGATTCAGAAAATAGAGCTACTATGGGACAGATGGCATACTTGTCACAGATTGGGGGACCCAAATGGGCACAAGGAGGTTTTCTGTGGCTACAAGGCCACACACACACACATAGACGCACACATACACACACACACAGAGTTACAAAAAATGTTTTAAAATATTTGTGTATACATTGATAACATATATTTCCTAGCTTAGTGTGGTGAGTGACTAAGTGAAATAAAATTTGTCAGTAGCACAGGCAACAGATACAGCACAAAAAGCAAAAATCTATAAAAGACAAACTGATAAATTGTGCCTCATTAAAATGTAAGACTCCCACCCTTCAAAAGCTGTAACTCCAAAAATAAAAGAATAAGCTTCGGAAAGAAGAGTTATATGCAAAATATATATTATCTGACAAACAACCTGTATCCAGAATACATTAAAGAAAATTAAAAAACCTCTTACCACTTAATAATAAGAGAAACAATATAAATGGGCAAAGTATTTGAATAGATATTTTATAAAACATGGTACATGAATGTCTAATAGTCCCTTACAATATTTATTGGAAAAATATATGTAAAACCTCTGCAAGATACAAATTCACATCCACTACAGTGGCTAAATTAATGACTGGTAATACCAAGTGTTGACAAGGATTTGAAGTACCTGGAACTCTTCTTTTTTTTTTTTTTAATTTATTTATTTTATTTATTTATTTTTGGCTGTGTTGGGTCTTCGTTGCTGCACGTGGGCTTTCTCTAGTTGAGGTGAGCAGGGGTTACTCTTCCTTGTGGTGTGCGGGCTTCTCATTGTGGTGGCTTCTCTTGTGGTGGAGCACAGGTTCTAGGTGCATGGGCTTCAGTAGTTGCGGCACACAGGCTCAGTAGTTGTGGCTCGTGGGCTGTAGAGCACAGGCTCAGTAGTTGTGGTGCACAGGCTTAGTTGCTCTGCAGCATGTGGGATCTTCCCAGACCAGGGCTCGAACCCGTGTCCCCTGCATTGGCAGGCAGATTCTTAACCACTGCGCCACCCAGGGAAGCCCCTGGAACTCTTCTAAATTGCTCTTGGGAGTACAAAATATGACAACCAATTTGGAAAAAGCCCAACAGTTTCTTATGAAGCTAATGATAAAATTATCATATGATCAATAGATTACAGCCTTAGAATCTACACAAATAATGAAAACATATGACAACAGAGACTGGTAAGGACTGTATATAACAGCTTTATTCATAATGGCCAAAATCTTGAGAAAAAACAATTTTCCATCAGAAATTGACTGAATAAACAAATTTTGGTTTATTCATACAATGTAACAGTGACTAGTAAGAAAGGGAATGAACTATTAGTAC
The DNA here is from genome assembly GCF_949987535.1 of Balaenoptera acutorostrata. Classification (NCBI taxonomy): domain Eukaryota; kingdom Metazoa; phylum Chordata; class Mammalia; order Artiodactyla; family Balaenopteridae; genus Balaenoptera; species Balaenoptera acutorostrata. The sequence continues at coordinate 11,052,574 of NC_080082.1, read as the reverse complement.
AGGCAACAACATGGATAAATCTTAAAAGGACTGTGTTGAGAGGAAGAAGCCATTTACCAAAGAGATTATGCTATACTAACCTATTTATATTAAATTCTAAAATATGCAAAATTAATCAATATTTATAGAAATTAGGTCAATGTTTGTCCAAAGCTGGCATGGGTGAATGATTAACTCCAAAGGGATATGAGGGAATTGGAGTATTTATACTATTGTTCTACATCTTGACCGAGGTATTGTTACATAGTGTGTTTATTCATAAAAATTCTTTAGACTGTGTGATTGAAATGTGCATGTCATGTTGTGTGTCCATTTCTTTAACATATTTGATTAAATTGGTAACCATCATTTTATTACTTCTTGTGAGTCCATGGATTGGCTGGGGGGATTTTTTCCCCTGCGTGTGATGCCAGCTATGGCTACAATCAACTGCAGATGGAAATGGGCTGAAATATCCATTTGCCACTGCCCAAGAGTTCACATATTGTTATGCACTGAATTGTGTTCCCCCAAAATTTGTATGTTGAAGTCCTAACCCCCGGAATCTCAGGATGAGTATTTAGAGAGAAGGTCTTTTAAAAGGGAATTAAGGTAAAATGAGGTCATTAGAGTGGGCCTTAATCCAACATGACTGGTATTCTTATTTTAAAAGGGAGACTAGGGGCTTCCCTGGTGGTGCAGTGGCTAAGAATCCGCCTGCCAATGCAGGGGACACGGGTTCGAGCCCTGGTCCAGGAGGATCCCACATGCCGCGGAGCAACTAAGCCCGTGCGCCACAACTACTGAGCCTACGTTCTAGAGCCCACAAACCACAACTACTGAGCCCGCGTGCCACAACTACTAAAGCCCGCGCACCTAGAGCCCGTGCTCTGCAACAGGAGAAGCTGCCGCAATGAGAAGCCCGCGCACCACAACGTAGAGTAGCCCCCTCTCGCCACAACTAGAGAAAACCTGCGCACAGCAACAAAGACCCAACGCAGCCAAAAATAAATAAATAAAATAAATAAATTTATTTTTTAAAAAAAGGGAGATTAGGACACAGACACACACAGAGGGAAGACCAGGTGAAGACACAAGGAGAAAACAACCATCTACAAGCCAAGGAGACAGGCTTTCAGAAGAAACCAACCTTACCAACAGCTTGATCTTGACTTTTCGCCTCCGCAATTGTGAGAAAATAAATTTCTGTAGTTTAAGCTACCCAGTCTGTGGAACTTTGTTATGGGAGTCCCAGCAAACTAATACATGTATCTTTTAACTTTAGGTCACTTCTCTTTTCACCGAAAAAATGTGACCAGGAGCACTTCTTTGTATTCTCTATACTGGGAGAATTTTTCTCTCACCTCTTTCCTTCAAGATCACCCTTGAGTGGGCACAGTATATGGTAGCCATGCATTTTCAGCTTGTATCAACATACCAAGCCAATCCATCTATTAAGCAGTCTGGATCTATCTTTGTCTATCAGGTTGCCAAAAGTTGTAAGTGTAGACAAAGGCTTTGGTACAATACTACTGGATGATATGGGTTCTGGGCTACCTGCTTTGCAGCTTTTTTTGCCCTCAAAATCTGTTCATGCTCAGTCCCGGGTGTAGCACTTCCATCATTCAGTAAATTTTTGCTGAGATGGCTTGAACTTACGATTTAGAGATTTGACCAAACCCACTTCTGGCCAGAAAGCACTTGGATCTGTCTATACCATGGTGCAACAGCCTCCCGTGATCTATATTTCTAAGGGTCATATTGAGAATTTAAATATATAGGTATATTGGGGAACTTAACTCATTCTTTCTTTAGGATGTTAATAGTGGCACCAATTTCTGTCATTATACCCAAATTATGATGTTGTTTTATTACCTTGGCCAGGGGCTCAATTTCAGAGTCTTTGATCTGGTCTTACTTATTAAGATAGCGCTTACATCAGAGGTGAAAAGCCCAACATTATGCCAACCACCCACTGACTGTCTGTAGCTCTAGTAGACACTGAATGATCTGTTTTAAGGCTAGGACTCCCTTAATTAACTAGATCCTGTATGATTCCAATCAAACAGGGATTCCAAATGACACTTGGGTATTCCAGACATCAAAGTCAATTTTGACCTGTGTCCGACAGTTTTTAAAATACTTAGTTATTCTCCTTGCCCCAGTGTATAGTTATTTTTTTAAAAAGCACTAAGTCCTCCTGAGGAAGAACTGGTGAAATCATTATCATATAAACTTACCCCAGGGTTGTCAGGTCCTCTCACCTGTGGACCAATCTTTTTATGCATTCAATTCCAGGTACAGATACTGGCTCAGGGCTGGTGTGACCTCTGTATCATCTTCAAGGAAAGGGAAAATACTATCCCTTAATAAGAAAGAATGGACCAATTCTGTAGGATCATAAGGTCATGGGGAATCTGCTGTCTTAAGACTTTTGAGTGCCTCAACCCAGATATCCCATCCCAAGTGTCCGTGGCCCAGGACAGTGGATTCTAGAGACCCAAGGTTCATGCTGGCCTGAGTTCAGGATATTCAAAGACTCATTCATGTGTTGAGCTCACTGCTGTTCATGCCATTGTACTTGTCCTTGGTCCTATATTCCCATTCATTTTCACCTCTTTTCCTATATAAACAGCAATCAGAGGGTGAAGTCAGTCTCCGGGAAAACTCAGAAACTGGATGTATATGTATTTTGGGGCACACTTTTTTAAATTAATTTTTTAAATGTGTACAACATAGTGTATTGTATGCCATTTTTTCCCTACAGTTTCAAGTGTGGAAATATTCTCAGTAGGTCATGTTTGATGTACATACAAGAGGAGCTTTAATGGTAGAAAAAATAAATAATGTCCTGTTCTGGTCAGAGCGTAAGTTAATTACCCAGGCCCTCAGTTTACCAATGGCTTCAATTTACTCCAGAATACTTACTACTGTGGGCCTAATATCACTGAAGTGAAGATTATGTGAGATGCTAACAAGGTTGAGATGTACTCTTATCTCAGTTGACAATGCTACGAACAACGGCTTTCAGGAACACTTGGATAAGTTCTAATCATTTCACAATTACTCTAAGCCTTCTCTTTATTCCCAATAATGGTGGCTATATTTTTCTCTTTTGTCTTTAGTGCTTTTCCTTTCCTACCTTTAGTTTGATTGATAGTGGCTCTCCTTCAACAGATTTTGCTCCTTTTCACCTTTGCTGTGAACCCCAAACCAGGGCCCAATGCAGACTTACACAATAATTCTACATGATGAGTTACTATTTCCAAGTCCCTGCCAGGGACAGTGAGGACTCAGATTAGGCAGGGAGGAAACTCATCTTAACAAAAAGGTCAAATGCAGAGGAAATGAGTCTCGACAAGAGGTGATTCTGTGAGGTTCAAGTTCACGGTCTTGGTAGTGAGGACTCATTCCTCTTTGAATTTTTGGTCCAAGGTCTAGGATGAGGTTCTTAAGAATGCTACTTCCTAACACTTACTACCTGAGGGCTCCTTCCCTCCTATAGATACCTTGACAGTTTTAAGAGGATTTTCCCATACATTTCATGGTCAATACTGAAGACTGTATTTTGGGAGTGGGAGGGGATGGCAGGGGGAAAGGTGTTCAGCCTTGCCTTCATTAACCAAACACGTTGGTTGTTTCCTATTGCACTTAAAGTGAAGATAAAGATGCTTACTATGGTCCTTGAAGTCTTTTAAATTTATCAATTAAAAAAAAACTCCATGAAACAAGAAGAATATGAAATAAACAACCTAACCTACCACCTAAAAGAATTAGAAAAAGAAAAACAAAATCCAAAGTCAGCAAAAGGAAGGAAATAATGAAGATCAGAGAGGTAATAAATAAAATAGAGATCAGAAAGATAATACAAAAGATCAATAAAACCAAGCGCTCCTTTTTTGAAAGGATAAACAAAATCAACAAACCTCTAGCCACGCTCACCAAGAAGAAAAGAGAGAGGACCCAAATAAAAAAAAAATGAAAGAGAAGAAATAACAACTGATACCCCAGAGATACAAACTTCGAAAACAAACTTATGGTTATCAAAGGGGAAACAAAGGGCGGAGGGATAAATCAGGAGTTTGGAATTAACATATACACGCCACTATATGTAAAATAGATAATCAACAAGGACCTGCTATAGCACAGGGAACTCTACTCAATATTCTTTAATAACCTATATGGGAAAAGAATCTGGAAAAGAATGGATATATGTATGTGTGTAACTGAATCACTTTGCTGTACATCTGAAACTAATACTACATTGTAAATCAACTATACTCCAATATAAAATTTAAAAAATATTTTTAATCATAAGAAAATACTATGAATGGTTATATGCCAACGAATTGGAAAACCTAGAAGAAATGGACAAATTTCTAGAAACATACAGTCTGCCAAAACTGAGTCACAAAGAAACAGATAATTTGAACAGACTGATCACTAGAAATGAAGTAAAACCTGTAATAAACAAACAAACAAACAAACAAAAAAACCTCCCTGCAAACAAAAGTCCAAGACCGGATGGCTTCACTGGGGAATTCTACCAAACATACAAAGAAGAATTTATACCTATCCTTCTCAAATTATTCCAAAAGACTGAAGAGGAGGGAACACTCCCAAAGTCATTCTATGAAGCCACCACCACTCTGATACCAAAACCAGACAAAGACACTACAAAAAAAGAAAATTACGGGTCAATATCTTTGATGAAATTAGATGCAAAATTGCTCAACAAAACATTAGCAAACTGAATCCAACAGTACAGGAGAAGGATCACACATCATGATCAAGCTGGATTAATTCCAGGGTCACATGGCTGGTTCAACATATGCAAATCAATCAGCATGATACACCACATTAACAACAACAACAAAAAAGACAAAAACCACATGATCATCTCAACAGATGCAGAAAAAAGCATTTGATAAAATTCAACACCCATTCATGATAAAAACTCTCACCAAAGTGGGCACAGAGAGAACATATCTCGGCATAACAAAAGCCACTTGTAACAAACCCACAGCCAACATAATACTCATTGGTGAAAAGCTGAAAGCCTTTCTGCTAAATTCTGGAAAAAGACAAGGATGCCCACTCTCACCACTTCTATTCAACATAGTATTGGAAGTTCTAGCCAGAGCAATCAGACAAGAAAAAGAAATAAAAGGTATCCAAATTGGAAGGGAAGAGGTAAAATTGTCATTATATGCAGATGACATGATACTATATATAGAAAACCCTAAAGATGCCACACAAAAATGATACTATATATAGAAAACCCTAAAGATGCCACACAAAAACGATACTATATATAGAAAACCCTAAAGATGCCACACAAAAACTATGAGAACTAATAAATGAATTCAGCAAGGTAGCAAGATATGATTAATATACAGAAATCTGTTGAATTTCTTTACACTAACAGTGAAATATCAGAAAGAGAAAGTAAAGAACCAGTCCCGTTTAAAATCACATCAAAAAATAAAATACCTAGGAATAAACCTGACCAAGGAGGTGAAAGAAATATATGCTGAAAATCATAAAACACTGATAAAGGAAATTGATGATGGTTCAAAGAAATGTAAAGATATTCCATTCTCTTGGATTGGAAGAATTAATATTGTTAAAACGGCCATACTACCCAAAGCAATCTACAGATTTAATGTGATTCCTATCAAAATACCCATGACATTTTTCATGGAACTAGAACAAATAATCCTAAAAGTTATATGGGACCACAAAAGACCCAGAATTGCCAAAGTAATTTTGAGGAAAAAGAACAAAGCTGGAGGCATAACCCTCCTAGACTTCAGACAATACTACAAAGCTATAGTAATCAAAACAGTGTGATACTGGCACAAAAACAGATATATGGCTCAATGGAACAGAATAGAGAGCCCAGAAATAAACCCATACCTCTAGGGTTAATTAATCTACAGTAAAGGAGGCAAGAATAGACGGTGGAGAAAAGACAGTCTCTTCAGCAAGTGGTGCAGGGAAAGCTGGACAGCCTCATGTAAATCAGTGAAATCAGAACACTTCCTCACACCATATACAAAAATAAACTCAAAATGATTTAAAGACCTAAATATAAATCATGACACCATACAACTCCTAGAAAGGAACACAGGCAAAACATTCTCAGACAAATTGTGGCAATATTTTCTTAGATCCAGCTCCCAAGGCAAAAAGAAATAAAAGCAAAAATAAATAAATGGGGCCTATTCCAACTTAAAAGCTTTTGCACAGCAAAGGAAATCATCAAGAAAATGAAAAGACAACTTATTGAAAGGAGAATATATTTACAAATGATGTGACCAACAGGGCTTAATTTCCAAAATTTACAAACAGGTCATACAACTCAATATCAGAAAAACAAACAACCAATCGAAAAATGGGCAGAAGACCTAAATAGACATTTCTCCAAAAAAGACATACAGATGGCCAACTGGCACATGAAAAGATGCTCACCATTGCTAATTATTAGAGAAATGCAAATCAAAACCACAGTGAGGTATCACCTCGCCCTGGACAGAATGGTTATCACCAAAAAGTCTAAAAATAATAAATGTTGGAGAGGGTGTGGAGAAAAAGGAACTCTCCTACACTGTTGGTGGGAATGTAAATTGGTGCAGCCACTATGGAAAACAGTATGGAGGTTCCTTAAATATCTAAAAATAGAGCTGCATTACAATCCAGCAATCCCACTCCTGAACATATACCTGGAAAAGATGAAAACTCTAATTCAGAATGATACATGCACCCCAATGTTCATAGCAGCACTATTTACAATAGCGAAGACATGGAAACAACCCAAGTGCCAATCAACAGACAACTGGTTTAAGAAGATATGGCATATATATACAATGGAATATTACTCAGCCATAAAAAAGAGTGAAATATTGTCATTTGCAGCAACATGGATGTACCTAGAGATTATCATACTAAGTAAGTCAGACAAAGACAAATATCAGGGGCTTCCCTAGTGGCACAGTGGTTGAGAATCCTCCTGCCAATGCAGGGGACATGGGTTCGATCCCTGGTCCAGGAAGATCCCACATGCCACAAAGCAACTAAGCCCATGTGCCATAACTACTGAGCCTGTGCTCTAGAGCCTGCGAGCCAAAACTACTGAGCCCGCGTGCTGCAACTACTGAAGCCCAAGCACCTAGAGCCCGTGCTCCGCCACAAGAGAAGCCACCACAATGAGAAGCCCACGCACCGCAACAAAGAGTAGACCCCACTCGCTGCAACTAGAGAAAGCCCATGCGCAGCAATGAAGACCCAACACAGCCAAAAATAAACAAAATAAATAAATTTATGAAAAAAAGACAAATATCATATGATATGACTTATATGTGGAATCTAAGAAATAATATAAATGAATCTATATACAAAACAGAAGCAGACTCGCAGACATAGAAAACAAACTTATGGTACCAAAGGGGAAAGGGAGTGCAGGGAGGGATAAATTAGGAGTATGGGATTAACAGATACACGCTACTATACATAAAATATATAAGCATCAAGGATTTACTGTATAACACAGGAAACTATATTCAATATCCCATAATAACCTATAGTGGAAAATAATCTGAATATATATATGTAACTTGATCACTTTACACCTGAAACTAACACAATATTGTAAATCAACTATACTTCAATTAAAAATAAAAAACTCCAAGGAGAAATGTGTGTGTTTCCTATGGACACCGCTCTATCAAATTCAACAGCTCCTAGTATTCCTCTTACCAGAATCTGGATCAAGAAAGAAAACACAAACCACTTAAGAGTTATTAGATTTGAGGAGGTTGGCATGCCATCTGTGAGGGTCTTATTCAAGTTATTTCAGAACAACTGTTCACAGAATTTAGACAGGTGCTTGGTTTGGTAAATTGTACACCCTGAACACAGGGCAGGAGAAATCTTGCCTATATGACTGTATGAGTATGAGTAAGCAGTGGCCACTATCCCTATGGAAATCTCTCTGGAGGGTGCAGAAAGCAGAGCCAAGTTTGCCATGTCTTAATTCTGTGTCCTGTTCAATGCAGACGATAGAAAAAAGGTGGAACAGAAGATGAAGGGTTGGCAGAGTCCTGGGAGGAGAGGGAAGGAGCAGAAAGACAGCAGGTGGAGCAAACAGCAGCAAGTAAAGCAGGTAGTGACAATAGAGAACAGGGAAGATCCGGAGCTCATCAAACAGAAAGGGCAAAAACATATTTAAAAAAAGGAATTACGGAAAGGCCAAGAGGATAGAGAGGAGAGGAGGAAAGGAAGAGGGAGAGCGAGCAAGGCACAAAGAGAGTAGGCACCAGGTCCTGGGCTGAAAGAACAGCGGATGGGTCATTCATGGTAGAATGACCTGTCCTGTAGATATCAAGAAGGTATCTTAGTTATACTCTTTTCCGTATTTCATGCTACGTCTATTCAATTTTGATTTACTGTTACTCAAAACTGCTCATGAAGACAGAAGTCAAATTTGGAAGGTCAGCACACTGTGTCCACTCTGTGGTTTAAGTGAATCTAGACCTAATGGCCTCAGGAAACCCTGGGCAGGGAAACAAATCAGCTATGGATGAGCAGTCCCAGGAGGGAACACAATGTTCTAAGTTACTAAAGAGAGACAATGACTATATTTCTGGTCTGTTGGCCAAAACTGAGGGTTCCATGCCAGCGGGTGAGAGAAGGCAAAAGGCTAGGGGGTGTGTGACTCATCCTAGATTAGGTATGTTTGCTGAAAACTCCACTCAGGAATGTAACCATGATAATTTTCCTTACCACTTGCATTGATAAATTCAAATTTCTCCTCAGGAGATCTGATCACCTGCGGAGGAAAGAGAAAGAATGATATGGCACTCAGGAATATGTGTGGGGTGGGGTGACTGTGGTGTTTGTGTGTAACCCAGACCTGTTAGACTCCAGACACCCTGCACATTCTCTCAGTCAGAATCTTCCGTTGGCCAAAATCTTCCGTTCTCGAGGGGAGACACCTCTGGGGAGGAATTGGTAGGGTTTCCCTGGTAATGCGCTCTCATAGGGCTACATTTTCCTGTTGACATGGCCAAGCCCTAGAATAAAGCAGCAATGATTGAGAGGGTGGAAACAGTATGCATGGGACCCCTCATGTCTAGGTATTCAAGATCCCACTCATATGCCTCCAGCCAACACTCAAAATACAAAATGTGCAGCCCCACTGCACTCATACCTGGGATCCTTCCCTCAACCACCTGGGCAGGGTGAACTCTCACCCCTTAGAACCAAATGTTGAAACACCACAGCAAAGGACCTTGCATTCTTTTTTTTCTTTTAAGATTTTTTTTTTGATGTGGGCCATTTTTTTTAAAGTCTTTATTGAATTTGTTATAATACTGCTTCTGTTTTATGTTTTAGGTTTTTGCCCATGAGGCATGTGGGATCTTAGCTCCCCGACCAGGGATCGAACCTGCACCCCCGCGTTGGAAGGTGAAGTCTTAACCACTGGACCACCAGGGAAGTCCCCAGGACCTTGCATTCTTAACAGACTCCCCAACTTCTAAGTAACAATCCAGTGGTGTAATAGTGCACAAGAACAGGCCTGCCCAGGCATGGTGATGAGAGGCAGGAAGATGCAGCGACCATCAGGAAGGTGAGAGCCAGATGAGAGCATGGGGGACAAGGGAAGATTTAGGAAAAGACCTTCTTGCAGTCTCCCTGTCTTTAATGACGTAATATTGACAGGATGTAGATAAATAATACTAGCGACTTATGATAAGTGTTCTTTTAATCACCATGAGAAACATAGAGGTTAAGTAAATGGAGCATGGACTCAAGGTGCTTAGGTTAAAATCCAAGTTGCATGAACTCCCGGCTGAAGTACCTCAGCACAAGTCATTCAACAGGTTTTTGCCTCAGATTCCTCAACTATGAAATGCAGATAATCACAGAACTTCTCTTACAGGATTACCGACAAGGTTACATATTTAATGCATGGAATACACTTGAGGTATGACCTGAAACCAAGTGAACACTCAAAAAATTTGGATTTGTATTGTATATTCTATGGTTAGTAGTTACTGTTACTAACATAGCTTTAATAAGTAAGGATCTACCTCTTTTACACCTCACAAATACTCATAAAAATATAGATTTATCCCCCTAACTTACAAGTATCTCTTCATTCCTAATTACAGTATTAATTTCAATTATAAAGGCAAAAGTAATATCAACGATGCATCATAACTATCCCAATTTTGTATAGATTAAGAGCCAACAACAGGATTCACCGGGGTAGTATTAATCATGGTTATAATGTTATATTAATGTAAATTAACAGTGTACCAAAATCATCCCCATTTCCTAAAGGGAAATCAATATTCCCAAAGAGAATGCCAACATTCTTATGACTACTTTCTTGGCCCTGGTTATAAAGGTCCCGGGATATGAAAGAACTCTGTAGGATATCAACAACTGCTCAGAGATTAGTCCCCACAGTCGTTACCCCCCATTTTCCTTCTAAGTTGGCCATGAATTTTCTTGGACATAGCCATGTCCCTACACCCTCACCCCATGCTGGCCACTCACCAGAGTGAGGCCATGCCTAGTCTCCCCCCTCCTCTGAGAATGCCCAAGTCCAGGCAAGCACACAGCCACAACATACCCCAACAAACAACATACAATCTTTTTGAGGCTATAAGCCCTGACTTTAATCACACACCCTGCCTTTTGCCTCAGGAGGAGGTCACAAATAGGTTAAGGATCAGTTTCTTGTCCCCATGCCCTCTTCTAGGGCCTCTCGGTGCCACCAATGAACTCATCCAGCCCCCCTGCATAAGCAAGGGAGAGAAATGCTATTGAATACATTGTATTTTGTGGTGACAGAATAGTCAGAGATATCAGTGCAGTGAGTACTCATGTCTATTTTACTATATATTCAGATACACAGATGCAGAAATAATTATAGATATGCTTATATACAAAATCAGCAGTATATATATATAATCTATTTATTGAATAGATATTTACTGAATATTTATTTATTCATTTGTTTCTTTGTCTGTTTCTTGGCTCTGTCTCCTGAGCAGACCTCGAAGCACTGACACCTTGAAAGCAATGAGCACATTTAGTGCACAGATCTTGGTTTCTAAACACCATTATCCATTAAAGGGAAACCAGAGCCCTTTGGAAAAAGGGCTGAATACAGGGCTGGGCCAGGTAAAACACAAGATGATCCCATCTATGTTATAAGGACACATGAATCAATATGAAAGAATGCCCAATAGAAAAGGCTGGAACCGTTTTCCTAGAAAACTATATAACAATTGGAACAATTAAAACATGGGACAATTTTCCTAGCAAAATAAATGTATAATATTGAATTATACCCCAAAGAACAAAATAAATATCCATCAGCCCATACCAATATTTATAAAATATTGAATAAATAAATGGAGGGAACAAATCTTCCTTATGGAAGAATTTCAAATAACATGTTGAGATACCTGCCTTCTAAGAAGTGGAAATTCATTTCCTTCCCCTTAAGTATGGGGAGGACTTGCCATATCCCAAAGAATAGAATATGGAAAGAGGAAAATCATGATTTTATAATAGAGAAGTAGTGAAGAAACACCTTAACCAAGCGATCAAGGCTAATTTCAGCAGTGATAACTTTTACTGATATCATATACCCCCTGACATGATGCAATGAGAAACACACTCTACCTTTGAGTATATTTTAGAAATATACTTTTTCTCTTTTCAAAGTGAAATTTACTTAAATACGTAATGAATGCATTATATTTAAATTACAATTCCTTTGTAAGCCTCTGTTATAACATACTAAATTTATATGACTATATCTATAACCACTGACTTTAAACTAATGCAAAAAAATTAAATGCTGACCATTACAGATTTGCCCTCATTTTTTTTTTTCGTGTTGAATTTTCTCATCTAGGATCCACTAAGTTAATGCAAAAAATTAATCTCAAAATTTGACTACTGGAGTGTAGGGTCTTGCCTTCTGGTCTTTCAGGATGTTTGCTGAGAATGTGACTCAAATGAGGTCCTTCCCTATGAGACTGCAACTCATGTTGTTAATGACAGAAGATAGAGATGTCTTAACCTTCATGATGCTTGGTATATGTATGTTAAAAAATAATGTTCTTAGTAATTTCCAGATTTTCTTACAAGCACGTTCCAAATTTCTTTCACAAACTCTGAGCTCAGTTTTTATTTTTGCAGGCTAAGGGAAATTTAGGGATCTGTATAACATTTGGTTGACACCACCATTGCTTGTCAGGGAGGTGAGTAAGGCAAATAAATGATAAGGATCAGATCTTCTACTAATTGAAGTGATCTGGGTGTGTGGTTAACGCATGCTCTTGACACCACAACATTTCTATGTGGATGAAACTATCCCTCCTTTCCACATATGATTCTGTATTTAGGCTTTAGGAATGCCTAACATTAAGGGTGAAAAAAATTTAGTGGATTTTCCCCTCAAGTTAGGCAATTTTCTAAAAATTATTTCATGATCTTGTCCCTAAATGATTCATCTAAGAGAAAACAGATAACAAGATAATGTCACTAAGCCTGTGAATTCATTCATGATGCAACACCAAATGTTACTAATCCCAGCACCAGATGTGAGGCTACTTTGAAGGGTGATGAAGGGTGACATTCTGGGGCTCTGTTGCTGATTAGTTAGATGCTCTCCTTTGAAGAGACTTACAAATAAAATAAACAACCGTGAATGAAATTATTAAATAGGGCCTGTGAAGACCTTCAGAGACTGTTGTGGGTTTAGGCAAACAAGAGAGTACATTAGGTTGTAAGTGACAGAAAACTAGCTCAAAGTAACTTAAGCAAAAGAGGAAGAATTTATGGGATCTCACAGTTAGGAAATACAGAACTGCCTCTGGCTTCAGACCTGGCTTGACGCAAAGACTCAGTACCTTTAGGCCTCCTGATCTGCCTCTCCACCTCACACTCTACTTGATTCTTTTGGCATCTTTCCTCAGATGGGCTCCCATCTGCCAGCTCAGCCACCCCACTGAAAAAAGGCAGTCTTTTCTCTTTTCAGGCATGAAAATTTCCAAGGAGACCACCCCGGGGTCATGTGCCCTTCACTGACCAATCACTAAGGTCTGGGCTGGGGTGCTCTGATTGGACAGGCTTGGCCCAAGCCTTGGCTCCTCTGTCCAGGGAAGGGTGGGGCCAGGTGACTCATGGACCAAAGGGTCACATGGGTGAGGGAGGAGAAGTTCCTAAAGGAGAAGAGGAGCACCGCTTTCAGAAAACAGGGGATGGAAATCACAGCCCCTACAGCTCTCTCAAGCGAAAGTGTTCTCTGACCAGAGACACCTGTGATCATATGGCAATCATCCGCCAGGGCCTAAGAGAACGCCCCAGAGGGGGCCTCATACACCATCCACTACCCCGTTACTGTTCTGAGCAAGGTCTAGCCAAGCACAACTATGGAGAGACGCTTCTCTGTCTGCTGTAGCCTTGTGGATCTGTGCACTCCATCTGGAGCCCCTCTCTCTCACACAGTAGGAACAGGCTCCCAGAAGCCATGTGTGTACCACGTGATCTTGCTCTACCCACAGCTGATTGGTAAAAGGCAAGTCTCAGAACTGAACTCATCAGATATTTGCTGAGGAACTTGGAATTGGGGCCAACAAGGCAGATTTTCCTATGTGGCTGAACACAAAACATGGGAATTTGAGAGCTTTGTGTGGCTAGGATTTTTATTCAGAAACAAGGAAAGCTGGGGGCTCAGAATTAAATAACAAAGATATAGAGAGAGGTGTGGAGAGAGGTACAAGGATGTTTGGAGAGAGGTATAGGCAGCGGGCAGAGAAAGAAATCTCAGGATTTCCAGTTTCTGATTCCATCCCTCCTGAAGTTCAGCTGCTTTCCGTCCAATGGGCCATGAGTTACCCTCTGATTCCTTACCTCCCATTTAATGAGCTCACCAGAGTTGGGTTCTCTTACTTTCAACCCAGCATCCTAACCACTATAGCAAGTGTTAGGAGATGGGCCAGTGAGTAGGGAGGCTGTTTTCTAGGCACAGGACCATGGCACAACACAACACACCTCTGACAAAACTCACTCAGTCCCAGGGGTGCTGAGGCTGATCTGTTCCACAAAGCCTATGAGCATCAAACTAGACCACCAGAGAAACACACCAGATTGGAAGAGTTGAGTGATGTTCTGCCTGTGCAGGAGGGAGAAGATAGACTCAAGATGGTCCTTGGCGGCTAGGATGTGTGATTTAACCACTCCATCATACTAAAAGAGGGTCATGTGACTTCTCTGGCGGTCCAGTGGATAAGACTCGCACTCCCAATGCAGGGGGCCCAGGTTCCATCCCTGGTCTGGGAAGATCCCACATGCTGCGGAACAACTAAGCCTGTGAGCCACAACTACTGAGCCTGCACACCACAATTACTGAGCCTGTGCTCTAGAGCCCGTGAGCCACAACTACTGAAGCCCATGCACCTAGAGCCCGGGCTCCACAACAAAAGAAGCCACTGCAATGAGAAGCCCGCGCACCGCAACAAAGAGTAGCCCCTGCTCAGCACAACTAGAGAAAGCCCGCGCACAGCAACGAAAACCCAACGCAACCAAAACAATAAATAAATAAAAATTTTTTAAATCCCTTAAAAAAAAAAAGTAGATTATTTCCTCCTAATGGGTTTTAATGAAGAGAAAGGTGAGATTAACCACAACACTCTTCTGACAGGTACAGATTTGGACAAGTGACATAGAAGTAGGGTGGGCAGGGTTATAAGTGGTGGGCTGAGAACAAAACGTCTTGATGGAAAATTTGATGATATCACAATGATCTGTAATTCTCAGGATTCACCAGGCAGATGAGCTAGTGTCCTCAGAAAAACTCTAGACTGCCAAAGCTCCATAATTTTTGGAGCACATGTCTACATATCCAAATCATATATTTTTCTGCCATCTACTGGTCATTTTTGAGAAGGACCATAGTCTTTATGTGAGCAGAGATGGCAGGGTCTTGATGCTTCTCTTCTTTCTTGGCCTACCCGGGGCCTTGCCCACAAACCTCACTGGAACTGTGGAGTGTGAACTGGGTTTGTGGGATAAGTGACAGGGCTTTAGGGGTTGATGACGGTGGTGTATTGAGACACTGATGGACATATGTGGGGTAGTGAGTATCGATCTGTGGGCTCACAGAATGGGGTTTATATTTTCAGTAATGGGTTGTCTGTGGACTTTTATATCCCATCGAGACCAGTCACTGGAGGTAGGCTGCCGCTTATGGGTAGGAAACCAGTCCTTGCACTCCAAGTGTGTGCCCTCCATGACTGGTGGCTGTGAATGGACCCAAGTTGACGTGGCGCCCAATCCTTCCCCTCCAAAGCAGAATCCTGAGGTACACCTGCCCACTTACAGCCTGAATCCCAACAATTCCCCAGCACACATGATAACTCTTCTGGACACAACTCTACCGTTCCACCCAGGGACCCCACCAGCTCATCCAACTGTTAATCCTATGACCCTTCCATCCAGACCACTAACAACTACGTGGAATGCAAAAACTCCTCCAGCTCATTTAAACTACTTGAAATAGTCCAAGCAGTACTTCAGCCTGTCCTCTCACTGTAGGGTTATAATGTTTGGTTCCTTGATGTGGGAAATGGGGACAAGCTGGGGTGATTTTGTGAAAGTTCACTGAGTTGTACCCTTAAGTTTTGTTTACTTTCTATAAGTAACATATGCATTAATAAAATTTATGAAAATAAATCTCAGGATGACAAACTCCATGCTGATGAAAAATCCCCTTGATCCTCTGTATTCTTCGTTTACCTTTTATCTCTTATTCATCCAGCAAACTCATGCCTGACCCTAACCCTTCCCATTCCAAAATTCCTGCCATCTTCTCACTCCATCCAAAGCAAAACACAGCCTGGACAAAGAAATAGATCCAGAGGGATCTGGAGTCAAACTCCACCTGACATGCCCTGAACCTTCCCTAGATGATTTGCTGGACCCAAGAATCATTGGGCAAGAGAAGGGAGGGTATTCTAGCTCCCACAGAATAAAACTTTTAAAATTCTATCATAACACAAAGGAGAATATCTTTAGGACTTCAAGATACAAAAGGCATAAAATATGCAGGAAATTGTTAGTAAGTTTGACTACTTTTAAGTAAAACATGTTTCCAAAAATAAAATAAAGCACAGCCAACACTATGACAACACAGTAAGGTGCAGACACAAGTTAGAGTTGTAGAAGATGTACGGCAGATATGAGTCTGAACAGTTCATATTTTGGGAACTGATTAAATGTCTCCTTTTAACGTAATTTCACAACACCAAACTTTTCTAGAGTCCTTCAAAGACAGCACATTCTCTATTTTTTTTGTTCTATTCACTTTTAGACTTTAGAATACATTTAGATTTGCAGAAAAGATTCTAAGATGGTACACAGAATTGTTTACAGCCTTAACCTAGTTTGCCCTAAGGAGAATATCTTACATAACCAGGGTACATTTGTCAAAACTGAAAAATTAATATGGGCACAGTACTATTAACTAAATGACAGACTCTGTTCAGATTTCACTAGTTTCCCCACTAATGTCATTTTCTGTGCCAGAATCTAATCCAGAACATCACAGCATTTAGTCACCATGTTTCCTTAGTCTCCTCTGATCTGCGACAGTTTCTTAGTCCTTTTTTTGTACAACTTAGAAAATGTAAAGAGTATTGATCACATATTTTGTACTATATCCCTCGATTTCTGTCTCCTGTATTCTCATTATTAGACTAGGGTTATGTTTTTTATGGGAGAAAAAATCCCCGAAGAGCAAGTACCCTTCTCATGAAATCGTAACAGGAGTACGTTATATGCCCATGGTATCTCTGGTGATGTTAATCGTGATCATTTGGTTAAGGTGGTTTCTACCACATCTTCTCCACTATAAAACCACTTTTTCTTTTCCCTCTCCATACCCTATCTTTTTTTTTTTTTGGCCGCACCGCAAGGCTTGTGGGATCTCAGTTCCCCAATCAGGGATTGAACCTGCGCCCTCAGCGGTGAAAGTGCAGAGTCCTAACCACTGGACTTCCAGGGAATTCCCTCCATAGCCTATCATTTGGAAGTGAGCCACAAGTCCAGCCTACACTCCAGGGAAGGGAAAGTAATTGGAATCAATTCAAATTGTTCTGTAAGGAAGATCGACCTCCTTTCCCCCCATCTATTTATGCATTCAATGATTCATTCACATTACCATAGACTCGTGGATATTTAGTTTCTTGGGTTATATAATCCAGTACTAGTATTATCTATGTATTTGCTCAAATTGTTCCAGCTTTGCTTATTGGGAGCAATTTCAGGTTGGCTTCTGTACCCATTTGCAAACCCCATATTTTTTAAAATCAGAGAATGGTATTTAAAAGCCAGTATCTGGAGGAGTAATGTCAGCAAAATGGCAGCTCTAAGCTCTTGTCTCCCCACAGACACATCAAAAAACAGAAAATATCAGAACCAATTTTATCAGAACTCTCCAGAACAATCAACAAGGTACAGCAACCAAGCCAGTGCTGAATCAAGAAAAAAATGAATCTTCAAAATTGTAGAAAAGTTTTGTGGTTATTTTATTTGCCCTTATTCCACCCCTCTCCCCAGCCAAGCAGCAGTTTTAAAGCAGTAGCAACCTGCATTCCCTGAAAGGAACGCTGCTGCCTGGATCAGGAAGGAACTGAGTAGATCTTTTTTTCAAATTACTGTATATCTGTTCAGATCTGTCTGGGGGCTACCTATAAAACTAATAAAAGTTCCTCATCTCTGTTTCATCTAACTTGGAAGCCAGCACAGGACAACAGAGCAGAAAAGTAACAGGCATTCCTCAGAAACACTACAAGGCCTATTAACTACCCTCAGATGCCTGGGGCAAAAATATTACCTTCAAAACATTCAATAGATTGCTTAAGGCCAGAGAGCAAAACTTCAGAGCAAAATCTGGGAAGAGTTTCTCTGGGAAATCAGGCATTCAAAAGCACTCACATAGACAGGGAAGTTAGAAGGTTATGCACAGGCCCAGGACAAGGCACATGCTCAGAAGAGACCTGAGAGGATCCTAAGTTCTCACCTGGGAATGATCCAGTGCAAGCACAGTCTATGTGGACCTGGTCAACTCAGAGTGAGCTGTATTTGGGCCAGGATTCTATTAATTACCTGGATCTCATATGATCCCAATCAAACTTGTTTCTCCGCAAAGCAATGTGAACTCAGACCTGCACCTAACTGTGATGGAAATGCTCAGTTAGACTCCTTGTCCCAGTATATAGTTACCAAAAGGTCCATAGTCCCACTGGAGGACCAGGAAAATGTTTACTGCATGGTGTTATAGCGTCTTCCCTTCTGTGGACCAATCCTCTCCAGCATTTAGTGTGTTCCCAGTAAAGACAGTGGCTCAGGACTGGGGAAGTGTTCAGTTGGACAGCTTCCCTGAGTCTCCCATCCCTCTTTTACTTCATTTGATTGTACAGATTGAGAACTATCATGATGGCTGCCCATCTATTCTGCTTGAGGGGGACTCTTTTCTATTACTTATCTCGATTACTTTCAGCCGTTCAGGCCCCTTTGTCTTCCATTCCCACCTTGTAGCTCACGAAGATAATTGTGTCACCAGGCTTTTGATGGTTAAGTCCTATACCTAGTACCTATATTCTTGGTTACCTACCATTTCCAATGCTATTAGCGATCTCAGATCTGAATGGTATTTCCTATCTTCAGTACTGAGCTTCAAGGGAAACCACCAAAGAACTTCCTATAATTCTGATGCCTTTCTCCCCAGTGCATTACTTATTGATGATATAAATGGTTATCTCATGGGCCCTCTTAAAGAACTGAGTCGTCTGATAGTTTTTCTGGTCTTACATAGTTTATCCACTCCAACACGCCTACTTCTGTGGGTCTATGTTACCTACTTTTTCTGTCTGCTATGGCATTTCTGGTTTTTCTCCATCAAGTACTTTAGTTATTACACATTGCTAGGAGCCATCCTAGAGACAGGTTGACACCATCTAAAACATTTCCTGCCTTGGTGTTAAATCCTGTATCCTTGGTGCTCCGATCCAAATGGAATCTTCAATACCACCTGGCCAGCAACCTCAGAGTCTGGTTCCACGTCCACTCCATGGCTCTTGCCAGTACATGGCATCTATGTACTGTCATTATACTGAGATATTGTCTCTATTTTCCTAGCAGGCTCGACGTGTCCCTCACTGGGATACATTATGAACTTTTCATAAGTATTGACTTAGTGGGAAGCCCTTGGAAGGCTCTGAGTTAGGAAAATATTTGGTAGAATGTGACAAAGAGTGCAGCACCAGGGAGAAATGGCTGATTCCAGGACGGAAGCAGGGACGATGCAAAATGATCCCAGGGCATCATCTTGTGCCACAAATCAAGGATGTACAGATTTTTCCAGCTTTATTGAGGTATAAGTGATAAAACTGTATATATTTAAAGTAGCTAACATGATGGTTTGATATATGTATACGTTGTGAAATGATGACCACAGTCAAGCTAAATTAATACATCTATCATCTCATATAGTTGCACTTTCTTTAAAAAATTATTTCAGGGCTATGAGAACCCTTAATACACTCTCTTAGCAAGTTTCAAGCGTACAGTACAGTGTCGTTAACTATGGCGTCATGCTGCACCCTCAACCCCCAGAACTTACTTATCTTATAACTGAAAGTCTGTAACCCTTGAACCCACCTCTCCTCCATTTTCGCCACCCCTCGGTGACCACGGCCGAGAAGAAAGCACAATTTTTAAATAAATACGTAAGAGTTACAGATATCCCAAAAGGAAACAGGAGTTGATCGCAAAGAGATCGCAATGGCTAAAGCTGGAATAATTTGCCCAAAATATATAGTGATAGTATAGGATTATGCCCAAAAAGAACAAAATAAATATCAATAACTACATGGATATAAATTAAAGATTGAATACAGAAATAAATGAGGAAAAGAGGCAAATCCTTCCTACAAAAGATTTCCAAATAACATACGTAGATACCCCTAGAGCAGTGGTCCACAACTTTTTGGCACCAGGGCCCGGTTTTGTGGGAGACAATTTTTCCACAATGAGGAGGGTGGGGGAATAGATCAGGTGGTAATGCAAGCGATGGTTCAGGCGGTAATGCGAGCGATGGGGAGCGGTGGGGAGCAGCAGATGAAGCTTCGCTCCCTTGCCCGTTGCTCACCTCCTGCTGTGCGGCCTGGTTCCTAACAGGCTGCAGCCTGCTACAGGTCCACAGCCTGGGGGTTGGGGACCACTGCCCTAGAGGACGTCACTTCCTTCTTTGAGCGCAGACTGGACTTAATGACTCACTCACTTCCAAAGAATAAAGTATGGAAAGGTAAAATTAGCAACTTTACAGTGGAGAAACCTGACAGACACCTTCAACCAAGTGATCAAGGTGAATATCACCAGTGATGATTCATACTGACATCATCTATCACCTGATATGATACAATGAGAAGGGGAATACACCTCTATGGTATTCTTCTTGAAAACACATAACCCAAATCTAAACAAGAGAAAACACCAGACAGACAACAATGAGGGACATTCTATAAAATACCTGACTAGTACTCTTCAAAACTCTCAAGGTCATGAAAAACTAGGAAAGATTGAAAACTGCCACATATTGTAGAAGACTAATGGCACTTAAGGAGTCAATGTCATCTGTTATCCAGAATTTGACCAAGGAAGTGAAAAAGGATATGGGTGGCAAGACTGATTAAACATGAATAAAGTTTATAGTTTAGCTCATAATATTGTACCAATGTTAATTTCATAGTTTTAACAAATGTACAATGGTTGCATACCATGCATTTTATGTACTTTCCTTGCGGAAACCGGATGAAAGGTATACAGGAACTCTCCATACTAAGTTTCCAAAATTAAAGTTCATTTAACAATTTAAAATATAAAAACAAAATTGTGAAAAGGCCCTTCCTAAGAATAAACAAAATAAAGTAAAGGAGTCTAGGGCAGGTGGAATTGGTGACTTGTATTAAGTAACCTAAGAAGAATGATTCCAATTGATTTGTGAACCCATCAACAGCCTGTATTTCTCTCACAGGTATGCCCAAAAGACGAAAATAAAATACAGTTGACTATCTCCTAAGGAGCTTGAGAGCCCTGCAGAAACTCTGTGGAGTGTCTCAGCCAAGAACGCCAAAGGGGCAGCACTTTAGAACAGTGGCCTAAGCTAGGTATATGTCATCCACAGCATCTAGGTGTAGATATCTTTGTGTTTAACCTATTCTGAAATTGTTGAACTTCTTAAATGCACATATTAATACTTTTCCTCAAATTTGAGCTTTCAGCCATTAAATGTCTTTTTTTGACCCCTCCCTTCCTTCCTCCCTCCCTCCCTTCCTTCCTTCCTTCCTTCCCTCCTCTCTTCCTCCCTTCCTCCTTTCCTTCTTCCTTCCTTCTCTCTCTGGGATAGCAGTGCATGTTTAATGTAATATGTTTAATGGTTTCCCAACGGTCTCTTAAGATTCTCTTATTTTCCTTTGAATACACTCTTTTATGTCCATCAATTGGACAATCTGTATTGATCTATCTTCAGTTTTGTGGATTTTTCCTTCTGCTAGCTCATATCTGCTGTTGAACCTCTCCAGTGAATTACCCATACCAGTTATTGTACTTATTTAACTCCAGATATTCCTACTAGTTCATATGTATGATTTCAATGTATTTATTCATGTTATCAATTTTATGAGTCATGTAATTGTATTTTCTTTAATTCTTTAGTTTTTAACATATTTATAATACCTGTTTTGAAGTCCTTTTCTACTAAGTCCAACATCTTAGAGCCCTCAGAGAAGATTTCTATTGACAGATTTTCTTTTTCCTGTGTATAAGGCACACTTTCCTACTTCTTTGCAGGCATTCTTGAAAAACTGGCATTTTAGATAGTATATTATACTAACTTTAAATTCTGTTGCTGCCTTGTGGGTGGTTGTAGTTGGTGGATTTTTATTTGTCTGTTTAGTGACTTCCCTGGACTAATTCTGTAGGGTCTGCTTCTCCCTCAGTGTGTGTGTGACTGCTGTCATCTTGTTGCCTAGAGCTTGAAATTCCATTCCTACATCCTCATTGCTTCCCTACAATAACAAGATGGCATTTTCCCCTATCCCAACTAGAGAGTATGGGGAGCTTTATGGAAATGATGGAGGAGAAAGGGATTCGCTAAATCTATATTTGATGTCCTGGTAAACCCTTAAGAAATGTATGTATGAAAGTGGCTATAACAAACACAGAAGAAGGCTTGAGAAGTGAATTACAATATAGAATACCAAACAGGTTTCAAAATTGGCCACTGGGTAGCACACACGTGAGGGAGACAAGAGTCACACTGCAAAGGCTTTGAAAGCTAAATTCATAGCTGAGCTACAGCCCATAAAAGCAGGCCAGAATATGCGTTCTAAACCAGAACAGATTGATCACTTACTAAAATGGAAGATTTTCAAAGGAACCATGTACAAACAAACAAACAAACAAACTCATAGAAAGAGAGATCAGGTTACCTGAGGCAATCGTTGGGGGAAGGGGAAATTGGAAGAAGGCTGTCAAAAGCACAAACTTCCAGTTATAAGATAAATAAGTACCTGGGATGTAATGTACGATATGAACACATATAATTACCACTATCATATACAGTGCTCATATATATGTTATATATTAAAGTTGTTACAAGAGTAAACCTTAAGAGTTCTAATCACAAGGAAAAAAATCTTTTTCTATTTCTTTAATTTTGTCTATATAAAATGATGGATGTTCGCTAAGTTATTGTGGTAATCATTTCATGATGTATATAAGTCAAATCATTATGCTGTACATCTTAAATTTATACAGTGCTGTATGTCAATTACATCTCAATACAACTGGAAGGAAAAAAAAGCAAATGCAACACCATAAAATAAATAAATAATAAATAAATAAATAAATAAAAGGAACTATGTCATATAATATTCAACAAGCCCAAGACACAGTCTAAAATAGCATAGTTGTATTCTCCCTTGTAGACCCATAGTTTGCCTTGCTGCTACTCCCAGCTAGAAATCTTCCCTAGTAATTCCTGCTGCATATATTCAGTTTTAATTTCTTGTGATTCAGAAAGGCTCATGGGAACAGAGGTCATAGCCCGAAGCCACCTCAGTGTGTGTAGATATCCACAGACAAGAACACGTTGTGGTTTACAAATAGTCTGTTCCAGAGACTCAGGGCACCCTGAAGCAGGTATAGAATGGACATGGCTGGTCAGTCCTGGGAGGCTCATGAAGAATAATGTGCAGGGAGTGGGACCTTTTGTCCTGGGAAGATGGGTTGGGTACACTTTTGAGGAACGCATACCAAGGGTTAGGCATAGGAGTCTGGACAATGGTCAACTTAGCCTAGATGAGGAACCAAGGTAAGTGCCTCCTGAGAAGTTCAACTTCTCCTGCGATGTCCACTTCTGGATGTAAATACAGTTATCCTCCTTAGAAGTTATACAAATGAACTCAAATACTCTCTCAGTTGCCTTGATCATCTGTAATGAAAAATAGGAGTGTGGCATGGGCCTGAAGAGTATGGAAGTGCTTTAGTCAGCTTAAGCGGCTATAATAAAATAGCATAGACTGGGTGGCTTAAACAACAGACATTTATTTCTCACAGTTCTGCAGCCTGGGAAGTCCAAAACCAAGGTGATGACAGATTTGGTTTCTGGTGAGGGCCCACTTTCTGGTTTGCAGATCACTGCCTTCTGACTGTATTCTCGCATGGTGGAGAGCAAGCAAGCTCTCTGGTCTCTTCTTATAAGGCCACTAATTCCATGATGAAGACCCATCCTCATGGCTGTCTAAACCTAATTACCTCCCAAAGGCCCTCTCTCCAAATACTATCACACTGGGGGTTAAGGCTTTAACATATGGATTTGGGTGGACATAATTCAATCCATAGCAGAATAATTCCCCCCCCCCCCAATATGTCTGTGTATTAATCCCAAGAACCTGTGATTATGTTATCTTACATAGCAAAAGGGAGTTTGTTGGCATGATTAAATTTAAGGACATTGAGTTGGGGAGATTATTCTGGATTATCTGGGTGGACCCAATTTAATTGTGTGAATATTGAAAAGTAGAGAACCTTTCCTAGGTCTCAGTCAGAAAAGTAAATGTGGCAACAGAAGAGTAGTCGGAGATATGCAACACTGTCAGCTTTGGATATGAAGGCAGGAGACCATGACCCAAGGAATATAGGAAGATTGTAGAAGCTAGAAAAAGCAAGGAAACAGGTTCTCCTCTAGAACCTCCAGAAAAGAACACATCCCCAATGATCTTTTTTTTAATTAATTAATTTGTTTGTTTGTTTGTTTTTTTGGCTGAGTTGGGTCTTTGTTGCTATGTGCAAGCTTTCTCTAGTTGTGGCGAGTGGGGGCTACTCTTCGTTGTGGTGCGCGGGCTTCTCATTGTGGTGGCTTCTCTTGTTGTGGAGCACAGGCTCTAGGCGCGCAGGCTTCAGTAGTTGTGGCTCGCGGGCTCTAGAGCGCAGGCTCAGTAGTTGAGGCGCACAGGTTTAATTGCTCCGTGGCACGTGGGATCTTCCCGGACCAGGACTCAAACCCGTGTCCCCGGCATTGGCAGGCAGATTCTTAACCACTGCACCACCAGGGAAGCCCTGGTGACCCCTATGACATCCTGATTTTTAGCCTGGTGAGTGAGATCCATGTTGGGTTTCTAACCTATAGAACTGTAATAAGACACATTTGTATTGTTTTAAGCCACTAAATTTGTGGTAAGTTGTTAAAGCAGCAAGACGTGATTAATACAAGGGAATCTGTGGGAATCCAGAGTCCTAATGTTTCAAGAGAATTTGTTGGGCTCTAGGAATTCACCCAACCCCATTCACCCAGAGCTGTTTTTAAAGACCTTGTATTTTGGTGGGGACATGGAGGTTGGAAAAGTTTGTTTGTTTAAATGTTGATTTCATGAAAAGGCATATTCCTGCTAATATGGCCAGGATGCTGGAATTTAACACAGGAGGCTGGCCAGGGTAAGAAAGGAGTTACAATTCAGGAATTCCCTGCTATGAAGAGACTAAAGAATTTATCCTTACACATATACCCAAACCTTTGGAGGAGAAAGTGTGCAGAAACCCTTTCCAGGCTCCCCTAACACAAATCGCTGGGCCTGTGCAATCTGGGAGATTTGATGGGGGTTGAAAATCAAGGACAATCTGTTTTCCTGTGGAGGCTGCAGTGACACTGAGGGGACTGGCCACAAATACCAGATAACTCTGGATTAAATCTGAATTCCCAGTTCGGTTTATGATATTCAGCATCCGTCATGTACTGATTAGTCATGTGCATACCTTAGTTTAAAAAGTATCTATTAAAATCCTTTGCTCATTTTTATTGGATTGTATTCTTCTTATTAAGAGTTCTTTCCATAAATTCTTTGTCTGAGAATTTGAGACATTTAAAAATTTTTAAATGTGCAGTGGTATCTCACTGTGGTTTTAAATTGCATTTCTCCAATCCTTAACGATGTTGATCATCTTGTATGTGCTTATTTACCAAATGCACACTTTCTTTGGTAAAATTTCTTTGTCAATTACCTATCTATCTATCTATCTATCTATCTATCTATCATATTCTCTCTCTCTCTCTCTCTCTCTCAGTCTGTGTTATTTGTATTTATTTTCGTGGTGTATTTTGAAGTCCAATTCATCTTTTTTTTTTTTTGCATGATTGATGCTTTTGGAGACATAAGTGAAAAAAACGTTCCTAACCCAAGACTGAGAAAATTTTTCTTCTATGTTTTCTTCTAGAAATGTATAATTCTAACTTTTATGCTTAGGTGACTGACGTATTTTATATTAATTCATTGTATGGTGTTAATTTAGGATTTTTTTTGTATGAATATTTACTGTTCCAACTCCATTTGTTGGCAAGACTATCATTTCCCCCACTGAATTATCTTGTCATTTTTGTTGCACCATAGAGGTGGGGGGTCCGGGGGATGAGTTCTCTAGTCTGGTCCATTGATCTATATGTGTAAACTTTCTCACTATCATATATATTTCTTTAATATAACCTAAGTATGTGATTAAAACTGCTAGTGTAGGTCTTCCCTCATTTTTTAAATGGTTTTAACTACTCTGAAATATTTGCATTTTCATGTAAATATTAAAATAAACTCGTAAGTTTCCTCAAAAATGCACGTTACTATTTTCATTACTATTATATTAAAAAATGAAACTTCTGTGGAGTTTTCCAATCAATGATCATAGTATACATCCCAACGTATGTACATCTTCTTGGTTTCTTGCAGCAAAATTCTGTAGTTACCTGGATACAGGTCTTGCACATAGTTTGCTAAAATTCCCACTAACTGTTTTGTGGTGTTGATGCTGTTTTTTATCCTCTTGATTTTTAAAATTTCATTACTTTTTTATGTTAGACATTTTATTAAGTATGCAGTGGTATCTCTGTGATTTTAATTTGCAGTTCTCCAATGACTAATTAGTTCAGCTCTTTTTTTATGCTTATTTACCATATGTAGAACTTCTTTTGTAAAGTAGTTGTTCAATTTTTTGCCAATTTTGTATCTGGTTATTCATATTCTTGTTGAAATTTGAGAGTTCTTTATATATTCAAGATACAGTCCTTTATTAGCTATGTGATTTTCCCCTAATCTGTGGCTTGCCTTTTATTCTTTTAACAACATCTTTCAATTAGCATAATTTAAAGTTTAATGAAGTCCAGTGTTTCAAAAGGTTCTTTTTTCAGCTTTGGTGATTGTGGTTCAGGGTGATTTGTGAGACTATGACCAAGATGAAAATCAGAACCACAGGTATCTCAAGACTCGAGTGTAGGAGGGTATGCCTCTCAGGTTACTTACTTGGCTCTTGGCAGAACTCAGTTTTTTGCCTTGAGACCCTCTTCACCTGCCTCATGACATGGCAGCTGGCTTCCCCTAGAGCAAGAGAGATATAAGGGAGATCAAAAGAGTTTGCCCAAGAAGGAAGATGCAGCCTTTATAACCTAATCAGCAAATGGCATCCCATTACTGTGCAACATTCTATGCCTCAGAACTGTGTCATTAAATCGAGTGCACACTCAGATGGAAGGGTTTACACACAAGTATGAGCAACAAGAGGCAGGAATAATCAAAGGATATCTTAGAGGCTGTTTACTACACTTCACCCTCTGGCACCTAAAATTCACAACACTTCCACAGGCAAAATACTCTCATCCCCTCCCAAGGACTCCCAAATTCCCGTTAAAGTATAAGCTAAAAAATCTGGAATCTTATCATCTAGATCAGGTCCAGATATGGGTGAAACACCTCTGGTGTATTTCCTTTTGCAAATTACTAGAATCATCCCATTTCATGGAAGGGAACAGAGATCTCAAGTACTTATGTAGCCATACCTTAGGCCCTGGGAAGGCCCTGGCTAGATCCTGTGGAAGGCCACACAAAGATCTGAGGCCAGTTATGAAGCTCCCAGGTCCTAGACTGGGCTAATTATATGCAACATTAATGGCTTCATCTTCAGCCTAAGAATGTCCAAGACCTGTCAGGCCCTCAGTGGAAGGAGATGCACAGGTCAATAATCAATGCTCGTGACCCCCACCCCAATCTACAGGGCTGGCCATGCCCAAGCCATTACTAAGGCCAGTCCATGCCTCGTTATGGGACAGGGAGAGAAGCAGGCTTCCTCTTATCTAAGTCTTTGAGGCCTCAACCAGCTCATCTGGTCTGCACTACAGCTTGTTGACTTCCTAAAAGGTCTCAGGTCTCCTTGACCCCTGGAGACCCTATGTGCAACAATCATAGGAGAGCACAAGTCAAGCAAGGAAATGTGCAGATTGAATCAAGGACTTAGTGAGAGGGCAATTACGGGTCAGAAAGCAGTCACCATGCCTTCATAAATTCTGGATACACACTGGTCTGTAACCAGACCATCAGCTCCTTCCCAGTCCTGGCAAGGCCCAGGGCCAAGCAGGTGCTTGGCTAGAGGACACAGGCAGGTCAGGCTCTGGTGGCCCTGTTCTCCTCCAGGGCTCTCTTTTGGACTGTGACCCCAGGTCATAACCATTCTCCAAGATCGTCTCTGTACGCAGCAGGAGATCACTCACTTCAGAATTAAATCCATTTGATCAGGCACACTCTGGACCTCTCAAAGTCCCCAGGGTATTGTGGAGGAGACAGGGTTTGGCAGGATGGGCCTTGACTAGCTCATCTAGTCTGCCATGATGACGCCTGAACTCCCAATGTGAGTGCTTCCTGCCTCGAGCAGTGTAGTCCCCCAAAGACCCTCTGAGAACAGGAGACCAGGAAGAGGGATATAGGGCCACTGGGATTCAGAGGAAAACCAGACTGTAGATAGGAGGAGGTCACAGGCAGCACAGGAACGTCTCCCCATGCACCATGCCCTTTTCCACAGACCTGTCCTTTACCCCATGAGCCAGAGCCCTGTCCCTGCCTTGGACTGGGAGCCAGGCTTCCAGGCTCATCAGAGAAAAAGGGTCAAGCTGCCAATGGCATCCATGAGGCACGGCCCTACTCTTTAAACTACACCCACATCTCAAGACCATCTCCTGTGCGTGTCTAAGACCTTGTGGGATTTACCAGTCAAATGTAACACTCAACCCTCCAAACAGGCCAGATGTTCTCCCTGTCTCCCTATCCCAGATGACTCACGGCTTCCATGATCTTTAAGAGAGGTTCACAAGATGAAAGAAGTTTTCTTACCCCCAAAACACTCTGGATCTAGCACCCTCTCTAGCTTGAGGTTTTATACTCTCAGTGGGGTAAAGACGCAGACTATACTTGAGATTGAGGAAAAAACAGTGCCAGGAGTGACTTTCAGGTGAGGAAGAATTCAAATAGCAAAGTACACGGAATGAAGACGCAGAGAGGAGATGACAATTTGGGTATACTTATTTATTCTATTATAATGATGTGTGAACATCGTAAGTGTACAACTCTGTGAACTGTTACAAAACAAAACAAGTGCCCACATGCAGATAAGAATTCATGTGCTTAGTGAGCTTTGAGGGCTTGGAGGAGGGGTGATGGGATTAGCAAGAGTGGTGTGTCTGGGATGACTGGTGAGCCTGGGAGTCTTAAGGTGTTTGGGAACATTGACAGGCTTGGGGAGATTTACGAGCTTAGAGATTAAGACAACTAACCAACTGGGTGAGGTGTAGTGAAATGCAGGAGGCTCTTATTTATGTAGTTTCATTGACAGTGAGCAAGCAGAGAGGGCATCAGGAGCCGGTCACCAACAAGTGGATTGAACTCAATGTTTTCATGCAAATGGGGCTTCTTCGTGGGACAGGAATTCAGGAAAGCATCAACCCAAATTTGTTTTGAGATCTATCTACAGCGTTCAAAGTACAGCAAAGTCAGTCCCCGTCTGCTCTCCATTACTGCAGTCTACCCCAATTAGAGAAGAGAAGTGAATCAAATATCTGAGAAGAGGAAACGGAGTCTTGGTGAAGCCACGGAGCAGAGAGATGGAGACAGGTTGAGAGTGAGGGGGAAGGGAACGGGGAGAAAAAACAGAGACCAGATCACACAGAGAACAGCAACGGAGTCAGAAAGTAGGAAGAGAGGGCTCGGGGAACGTGGTAAAGGAGTTGGGAACAGGGACAGGCATTGGGGAGGAGGAAGAAGAGCAGGGTCAGTGAGTGCAGGCAGGGAAGGAGAAGAAAAAGCAGAGAACAAGGAACACGGAGAAGCAGTAGGGAACATGCAAGGAAAACAAGCTGCAGGGTC
The DNA here is from genome assembly GCF_949987535.1 of Balaenoptera acutorostrata. Lineage (NCBI taxonomy): Eukaryota > Metazoa > Chordata > Mammalia > Artiodactyla > Balaenopteridae > Balaenoptera > Balaenoptera acutorostrata. The sequence continues at coordinate 11,022,773 of NC_080082.1, read as the reverse complement.
AGCTGCTTGTGATGCCGTTTCATCCCACCTGTTGCGTACCAGGAAAGCTGGTTTTGCTCAAAACGCAGCACCATCCAAGAATCCGTATGGCAAATATTATGACTCGGATAACCTGTTATACAGATAACTCTGAGGGAACACACGGTACAACATTAGAGCCAGAACAACGTGTCCAGATAGCTCCATAAAAGGACACGTTGTGGTTCACAGGGATCAGTTCCAGAAGCTCAGAGGACGCTGATGCAGCTGAAGAATCCTCTAGGACTCCCCATTCTGCAGCACAGTGTCCTGGAGACAACTCAGAGGGCAGAAGACCTTACGTGAGAGGTTCTGTGTGGCCAGGTCCATGTCTGAGACCCAGCTACAGGGAATCGTGCAGGGCAAGGAGATTGGCGTGGGTCACGAAGCCCACATGAGGAAATCTCTGCTTGGGACTCCAGCCTCATGGCTGTTCTCACGCAGAATCAATGACGTAGCTAATTAGAAGACAGCAAATGTCCTCACGAAGCTTTTGGTCATCTACGAGGAGAAAAGGAATGACATGGGACAGAAGAGTTTCTGTGGGATGAAGGGCCAGAGTCTTGTTCTTTCAACAGGACCTGTTGGAGGCCTGAGACACACCTGGCTCCCTCAGCTACAGGAGACTGGGGTGGGGGGCGGGGTGGGGGGGTGAAGGGTTCTGGGGCTACAAGTAGGAGGAAACATTGAAGGATATACCTGCCTAACGTTGAACTCATTAAGTGTGTATTATCAGTAACCTTGCTGACATCACCACCAACACTACTATGTCAATATAATGTGGATGACACACAGACACTAGAGGCTTGTGACAAGTTTCCACAAGGCACAGCACCAAAGAGAATGGAGGCAGACGCCTAGGATGAAATCCAGGATGTTTTCTTCCTGACGTTTATCCCCCGGCCTTAGGTCAGGTGCCCCGGCTGTACGTCACGTGCCCACCCTTACCTCAGGTTCCCGGCTTTATAGCTGGTGCCACAGCTTTATTTCACGTTCCCTCTTTATGTCTGGTCCTCGGGCTGAACGTCATGTGCCCAGCTTTCGTAACATAACTGGAACTAAATACAAGGGTCCCCAGACTTTACCTCAGTTTCCTGGCATTTACGTCACCTGACCCTGCTTTATGACACTTTACCCTGCTCTACGTCAGTTGACAATGCTTTACGGCACTACCAGGCTTTGTTTACATTAATTTCCCAGGCTTTACGTCACCGTACCGTTTTTCGTCACTTGACAATGCTTTACGGCACTTCCAGGCTTTACATCAGCTGACTTTGCTTTACCTCACCTGACCCTGCTTTATGGCATTTCTCCTGCCTGACGTGACCTCAGGTTTTCAGGCTTTTCGTCAGGTGATCTGGCTTTACCCGTCTTATCCTGGTTTAACTTTCCTAACCCTGCTTTTCGTCAAGAGTCTGGCTTTGTGTCAAGAGCCTGGCTTTCTGTAACGTGCCCCGCCTTACATCAGGCCCTGTAATAGGGAAGAATTAATCTGGTTTCGTATTACATCTTTCTTTTATTTTAACTTTTGTTTTCTATTTTTACTACAAGATAATCACTAAAGGAATGTTGCCTATAGCTTAAAATATCCATAATGGCCTGTCTTCTCTGAGAACCCTGCCGCACCCCCAGCCCCATGCCTGAATGTTAAACTAAAATACCTTTGTTCAGCGCACAGGAAACATCCTGAACCAGCCCACCTGTGAATGGCTGCAGGCAGCAAGAAATTAACACATCCCCTCCGGGAGTCTGGATGAAGCCAGGAGACGTTTGCAACAACTCATGGCCTTTTTATTTTACCTCCTCACCTCCCCCTTTATGTGTTCTCTAAAAGAAACTAGCATCCAGACCCTAGTAAGATGCTTCTCTAGGACACTGGTCCGCCATTTACTCGGACTCCCGGCATTCCAAACAAACTGGTCATTCCATGCCCCAACACCTTCGCTCCCGATTTATTGGCCTGTCACGCGTCAAGGAGAATGAGCTTGGACTCGATAACAAGCCTAGAACTAAGAAAGAGATGATATTCTATTGTAATAGTGTGTGGCCACAATATATGTTAGGATCAGAAAAGCGATGGCCCCAGAACAACTCACTCAATTATTATATGATCTAGCAGTTAGAATTGTTTTGTGAAAGAGCAAGGGAAAATGACAAGATGCCACACAGTGAAGCATTTATACTATTACATCAGGAGGAAAAGGAGTCAGAGGGCTAACGCCTTATGGTGCATCGGTCTGAAAGGAAACCCAAGGGAAAATCTGTTCTACAAGAGGGAGAGAGAGGAAATGGGAGCGGGGACGTGTTATTTCAAAACTTACCCCTGAACTCTAGCCTATCCGCTTCCCCCACCGGCAGAGCCAACTGTACCAGCAGCTGTGCCGATCGTCCCCATGCGGCCAATATATTCACCCCTTTTACCGCCTCCTGTTTCCCCTACTTATGGGGATCAAGTAGAAGTTTCTATGTTAACCGCTGGGGCACGGAGACCTGGTTTGGTATCACCATTTAAAACCCAACAGGGCACTCAGTTTGGACCTGGAGCCACTTCCAGGGCTGGGAAATTTCCCTTGTGCTGATATCCCATAGGAGGCTTTAATGCAAATGGCCAACCAGCTAGGTTTCTATGGATGCAGAATCCATTCTCAACTTCATATTTGCTTAACTGGAAAGACCATAACCTTGCTTACCGAGAGGACCCCTTCTGCATGACTGAACTTTTTATTTCTGTCTTTGCCACTCACCATCCCACTTGGGCGGACATTCACACTCTTATGAATAGGATGCTTACTGGGGATGCAAGGAGGTTGTTGACAAGGCTAGAGAGGAAGCACACCAGCGCCATCTAGCGGATCCAGGTGAAGCTCCAGAAGCAAATCTGGCAGTTCCTATTGCTGAGCCTAATTGGAATCCTAAAAATGGACGCATGCCACACCTAGAGCATTATATCCATAGAAAGTGTAGCGGGTCTTCAAAAGGGGGTACCTAGGCAAGGGAGCTTAAACAAAATTCAGGAGACAGAACAAAAACCCAATGAGAATCCATCAGAGTTTATAGAACTTATCAAGCTCATAGGCGCTACAGGGATGCAGATCCTGAGGCCCCTGAGAATATAAGGATGGCAAATATGACCTTCATTGGGCAAAGCGCCCCAGATGTAAGAAAATTACAAATGTTAGATGGTGCATTTGGAATGGACCCTTCTCAATTGGTAGGTGTTGCTTTTAACATGTTCAACAACAGGGAATGACGACAGAAGAAAGAAGATGCAAAACAGAACACCACTTTTCTGGCAGCAGCACTGGATTCCCAGAAGGTGAGTAACCCAAAGAGAGGTAAGCCACCACTGGGGAAAGAACGATGCGCTTACTGTAAGGAGGAAGGGCACTGGAAAAAAAGATTGCCCTAGGCTAAAATATAGGAACAAAAACGATAAAAGGAAGCAGGGAGGCTCTCTTGTATGGTAGAAAGAGAGGAACGCTCATGGTAAATGAAGAGGTCCGGGGCTCCCTTGGACTTGATGCATCAAATTCCAATCTCCCCACAGGAGTCCCGGGCAACTTTGACAGTGCAGAACAAGTTGATTGACTTTCTAATAGATATGGGTGCAACATATTCTGTGGTAAACACCAAGGTGGCACAGAAAACATCTCAATCCATCCCGGTCATGGGAGTCTCTGGAGAAGTACAAAATCGTTCGTTCTTACAACCTCTAGAATGTCAACTAGGGGACCTCACCCTGAAACACATTTTCTTATATATGCCAGAGTGTCCAATCCCTCTTTTGGGACAGGACCTCCTTTGTAAATTAAAAGCTCAAGTAACATTTTTGACAGAATAGCTTGACATCAGGGACCCACCAGAGCACACTTTGAGCCTACAGATGGGGCTCATGGAAACCCCAGAAAAGGAGACACAGCTCTTTTCCCCCTGAAGTCTACGAAAAGGTAAGGCTAGAAGTGTAGGCTGACAGCACGCCAGGGAAAGCCAAAAATGCATGGCCAATATGAATCCCATTAAAAAGGAATGCTGGGACACCTAATCTAAAACAATACCCTCTGAGTCAAGAGGCCCAAAAGGGAATTCAGCCAATTCTCGAAAAGTTTTTGAAAACAGGACTGATTAAACCTTGCAAGTCTCTGAACAACACCCCTATTCTCCCGGTCAAAGCCAAACTCAGCAGAGTATTGCTTTGTCCAAGACTTGAGGCCTATTAATGAAACAGTCCAAGATTTGCACCCTGTGGTACCTAATCCATACACTGTGCTCACAACTATTGCTGGAGAATACGGCTGGTTCTCGGTTTGGGACTTGAAAGATGCTTTTTTCTGCATTCCTATTGCAGAAGAATCACAGCAGCTATTTGCTTTTACATGGCAGGACCCAGAAACACAGGTAGTCCAACAGTATTGTTGGATTGTCCTGCCTCAAGGATTTAAGAATTCCCCTACTGTAAGCTGCTCTTTGAGGAAACTGCCGTCAGCAGGAAGCCCCTTTCCTTGTCCCTTTAGCAAGGCTATATTTTAACTAACTTTTAAACCGGGCAGCCCCATGCTGTACTCATATCTGACCCAAGTACACCTTTCAAATCTTTTAATCAAACAATACCTTACCTAACTTTTCGGTTCTTTCCATAGATCAAAGCAGTAAAAATGAAGACTAAGTAATTAACAGATGATCAGATCTCTTCCCTAGCTTCCCTTTCAGTAATCTCTGGAACAAATTGTAGGACCAAACTGTGTGAACAAGATAATGTCTAGAGTAAGACCAGGAGGAGTTGACAAGCCTGCACACAGTGGGGGATGGCCATGACTCTGACCCCCATCTCAAAGATTAACTCAGATTACTTCTCTGTTTCCCTTTCAAAACTCTGATGGCTGAGCAGAATCTTTGGAGGTGGTTTTGGGCTGAGTCCACCATCTTCCCAGATTGCTGGCATTCTGATTAAAGGCACCTTTTCTTTCTACCGACATTTGTGAGTATTGATTTTGTGAGCGGCAAGCAGCAGGACCTGATTCATTCGGCAACGCTACTTTGTTTGGGGAAATGTTGGCTAGGGACCTCAGAAACGTAATATTGGCCGAAGGACTTTAAATCCAATATGTGGACAATTTGCTCATAGCAAGTCCTACATACGATAAATGTCTATAAAATACCATCAGAACCCTGAACTATTTGGCCAATTGTGGATATAAGGTATCCCAGAAAGAGGCCCAGATATGTAAGCAAGTCACCTATCTGGGCTTTTTCCTCTCCCAAGGACAGCGGGATCTTTTGCCTGATAGAAAACAGGCAATTGCAGGCTTGGGGATACCCAAGACCCACAGGCAACTGAGAGGGTTCCTGGGAATGGCAGGGTTCTGTCGGATTTGGATCTCACAGGAAAACCCCTCTATGAGGCTTTAAAGGGACATGATCTTGAGCCCCTTACTTGGACTAAAGAGTGCCAAACAGCATTTGAAGCAATAAAAACAAAGTTAGTCTCAGCCCCGACTTTGGGATTACCAGACTGAAAGAAACCTTTCAAATTGTATGTCCATGAAAGACAAGGCATAAGTCTTGGGGTGTTAATTCAAGCTCTGGGGAATATCCCTCCACCCACTGCCTACTTCTCAAAATAACTAGAAGAGACTGTTAAGGGATGGCCACCTTGCCTTCAAGCTGTAGCCACTACATGTGACAGACTTCAGGAAGCTGAGAAGTTTACCCTGGGGCAACCCACCACTGTGTATGTCCCTCGCCACATCCTTTCTTTACTGGAACAAAAAGGGGGCTATTGGCTGAGTTCTGGGAGAACGGGAAAGTACCAAGCCATTCTCTTAGACAATTCCAACGTAAGACTTCAGGTCACTTCAGCCCTAAATCCAGCCACATTGCTCCCGATTGATGGTGCACAATCCCCAGAGCACGACTGCCTACACTTCATTGAGCTAGTGTACTCTAGCAGACCAGACTTAACGGACCAACCCTCAGCTGAGCCAGATATGGAACTGTTCACCAATGGAAGCAGCTGCATGGACCAAGGTAGCCGACACGCTGGGTATGTGGTGGTAAACCTTAAAAAGATTGTTGAAGCAAAAGCCCTGCCCCCCAGGGAGCTCAGCTCAGAAGGCGGAAATCATTGCACTGACAAGAGCCCTACTCCCACTGAAGGCAAGGGAGTAAATATATACACAGGCTCTTGGCTATGTGTTCTCCATGGTGCATGCTCATGGGGCAATCTGGAAGGAAAAGGGGCTCCTCACTTTGAACAATAAAGACATAAAACATACTTCTGAAATCCTGTCACTATTGATAGAGACAGAGTAAAGGGACAAAGTAGGTAATTAAATAGTTAATCCCACTAGGGTATTGTAGGTAAAGAAAAAGGCGTGGGAGACCCCTGTAAGTTAATGATCACTCCAGAAAGCAGGTTTGCTTAACCACAAAACCGAGCAGGCTTGCTTAGCAATAAAACCATGGAACAGAAGCATGAGAAATGCCCCAAAACAATAAAACAATGGTGGCACGAGACCCATATCCTGCCCAGTGAGCTCAGTAAGTTAATGACCCCTAGGACATGCTCTCTGCACACATAAAAAACAATAATTTATGGAAAGGTGACATTTCAAAGTGAAAGACCCTCATTGTACTGAGAGCTGAAATCATTTTTCCATAGTGCCATGACAGTCCTGGCTTGACCATGTAGGGACAACAAAACTCCCCTGCCCAACCTGGAGGATGACCTGATAATGGAACCGTGACATCTACTCAAGAATGAGGAAGAAGGTGGTCTTCTCCCCCTCCCCACTTTTCCTCTGATTATAAAACTGTAGCCCACTAAGTTCTCAGGGTGCAGCACCCTCTCGCCCACCCACTTGTAAGCCTCACAAGTGTCCTATTCTAATAAATTACTTCTTATCTATCACTTTGCCTCTCGCTTAATTCTTTCTGTACTGAGACATAAAGAACCGGAGCTCCTTGGAGACCCCCGAAATGCCACCTAGTGGTTTCACTGTTAGAAGCAGTCCATAAGTCCTCCCAATTGGCCATAATGCACTGCCCAGGCCACTAAAAGGGTGAAACTCATATAATAGAGGGCAACTGGTTAGCTGACCAAGCTGCAAAGAAGGCAACAATCAAGCCATGATAGGATCACTTCTCCCACAGACTGACTTGTCAAAATACCAGGCAGTGTTTTCAGAAAAGGACAAGGAGAGGGCCGAAGAGTGGGGTTTCACTCTTGACCACACATCACCTGGCTGGAAATGTAGTGCACAAGGAATTGTTTTGATTCTTGAGATACTCCTGGACACTGTGCTGTAGCACATTCATAATAGTACCCATCACGGGAGAGATGCCACCTTATGATGGATTCAAAAGTATATAATGGGGCCTAACCTACAAAAAAACATCCAGAGAGTCACTTAGAATTGCATGATTTGGGCTAAAAATAATCCAAAGGCTGCTGTCAGGCCTCCCCAGATGGGAACCCAACACAGAGGAACCTGTCCCACTGAGGACAGGCAAATAAACTTAACTCAAATGCCTTGAGCTGCAGGAAATTTCAGATATCTGCTAGTGTTTGTGGACACTTTTTCAGGATGGGTGGAAGCATAACCCACCAGAACAGGAAAAGTCTCTGAAGTGGTTCAAGCCCTCCTTAAGGAAATTATCCCTGGGTTTGGATTGCCTAACACCCTTCAACGTGATAACAGGCTTGCTTTTGTCTCTAGCATAATCCAACAAATAGACGTCTAAAGCACTACAAATTAATGGGCAGTTACATTCATCCTGGGACCACAATCAACAGGAAAAAAATGAGAAAATGAATCATACATGAAACAGAAGCATTGCTAAAATAGGGCAAGAGAATAATTTAACTGGGGATAAGGCTCTGCCAACTGCCCTGCTGTGGATCAGAGGCTCCCAGAAGCAGGCTTAAATTAAGCCCCTTTGAAATATTTTATTGTAGGCCATTACAGGTGTCTACCTGGACCAGGGAATCTGTAAACGCTCTGAAAGACCTAGCTGTTGCTAATTAGGTTAAAACTTTGGGCACTATACTGACCTCTCTTCATGAGTTTGCCTCCAACAGGTCTGCCTATCCAACTGAAGTAGCCTTACATCCTTTCTGACCCAGAGTCTGAGTCTTCCTTAAAACCTGAAGAGAACAAGGGCCTGAAGCTCAGCTGACTGCAAGGTGGACAGGACCACGTATGGTATTACTTACCATGCACTCATCTGTCAAGTTAGCTGGAGAAAAGCCACGGATTTATCACACTCGGATTAAAGCAGCACCACTGTCATCAGAAAATGGCCCAACTCCTGAAAGGCCTAGAGAGCAATGGGTTTGTGAACCCTTAGAAGACTTAAGTTTGCTCTTCAAAAAAGATAAATATTGAGATTGCAATTTCATTATAGCTGGAGAAGGGCGGGTCAACCTACTTGTTTAATCTTGTTCAACTGAACAACACAGCAATCTAGTGTAATTATGACACAGTCGGAAAGTCAAAATTAATAGATATGTATAGAAACTGGAACCAAAACCCCCAAGTCCAATTACAAATTAGACAACAGAAGGACTGAGGGATTTCATCTGGTTCAAATAATTGAGAATTGTCCTATCTACCAAAGATTCTAAGGACTATTCTTAGACTAGAATAGAATATTCTTATCAGCCCAAGGGTGATCAATTCCATTCTACAATCACCCACATCACCCCTATTTAGCAGGAAGTAGCCAGGGGGGTCATTGCCCCTTTTCCCATAAGATTGTGGAATGGCCATTGACAGTGGGGATTGTAATAGGGAATAACAAATCTGACTCATATTAGATCTGTTTCTTTTACTT